>NC_073263.2:29004518-29321740 GCF_029289425.2 Pan paniscus | reverse complement strand
AAAATAAGCAAAATCCACATAAAATGAAGAACATTTAATAAAAAATATTTGAAAATAATATAATTTGATTTTTTTAAAGTTCATCTGAAAAAATAAATTTATCTTAAATAATAGAGTGGCTCAGTGGTGCCATTGTTGAATGGTGAACATATTTTTATTGAAAATGTTGCAACCATTGAGAAAATGCTTTCTCACCTTTCACTAGTTAGAGACATTGTGAGGAAATAACTTTAAATATCTCCTTAGACTCCCGCTTCAAGGAATCTCATCTGCTTGATAACTCTGAAGGATTCTTTTTAAATAACTTCTTGGGGTTTTTTTGGTGAGGGAGGGTGGGGTGGTCAGCAGGTCAGCAACAGAAACTTTTTGATGGCAAGTTGTAGTTTTGTTTCCAAAAAAGAATCTCAGTTTTGTTTTCACTCTTTTCTTTTTGTCACATGTAGATACAGATTCCTTGACAGTTTCCTATCCACTTCAATAATATTCCACTTAGATCCTATTTGCTAGGAACATTTTTGATCAGAGTAAGAGAGAGTCTTGCCATAGAGATTTTCCTCCTCTTGTACCTACCAAAGGAATGTAGCTTTGTTCTGTTTGAAAATTCATGCAGGCTGGGTGCCGTGGCTCACGCCTCTAATCCCAGCACTTTGGGAGGCCAAGGCTGGCGGATCGCCTGAGGTCAGGAGTTTAAGACCAGCCTGGCCAACATGGCAAAACCCCGTCTCTACTAAAAATACAAAAATTAGTTGGGCATGGTGGCAGGTGCCGTAATCCCAGCTACTCAGGAGGCTGAGGCAGGAGAATCACTTGAACCCAGGAGGCAGAGGTTGCAGTGAGCTGAGATCTCACCATTGCACTCCAGCCTGGGCAACACAGTGAGACTCTGTCTCAAAAAAAAAAAAAAAGAAAGAAAGAAAAGAAAATTAATGCAGCATGGAATTCTCTGAGTTCATCTTAAGACATAACATGATCTCAATTCCAGGTCATTTAAATATTTCAAAAAAAGTTTCACCCACAGAACATTTATAGTTCAGCACTCAAAATTAGAGCACTGACTGACATAATGTTAGTTATCTTGATGCTATTTGTACTCGTTATTCAAAAACCATTCCTTGAGCATATATTATCTGCCAGGTCTTGGGCTAGCCATTAATGAGAACTAGAGAACATAACAGATGTTTTTATTCCTGTCCTTGGAGTCTCTCTAATGTGAGACACAGTAAACAATTAAACAAATAAATGATTACAAATGATCATTTGTACTCAGAGAGAAATAGCTGAGTGCTAAAAAGCAAATGTCTTTCTGAGGAGGTGATATTTAGGCTGAGTCATAAATGATTAGAAAAAAGATAACAACCACCAAGCAATTAGAGAAAAGTGTTTCCAAGCAGGGGAAAGAGTGAGTGCAAAGGCCCCAGGGCAGGGAAGAGCTGTGTGTAGTCCAAGAACACGGGGGCCGTGTGACTGGTGCAGAGCAAAAGAGCAGGAGACAGTCATGGGATGAGGCTGTGAGGTTAAGAGGAGCCTGAATAGGCAGAAGCTTGTTGGCCTTTATCCTCAGGGCAGTGGAACATCAGTGAAAGGATTTCAGTAGGGAAGTGACATAATCTGCCTTTCAAAGAACACTTTGTGGAAAATGGTGGGAGGTGGCAAAAGAGGAAGTAGGGAGACCCGTGAGGGGGCTGCTGCCACTGGCCACATGAGACGGGACTGTGACTTTGACCCAAATGGTTGTGGTGGAGATAAAGAGAGATGGGCTTGTACCAGATATATTTTGAAATCTAGCCAACAGAACTTAACACTGGGTTAGACTGAGGTTAGATAGAGGAGAACAGACATGTGAGTCCGGGATGGTATGCAGTAATTAGGGGCGCTAGTACCCAAGTGAATGGCAGTGCCTCTTGCAGAGACAAGAAGATATGGGGAGGATCAGATTTGGACTGAGTGAAGGGCTTCAAAATTCCTGTTTTCATGTCTGAATTGGAGATGTCTATAAGACGTCTAGGTGGAAATGCTGATCACTGAAACTACTTAAAGGGAGCACATAGATAGACACCAGAAGAGAAACCAGGACCCAACCTTGATGATGCCCAACAGCTACGGAGCAAAGGGAGGAGAAGCCTGCAGAGGAGAATGAGAGAGGTCAGGTATTAGGTGCAAAACCAAGAGAGTGCAGGACCTTAGAGGGCAAGAGCGATGCCCAGATGCTCAAAAAAGGATA
Organism: Pan paniscus; assembly: GCF_029289425.2. Classification (NCBI taxonomy): domain Eukaryota; kingdom Metazoa; phylum Chordata; class Mammalia; order Primates; family Hominidae; genus Pan; species Pan paniscus. Next base: position 29,319,519 of record NC_073263.2, on the reverse strand, counting down.
AGGTTTCAAGAGGAATGGATGAGTATGTCCTATAGAGCAACTTAAAGACCAAAGCGCCCCTTGAGGTTGGCAATATGGAGGCTCTTGGTGATCTAGTCCCGCACAGCTTCAGTGGAGAGGTAGGTGTACAGGGTGGGTGGACGCTGTACAGGAGTGCGCTGGTGAGACGGCACACAACTTTTGCAGACAGCTCTTTGGAGAAGTTTTCCTTTTTGCCAAGCAAAGGGGTGCAGAACAGAGCCCCAGACTACCAGGAAAAAAGGACAATCACTTTTCCCAATTAACCACTTTCAACCCCTCAGCTAGACACCTTTCCCAAACGGCAGAAGCCTCTCCCTCCGCCTCCACCCCTGACCTTTCTCCTAATGGTCTGGATGTGGGTGGGAAGGAGAAGGAACCACTTGCTTTTGGCCTCCATGTGGACACCTGTTCATCCTACTGCCCAGGATTCATCTCCGCCTCCTTCTGCTAATGAGCCCCAACCCCTGCCCCACCTGGTTTTTGACTCCAGCTAGCTCAAATTAAGTTTCTATCACTTTCAAGCAAGAGACCCTAATGAATTCACCCTTTCCTCTCAAAAGGCTCAAGGCCAGCTTTCCTTGGCTTTCTCACTTAGCCAACAATGAGGTAGGACATGAAAAATGCTAAGAAATGGCACAGAGTAGAAAATTAAGAACTTGTAGGAACACAATCATTCTCACAATGTTTTGTTTTCTCAGATTTTATTTTGTTAAACTAACCACATTATGGGAAATTGCCAATGGAGGAATATTGACTTTTCAAAGCAGAGTAGTGCTTTAGAAAGAGATTATGTGGCTTTTATTGAAATTGCAGGATAGCTTTATTTTTTACATGCCCACTATAGTGGCCTGGGGAGGGAGGAGAATGTGTAATAAATGTGAGGAAAGGACTAAAGGGAATTTTATTAAGGGTGGGATGCTAGGACATGAAGATTCTAGCTCTTACATAACTGCAGAAGTGTAGAAATTGGGTGTCAGGAACAAAAAGAAATAAACAATGTAAGATGCAGCAAATTTAATGAATTTTAATATCACCAGCCAGTTAGACTCTCCTTTGCAGACCATCATCTTTTCCCTATTTGCAGCAAAACTTCAAAGCCTCAGGCTGGCATCAGGATATCAGAATATTCAAACTTCAGTGAAGACATTTCCTGGAATCCAGCACCTAACTCACATCCCTCTTTCCCCTCATCTTCCCATGCCCTGTCACCAAAACCCAAACATGATGGGAAAGAAGAAGGGTTTCCTTTTTGCTCATATGCTTGCTATGCCTCCCAACAATACAATATATTCCTCAACTTTCCCCAAGTCCCACGTCCCATCACATCAGGCAGTTCCAAGCCATGGGAGTCTGGGCAGACATAGGAGAATGCATGCTCTTTTCTCTCGAAGTCTTCATGGGAAATTCCCAGAATTCTATGGCATAAAACTGTCTATTTTGTTCACTCTCTATTTCTGGAGGCTACGCAGTACCTGGTACGTGGTAGACACTCAATAGCATTTCTTGAAGGAATAAATGGAGGACTAAATGAAGTTTTCCAGAGGAGACATTCACATGCCAAACATCCTATCTCCATGTCCAGATGCTTCCATTTACCTCTGAAGAAATTTCTCCTGTTTGTTTTTGTACCTTTCTTCCTTGAAGTGGAAAAAAAGTCAAAATGGAGAAATGACATTTTTGTCAAATCATGAGGCATGAAAGTAAAAGGACCAGAGTGTGGCAAATCTGTGAAGGTGACGACGTTTGATGCCTGACTCCCCTGCCAGGGTCTCATCCGCAGTGCCTGCCTCCTGACCACCTCTCCACTTCTCTTTCCTCCTGCCTGTCTCTTGCTTCCCCATCCCACTCCCCTGATCTCCAGGGCTCAGCTGTCCATTCAGCTGCCTAAAATGTAGCTCATGAGGACTGAGCCCTCCTAGAATTATTTGAATTTAGTGGAAGATTCTTGAAGAGCAGCCCACATGAAGGGTAACATTTCCAGAGGGGAGGAGCAGGTGACTTAGGAAGACTTAATTCTCCCACCTCAAATTATCCCAGAGGCAGCTATATATTCCAGCCATTCAGAAGGCTCTATCCACCCATCGATCATGTTGATGAATAAAATTGGATTAGGACCCAATGGATTCTCATATCACCAGCCAGTTAAACTCCCCTTAGCAGATGAACATCTTTTCTCTATTTGCAGCAAAGCCTCAAAGACAGCCTGGCATCAAACCACCAGAATATTGCAAACTTCAATATTGCAAGATTGTCTTCAATGAGGAACTACCATCCATTCACCCATCTATTCCATTCATTCATTTGCTAAAGACCAGTGGTGAAAAAGAGAACTACATTCAGTTCTCCAGCAGCTTACAGAATCAGGGAGAAAGAGAGATAGTAACCAACTAACCCAAGAAGTGAAAGAAACACCTGAGATAAAGGGAGGCAGGATATGGGGGTTCATCCTGCAGGAACCACAGAAGCTGGGTAGGTCGAGAGGTGTCTACCAGAGGAAGGAAGAGAAGGAGTTAAGGGTGGAGAAAAGGGAGAGGAGATTCCATGAGGAGAGAGCATGGCTTATTTGAGGTACAGAAAGCAGGCTGCAGTGGCTGCAGTGCAAATATCCAGGTGGACAGAAAAGAAAAAACCAGACCATTTGAGCTCTTCGGGGCTATATTGAATATTTTTATCTTAAGCGCAATAGAAAGCCATGGGCCATTTCAAGTGGGAGAGGTGCAGTGATGCTGGTGCACACTGAGATGTTTTAAAGCTATTCACACATGACTGGGCTTTTCTTCTTTTGCACTCGTAAGTCAGAGCATCTCTTGCTGGGGTGAATTAAGATGGTGCTTTCTTGGAAAGCAAAGACAGAGCCAGGGTCAATGTTCCACCATCGACTTCCACTTCAGAGATCATAGAAATAACCAAAGCTCTGATTTTTAAGAGCAGAGCTTTTAGTGACTCAAAAGGCAGAGCCCTGAAAAGAGCAGGGCAACAAAGTTCATTCAAAGGTGAGTAGACAGTGATCAGCTGGAGTAAATGCAGGAGGAGGGGAGTGGACTAAGAGGAGAAGAACAGAGGCCAGAGGGCCTTCTTGACCTGTGGGAACCACATCAAGAGCCAAGAAGAGCCTGTGTGGAGAGACTGCTCACCCTCTGCCCCCAGAAACATCAGGGAGTCTGTGGGGACCCAGCCAGGCTTCCCCAACCCAGCCACAGACTGCCCATATCTGGGGGAAAGCATGCGGCTTGTCAGTGGCCTGGGCTGAGGGGCCATCTTCCCAACTGCCTGCACTTTGCTGTCACTAACCCAGCAGAGGCAACACCCCTTTTTGTTCAGTCCATCCAAACTATCCTCTCAATTAAATTGCTGATGACCTATGTACATTCCCTTCCCAGAGAGAAAATAGTAACAAGGACATACCCAAATGGGCTAGTGATGCTTTAGATGGAAAAGACCCCTCATTTCTGTATGTGGATGAGAATAACAGAACACCCTGGGCTAAGATAGCATTCAGACCCATTCCTGCTATTAATGTAATTCCTTTCCAAGGTCACCCTTGCTGCTGGATGGAGAGCTAAGTGCCACGTGGCCAGAGCAAAGGCTGTGAGAACAGGCAGGAGGTCATTGCAGTGGCCCAGAGAAAAAGTGGCAGTAGCTTGGCTCAGATGGTGGTGGCACTGGAGATGAAGCGAAGGACAGGATTTTAAGATGTTATTGAGATCCACAGATAGGGTTTAATGAAGGAGCAGAGGAGGAGAGTCAGATAATTGTATTACTTAGGTCTCTCCTATAATGCTGAATAACAACTCCAAATTCTCAGTGGCTTACAATAATCATTCATTTTTCTTGTTAATAGTTCTGCAGGTTGGCTGGGGCATTTCTGCTTCAGGTTGCAAGTGAGGTTCAGGGCATCCCTTTGTGTCTGTTGTTCTAGGACCTGCAGCAACACAGGGCAAGCTCTCCATGGTTAATAGAAGAAGGGCAAGAGGCCACACCGAAGCACACAGCCCATTCCAAGTCACTGGCAAGACAAAGCCTAAAAAGTGTCTTTGTGTATCCATCAGCCACAGGACACCAAATGGCATAGCCCAAAGACAGTGACAGAGGGAATTAAACTCTGACCCAGGGAAGCCATGGCAAGGATGAATTGTGAGCAAATAACGCTTTCTGTCTTAAGAATCAAGGATGGCTCCTGAGTTTCTGGCTTGCACAGCTAGATAGTGGTGTCCTTCACTGAGAAAGGGAGCACCAGAAATGGAGCCGGTTTGGGAGAGATCATCAGCTCAACCTTAGACATTTGGGTTCAGAATCCTTTGGATACCAAAGTGGCAGAAGCTATAGAGAAGTCTGGCCTGGAGGTATAGATCTGGGAGTTGTGGCGAAGGCTACTAGTTGTCCCCTACCATTTATTCACTTACTCTTCTTCTTTAGTATTAGAACATGTGATTTTTAACTGGTCACCGTATCTCCCTTGAGCTCAGGTGGTCATCTGACTAAATTTTAACCAATGAAATATAAGGAGTGTTATATATGACTTCCAGAAAGTATCCTTAAAGGAACAGCTGTGCCCATTTTCCTGCTCCTGCTGGCAGAAATGTGATTTTGATGACTGGAACCCAAGAAGTCATCTTGGACCATGAAGTAAAAGTCCTATGTTGACAACAGAAGAGCAACGAGACAGAAGACCAGTTCCCTGATCATCATATTGCTGCCATGCCAGCCCTGGCCTGCCTTTGTCTTTGTGAGTGAGAAATACACTTTTATAGTATTTATATTACTGATACTTAGGGTTTTCTGTTACCTGCAGTCAAATTCAGTCCTAACTATAACAAGAGTCACAGAAACAAAGAGGTCCTGGAAGCCATGGAATTTGAAATCAGGTTTCCAATGAGACGGTAAGGAGTGAGAAGTGAAACATGAAGAGAGCCAAGGACTGAGCTTTGAGGACCATAGCGTGTAATGGCCAAGCAGAGGAGATACATCTCAGGACACAGGGACGGAAAACAAGTAGTCCAAGAGGAAGAAGACAAACGAGAATGGGCTATCATGGACATGAAAGGAAGAGAGTGTCTCAAGGAGAAGGGAATGGCTAAAAGTGGGAATCGTGCTGACAAGCTGTTAGGTGACTACAGCAGACAAGAGTTAAGCTCAGTGTATGGCATGGCTATAAGAAAACTCTGTTATGGCCATTAAAACACACTTTTAAAACAATTTTCCAAATATTCTTAAACCATTATCTACTCTGATCACTGTTGAATATGCTTTAGGAAGAACTATCTAGTTCTAGCCTGACAGTAGAAGATAGCCAAAACTGATGAAGGAAGCAGATAAGCCTCAACATCACTTTTTTCCTTAAACTTAGTTCTCCTCTCCACCCTCACTGCCTTTGCCTTCCTCCAGACCTTCTAACAAGCCCCCGCCTCTCTGGCCTCTCTTGTCCCTTCCCCACACTGCTTCTCATCATTTTTCTGATAAGAGATCTGATAACTCTCGCTCAAAACTTACTTGCTCAGAATTCTTCCAGAAATCCCTATTGACTATGTTATAAATTTCAGATTCTTTAATCAGGTATACTAATCTTTCAAGATACAACCCCATGCTTTATCTCCAGGCTCATATTTCTATGTTATATCTCAGCAACATTAACTTACAAGCCCAAGTCAACATCTAACTGCAGTCAAGTAAGACCTCAGTGGATACCACTCAGCCGTGACTAGTCAACCCACAGACCAATGGGAGATAATAAAGTGTTGTTTTAAGATATTAGTAAAATTTAAGGCACTAAGTTTTGAGATGGTATGTTCTGTTTGTTTGTTTTTTAAAATGGAGTCTCACTCTGTTGCCCAGGCTGGAGTGCAATGGCATGATCTCAGCTCACTGCAACCTCCACCCCTGCCAGGTTCAAGCAATTCTCATGTCTCAGCCTCCCAAATTGCTCGGATTACAGGTGCGTGCCACCACGTATGGCTAATTTTTGTATTTTTTAGTAGAGACGGGGTTTCACCATGTTGGCCAGGTTGGTTTTAAACTCCTGACCTCAAGCAATCCACCCACATCAGCCTCTCAAAGTGCTGGGATTACAGGTATGAGCCACCACACCCGGCCCAGATGGTATGTTAAGCAGCAATAGATAAGTAGAACAGAAATTGGTACCAGGAGTAGGATGTTACCATTAAAAACTTAAAACATATGGCATTGGCTTTGGAACAGGCCATGGCCTATAGAGTCTCTAAATGGTTATTACTGGGGATTGTAAGAATAGTGAGGAGATGATTACTGAAAGCCAGAGAAAAGGATTCACATGATGTAGTGGCAGAAGGTTTAGTACAGCTTTCACCTGCAGAAATGTGGAAAATAAAAAAATGTGCCTAACGGACACAGGATTTAGCTAATGAGATTTCAGGTAGAATGTTGAAAGGATCAACTGATTTCATCTAGTCATGTATGATAAGGGATGGAGAGAGAAGTGAGCTAAAGAAGGAATAGTTCTGTTTTCAAATACAACTTCGAGAAAACATAAAGTAGCCAGGACTTTCTGGGTTCAAAATGTAACTGTGTCATATTCCCAGCCTCCCTATCCAGCAAACTATTTTCAAAGTAAGTAGGCATAAGGTAAATGACTCTTTTAAGGATGTGGCTCTATAGCACAATTCACAATAGCAAAGATATGAAACCAACATAAGTGCCCATCAGCCAATGAATAGATAAAATGTGGTACAGATACACCATGGAATACTACTCAGCCATAAAATGGAAAAAAATAATGTATTTTGCAGTAACTTGCATGAGCTGGAGGCCATCATACTAAGTGAAGTAACTCAGAAATGGAAAACCAAATATCATGTTCTCACTTATAACTGGGAGCTAAGCCACGAGGACACAAAGGCATAAGAATGATACAATGGACTTTGGGATCTCAGCGGAGAAGGTTGGGATGGGGGTGAGGGAAAAAAGACTATTGGGCACAGTGCACATTGCTTAGGTGGGGGTGCACTGAAATGTCAGAAATCACCACTAAAGAATTTATCCTTATAACCAAAAGCCACCTGTACTCCAAAAACTATTAGAATTTTAAAAAAGGATGTGGCTCTATTCTAAGACTTCACAGGGATTTAGGGCACACCTCATAGACCTCTCAGTCAAAAGACCTCTAAGAATCTCAGTTATTAGTAAAGCATCCTAACTCAAAGACATACAGGGCCCTGTCTCCAAAATATTTGTGAATATAATAATACACCAAATTTTGGTGTTAACACCAAACTTATTCCTAGAAAATCCACATTTTTATGAGATTTGGCTTGCTGCAGTTTGCTCTTGCAGCTTGGAGTAAATGCAACAGAAAAGGTTCAGAAATGGAAAGAAGCCTCTGAACTTCCAAACTCACATGGGCAGGAAGCAGGCTGAGGAAGTTCGCTATTCAGCTGCAAGTAGAGGTGTTTCTTACAGGGGCAGAACCAAGAACCACGGAGAATAACTCCCTGAGAGCAGGAACTTGCTATAATTTAGAACCAAAGACATACACATACTTAGCTGGATTTCAGAATTGCTATGATCAATGACTGCCATGTGTCTCCCATTTCTCCCCAATTTTGAACAGGGGTGTCTATTACAGCTACCTTATACTCAACACACAGCTACCCCACTGTATGTTGAGTACATATGCAAGAGGCAGATAGTCTTTTTAGTTTCCAGTTGCCCATATTGACAGGAAACTCTGAGAAACCCCATCTGAGGAGCCTCCTTTGCACATGGACTTGATATAGATGACAAGATCCTAGCCTTCCAATCTGATTCTGATTATGCTTTTGGAGTGTTGAGGAAGGAGGTGAATTACTGTGCTCATAGGGCAGATTGTGGCAAATTGGTTTTTTTTATTTTTATTTTTTTGAGACAGAATCTCACTCTGTCACCCAGGCTGGAGTGCGTGGTGCGATCTTGGCTCACTGCAACCTTCGCCAGGCAACCTTCGCCTCCCGGGCTCAAGTGATTCTTCGGCCTCAGCCTCCTGAGCAGCTGGGATTACAGGTGCCCACCACCATGCCTGGCTAATTTTTGTATTTTTAGTAGAGACGGGATTTCACCATGTTGGCCAGGCTGGTCTCGAACTCCTGACCTCAACTGGTCCACCTGTCTTGGCCTCCCAAAGTGCTGGGATTACAGGCATGAGCCACCACTCCTGGACAGCAGATTTTATTTTCCAAAGATGGTCACAATAGTATTTCCATCCCACTAACTCTTCTGCATTGTGAAACTTGACACTGTCTCATCAAGCAGTGAAGATACATTCTCTTTGCCTCCTTCAATTGGCAAAGGCTTTGTGTCTGCTTTGACCAATAGAATACAGCAGAAATGATGCTGTGCCCTTCTAGGCATAGTCCTCAACTAGCCTGGCATTCCACTTAGGCCTTTTAGAACACTTGCTCTCAAGACTTCCTTGTTCAACCAGCCACTACATGGTGAGCAGCCCAAGACAATGGAGAGGCCACAGCCAACAGCCAGCATCAACTGCCAACTGTGTGAGTGCAGCATCTTGGATGTCCAGCCCCAGTTGACCCTTCAGCTCACTGCAGCCCCAGCCAACCCCTGACCAAAACTGCATGAGAGACTCCCAAGTTAGGCTACAGGCCATGAGAGATAATAATAAATTGCTGTTTTTAACGCTACTAAATTTTGAAGTGCTTTGTTAGTTCCTCAATACTTATTTGTTGAATTTATGACTGAATTCAGTGCAGCTCAGAATGTTTAAGGCAAATAATAAAATAAAGAAGAAAGAAAGATATTGATACCGTATGTTAAGTGGCAGGGTTATCTATTTGAATGTTTTTGGCTTCAGGTAATAGATGACCCCTCCACCCCCTGCAAATGGCTTACATTAGGGGTTGGCAAACTTTTTTCTTTTTTTTTTGTAAAGGGCCAGATAGAAAATATTTTAGGCTTTGCCTTTGTAGCAGCTACACAACTCTACCACTGTAGCACAAAGGCAGCTATAGTCAATCGTAAACAAATGAGCATGGCTGTGTTTTAATAAAACTATTTATAAAAAGAGATAGCAGGCCTATTTGGCCCATACACCATAGTTTGCTGACTCTTGACTCAAACAATGAGAAAACGTTATTTTGTAACAAGAAGTGAAAGCGGTTAATTCAATAGATCGACAATATCAGCATGAACGTGAATTCTTTCCACCTTTCTGCTCTGTCATCTTCAATTTTGCAGGTTTTGTCCTCAGGCTAGTCCCCTCATGGTCATGAGATGGCTGCTGCAGCTCCAAGCATCACATCCTAACACGCATGTCCCAATCAGGGAGACAGAATATTACTTTTTCATATCCCTTTTGAACTTTTCAAGAGGCCCTACAGCCGACTTCTCACCCCTCATTGGCCAGAAGTGCATCTCATGACCATGCATAAACCAGGAGTTACCATAATTGGCTTAATCCCAGACTACTCAAGCTTTACCCTCTGGGAAGCTTCACCCAATACAGGAATAAATGGAGTTCCCTTAGCAAGGAGTATAGCTATTGAGTAGGTGATCAACTGTGGCTGCCACATAGAGTTACCATGGGAAGTAGGGAAGGAAATGGATGGATAGAGATAGAAACTTGGGGCAGAATGAGATTAGAAGTGGTATCAGGTTCCAGATGGAATAAAGGGTAGAAGAGTAAGTGTAGAGTGCTTCAACCGCACTTTTTTTAAAAAAAAGCAAAAGCAAAAGACTCACCTCTTGGCATAAATCCCAAAAGGTAACAGACTTGCCATCCAGCTGAAGCTGAAACTGGGTGGAATGAAGGATTTTGCCAACACACAACCTATTCCTTTGCTAGGGAACAGTAGTCAAGTGAGGATGAAAGAACCTGCTGAAAGATGCTGCTAAAACAAAACACCGTTTCCCTCTGCAAGTGCCCGAGCCACCCTGTGACTCTGAGCGGACAAGGCCAGTATCCCGGGGGACCCACAGGGGTGATGGCAGGAGGTGAGGCTGTTCAGGAGCCTCCACTCATTCTGGGGGCCTGTCTCCCACTGCAGGCCACACATGAGACCTGGAGCCACACACACTGGGTGTGTGTAGCAGGGAGAACCTCTGCAGAATCAGGGGAAAACAGTTTCGTTGTTTACTGATCAGCAGGGTGTGGGGAACTTATGCAAACGCAGCTGCCTCTGCAGATTGTGGGTTGCAGGAGGGCTGTGGGCACCACGGCACTGCTGCCCTTTCCCTGGTGGCCTTCGGCTCTCTGTGAACTCCAGGCAGCCAGGCATGGCCAAGCCCACGTACACAGGAAGCTTCAGCCTGAATTCAGACTCTGAATCCACTTAAGGTCACCTCCATGGAGTTTTCCCTAGGCCCCTCCACAGGGGACACTGCCGCTGTCTGTTTGGTCTCCCCACCCTCACCCTGGTCTCCACTCCCCTGCATGTCCATCTCCCTTGAGAGGCTGTGACTGCCTTATTTGAACATCACCCTCAGCTACCACCATCCTGGCCCATGAATGTCTCCAAGTCGGTGTCTGATGGATAGAGGTAAGGGAGGAAGTCAGCCCTCCTGACTGTCTCCTGGGCACCTGGCACTGGGGCCACTGTTTCTGCCAAGCCTGAAGCTTGCAATGGTGCCCTTGAGTTGAAGCTTCCACCACACTGGGCAGTCCAGGCTGCTTGCTTAGTCTTGAGTGCTGACCAGCCAGGAAGAGTGCGGGCCTCAGTGGTCAGCACGCTTCCAGCCTGTGCTGCGAATAGCCTTCACTCTTCCCTTTTCCCATGTGCCTTCCGATGAACCACCGCCCTGCGTGATGGTTCTCTAGTGGAATGTGCGTCCTCAGCACTTGTTCTGTGGCTCCTGGGACGGCTTCTAGCCCAGCCCCTGCCATACTGCGCAGACTGTATGTGTAACTGGCTTGCCACCGCTCTGTGAGTGTGGGAGTGCCTGGGAATCATTTCTGAACCCAGGGCCTGCTAAGCACATCACAAATGTTTGGGAAACAGATGAATCAGCAATGTTTCTGTTACACACATACACACCATTCAGTGCCCCCAGAAGCAAGTGTGTTGGAGAATGCTAATGTATTTACTCCTCAACCCAGGCTTCTCCCAAGCCCCTCTGTGCAAAGCCATGAAGTGGCCCACATGCCTCCAGGAAGGCTGCAAGCTTTGCATACTTGCCCCTGAGCACCCACTGATCCACCTGGAGCCTCTAGGTCCTGCTTAATGCTGCCCACTCCAGGAGACATGGGTGGCAGCCATAAGCCTCCAGCAAGACACCCACACCGAGCCGCTCACTCTGCCGTGGCCTCCCATGCAGTCTAGCACCCAGCAAAACAGGCAGGACCCTGAGTCTCACAAACCTACCATGCACAGGATCCTGGAGTGGACCAAGGCAAGCAGGGTAAGGAGGCAGCTGTGGCACTTCTGGAAGGGGAAAAGATGTCTGTTCTCACATAATGATTTCTCATTGAGCTCGTGCCAGGGGCCAGGCCCTGTGGAAGCATGCAGCTCCCACGATTTCCCTTAATACAGCACCCTATGCCAGGAGCATTTCAACCAAGCTGCACCCCCAATTCACAGAGGACAAAACCGAGGCTTGGGAAGGTTAGACGACTTGTCATAGAACATGCAGCTGGCAGGCAGGAGAGCCAAGATCAGAGCCAGCTAGCTTACCCCAAAGTCCGTTTTCTTAATCACTGATCCATTTTCATTAAGCACTTAATGCCTGCTTGCGTTAATCAGTGCCTTGACCAGCAGCCATGGAGCACTTCCCTCTGTGGACACAGCCTGGTTAAGGTGCTGCCTCTCTCGGAAGGGGTGGAAGCAGATTCCACATACAGCAGGCACAGTGCACAGGGTGGGGACTTGGCCCTGGTGGACAGTGGGCTCAGGGGGGCCCCAGGCCTTGGGATCCAGGGCAGAAGCCTCAGGACAGCAGAAACCCTTGCTCTGCGTTGCCTGGACCTCGCTTCCCCAGCGGAGGAGCTGAGCTCCTGACAGCCGCACTCACAGCCTTGCTATTTCACCTTAACCTCCTTCTCTTTCTTGCCTTGTTATCTACAAGAGCAGCTGTAGTGCAACGCCTTCTGGAAATGAGTCCAGGTCAGAGTCACTGACCTCCTAACGTACCTGTGCATGGTGCTGTTGGGGCCACTTTCTGGTCCACCTGAGAGGCAGCATCTGTGCCTGGGAAATCTGAGGGGCTTGATCCTTGCCATGTCCCCAGTTGTGAGAAAAGGGATGTCTGAGACCATGAGTGGGGGCCCTTGGTGGCCACCATGAGCATCTCTATGTCCTACTGTGCCCCTTCCCCTGCCAGAGCTTGGGTATAGAGTTTGACTGCAAATACATCCAGATGAGCCTCATCATTGCATCGTCAGTCCTCTTCCTCCACCTCCTTGCATCTGCCCAGGTGTGCTGATCACTCACTGGCCTCTGCCATTCCTCCTGTCTGGCCGTTGTGCTTTGGCCTGGTAGTTAAACCACAACGTATTTACTCAAGTTCCTTTATCTCCAGCCTCTGAGGTTTGAATGTCTTCAGCACCTTTTCCTCCCTCCTCCTGCAGAGGCCATCTTAGGAAAGCGGTGTTTCTCGGGGTCTCTGCACACAGGGCTCTGCTTCTCTGTAAGACTTGAATAGTCACAGAAATGAGGATACCTGTTCTCAGCGTGCATCCGTCCTGGGCCCAGCAGAACTGCTCGACACAGCACTGCACCCACACTGCTGCCCTTCACTGCGTTCACATCTGTCCCCAGCTCCCCAATGCCCAGGACATACAGGCACCGTGCTCAGTTGCCCAAAATACACCAAACACATCTCTTCACATCCCACCAGAGTGTGACAGTCATTATCTTTCTTTGTTATGTTTATTCAAATGTCTGGCTTCCCACTCTACTGCAGGCTCTATAAGAACAGCAGCCTATTCTCTGTGTCCCCAGAGCTCAGGTACCCTGGAGATATTTGTTGAATGAGCTTATATGAGGAAGCAGAGGGATATGGTAAAGGAGCCCAGAAGATCTGAGTGCCAGCCCTGCTGCAGACCACCTATGTGACATTAGGAAGCCCCTTTCACAACTATTAAATGTCCTGTCTCCCAAAAGCGATTGCATGGAAGAGGTGAGGTCTATATAAGGGTCTTTTCTAAACTGTGGTGTCTAAATTAATACGCACTATAGGAATAGCCCCAAACTGGAAACAACCCTGACGTCCTTCAATGGGCGAATGGTTAAACACAATGTGTTACATCCACACCACAGGATTCTACTCAGCAATGAAAGTAAATGGACTGCTGATGCACACAACAGTGCACAGACCTCATGCAAGCTTCGCCAAGTGAGGAAAGCCAATTGCAGAAGGTAACGACTGTATGATTCCACTGATTTAACATTACGGAAATGACAAGATTATAGAAATGGAAAGCAGAGTAGAGTTCCCCCAGGGGCTAATGAGCAGGTGGGGGCTGTAAAAACCAAACATGAGGGATCCTTGTGGTGATGGAAATGTCCTATCTTGAGTGCATCGATGCCAATATCCTGGTTGTGATACTGTTCAATGGTTTTGCAAGACGATAGCATGGAGGGGACTGAATACTCCCTTGTATGATTTCCTGCAACTTCATATGCAAATCTCAAAATTAAAACTTTAAAAAGATGCATTCTAGTTATGTATTTGAGTTAGAAGTTTATAAGATAATAACTTATTTGATTGCTCCAATCATGTCAGCTATTTTATCCACTGTAGTTCATTTACTCTTACTCTGCACCACTGTTTTCTTATTTTATAAATGATAAAAGTTGGCACTGGCAATGTTGAGGTTGCAAAAATAGCAGAGCTGGGGTTTGGATCCCTGAACCACTGCATAGTCATCTGCTCTTAGGACAATGAGGCACTGTTGGGATTTGAACCCAAGAAGCACTTACCACTCAAGCCACCTCTTAGTATATTTTATTAAGTTCAAAAATCAACAGCAATGACAAGACTAACTAAAAAGCCATTCCTCAGGGTTTCTTTTGTAGACGATGAAAATCTTCTGGAAACAGATAGTGGTGATGGTTGCACATATCTGTGGATATACTGAAAAACACTGAACTGTACACTTCAAAAGGATAAATTTCATGATATGAGATTTATATCTTAATTTTAAAAATCTCTCCTCTCTATCAAAAAATTATTACTGTGATCTAGAAGTCAGAGACTGACCTCAGAAAATAGTGGTAGAGGGAAGAAAATCTCTAAGGAAGAACTAACTTATTAAATGAAAGTGGAGACAGTGGCAAAGACATTGAAAATGCCTGAGGTTTTCAGCCAAGTGACAAGAATAGAGAGGAAGGAAGCCCAGGAGAAGAACATAATGGATATGTTGAATTTGAGACGACAGCAGGCTGTCCTAGGGACCTCCAGTGGGTGAAGTAGGGACCCGGCGTTTGGAAGAGAAGTCATGGCGATTTGGGCTCCAGGAGCAGATGAACTAGCCCAGCTAGACGGAATCAACACAGGAGGTCATTTATTACTAGGAGATAGGCTGGGAGGAATTAATCTCTACGAGGAAAGTAGAGGTCAGCCTGTGAAACCTGCCATCTCCAACATACTGAATTCACAATTTTTATTCTCTCCTTCAGAGGGGGAAGCCAGGTTTGGTGACAGAACACGACTCAGAGAAGCACTGTGAGAAAAACATCTTCCCCTAGGGACGTTTATTGCCTGGTTTCCCCTGTCTCTCCTGGTCATGGTGCTGAGAGGAGTCTTGGAACACAGACAAGATGGCTTTGGTGTTAAAAATTATTATTCACTTTTTTAAAGCAACATATTCTAAAACCCAGGTTTTCTCAAGTTTTTAAGTCAAATTTAACAAATCTTATTATTTTACTTATAAATCTATTATTATTATTATTATTATTTGAATTGGAGTTTTGCTCTTGTTGCCCAAGTGGGAGTGCAATGGCACCATCTCGGCTCGCTGCAACCTCCGCCTCCCGAGTCCAAGCCATTCTCCCGCTTCAGCCTCCCGAGTATCTGGGATTACAGGCACATGCCGCCACGCCCGGCTAATTTTCTGTATTTCTACTAAAGAAACAGGGTTTCTCCATGTTGGCCAGGCTGGTCTCGAACTCCTGACCTCAGGTGACTTGCCCACCTCGGCCTCCCAAAGTGCTGGGATTACAGGCATGAGCCACTGCGCCTGGCCTAAATCTATTAATATTATATTCATAGTTTACCAGAAGACTTTAGAACTTAATTAAATTCCCTTGAGAATTTTATAGTAATTTTATAATTAAAATGTACTTAATAAATGTACTTAATTTTCTTTTTAGGCACATTGGTTATCTAATAAACAACACTTTTCTAAATAAATAATGCTTGCAAAACGAATGTCAATCCTTACACATATATCATGGGAATGAAATTATCTATCTTGAACAGTCACCGCTAGCTGCATCTAGTAACCCCACAGAGCCAAGCAGCCTTGGGAGTGGCCAGCCCTTTGGTGCTTTGGGAAAGGGTTGGCATGGGAAGACAGCTGTTCCCTGTAAAAGCAAAAGAACAAAGGATGCAGTACAAACCTGACCATGAGAAATTTCCAAGTTGTCCATAGAGCTGGTCCTTCCTTAGGCCATACCTTCCAACAGGAAGACTAGCAGGGTGGCCTCCTGTGTCTATCCACACATCAAACTTGGAGCATCTTCCTGTTCACCTCATCTGCCTGTCCAGAGGTCGTCCACCGCCCAAGATGAATTCAAGACCTCTGCCCTTGGTTGCCCAGGTCTTCAGTAATGACCCCATCTCTGAAGTTTGCTTTGTATACTCTCTCTCTCACTCTTCTGTTTCAGATGTGTATATCTTTTCAACTAATTCATACGTGACTTAAAGGCAAGTGATTCCTACTTTCCTTTTAAGTTCCACCATGCTTGTCATGGTGCTAGCCACACAGTACAAATAGTACTCAGTATTTTATAGAATCCATCGTTCATGATGGGACCCATCCTTTTGTTTTGGTATCTGTAATCAACATGAAAACACTCCAGCATAAACTCTATGAGATCATGCAGTTGCTGGTTAGTGAAAGCTTCAATTCTAGAGAAGTCAGTTGGTAGTTTCGAGAATCCACACTCCAGAAATGACACTCTCCAGAAACAGGTGCAACAAATGCTTCTGATACCCAATTCTCGAGCAATACTTGAGGCTTTATTAATAAATATGGCAAATGTCTGAAAGAATATTGATGAGTAAAATTAGTTGCTAACTGATTAATGTTATAAATATTAGAAATGGGCCTCATTGTTGAAAATAAGGGCATTCAGGAAGTATGAGCTGGTGAAAATATTTTAAAGACACACCCCACCCTGCACAGAGAATAGAAATCTAGTGACATCTGGAGCCTGTACTCACACAGACGACACTCAGGCTCAATCCATAAAGAGCCCTGTGTCTAGCCATGGCTTTGGGAGCACCCCTCCCAAAAGTGTCTGATACTGACTATGAAAGTAAGAGCCTGCATCAGGGTGGTGTTGTGTGTGCCTTGGGGTTCTTTCACACAAGGTGGGTCCATCTGAACTACAGGGAGCTGAGACATCAACAAACTTACAAAACAGATTGTATGAAATCTTTTATGCCTCCTTTTTCATAAATGTTTGGCTTTTAAAAAACAAACACATAGCAGAATTTGATCTGAGATTTGCTTTAACTAAAACCTGGTAGCAAGGCTGCGGGGAGTTCTAATCTGCTCCCAACAACACCCACCACAGAGACCCTAAGAGCTGGGCATGACCAGTAGTTTGCCTTTTATCGGTTTACATGAGATTCAGACCAATTAAGGGGTTTCTGTGTTGAGAAAAAGCTTGGCAAGAAGGAATTTATATGGTTCCTTTTGAGTTTCCATGAGTCTCCTGCTGATTCTCTCTGAGGGAGTTCATGCTCTGCCTTGCACAAGGATCTCCTGTAAAGACATCAGAATACAATCACCCTTTGGATCAAATGGCCTTCAAATGATATCCACATGGAGCTCCAGGAAATCAGCCCTTGGGGACTGACTTCGAGATGGATCCTTCCTGATCCATGTTCTACACAGTGATAAACAGCCAGGTTCCAGATCCTGCAAACATTTGCCTAATGTGCAGGAGGCAATGTCATTTACGTTTTCTCATTTATTCTTCAAAGAAGCCCTGTGAGATAGTTATTATTGTCTTTATTTTGCAGATGAGGAAACTGAAGGCTGAGTAAAAGATTTGTCCAGGGACTCACACTAGTAAAAGACAGAGTTAAGACTCAAGACAGGTCTTCCAGGCTCACTTCCCACAGCAGCAGTTTCTACATCTGACACTGATGGTTTTGTTGACAAGCCTCTTTCTTCCCTGTTGCTTCCTGACAACGACTTACACTATTCCAAGAGTGCTCACAGTCAAAAGAAACCCAGACTAAGCAAGACTGTATTCAGACTGAAGGACATTCCTTAAAGCCACAGGAAGGTGTTTAAAATCCAGAGTCCAGAATAGGGAAGTCCACGGGGTTCCTCACTCTTCGATAGGACAGCTGGGAAGCCCAGGAGAATGGCATTAGTGTGGACTGATGGTTGAGGCCCAAGAGCTCCAGCTCTGAAGCTGATGTGAGGCTTGCCCCATGCCAGCTTATAGCTCACACTTCAACCAATCAATCACACTCCATGTGATTGTTCTTCAGGGAGACAGTAAAATCTCAGATATGCTTTATTCTGGATGAAATGTTGGGCCACAAGTCTGGAAGACTGTCATCTTGTCACAGTTTAGCCGGTGGCTCCATCCTGGGCACTCACCCCCTATCAGCCTTGAGCACTTTGGCAGGAGATGCACAAATATTTAGAGCAGTGTAGAGGACTGGCTTTCCCCAACGGAGGAGGCCTCCAACCACGGTGTCAGCGATTGCAGGCCTTACAGTTCTATGGCTGGGCATGCTGATGGCTGCAATTTAATAAGGGGATAGACTTGGCCATTTATAAAATGCATCTCTAGGATTCTGTACATCATTGACTCCTGCCCCGAGTGACCAAAGATGATCCCTGCTCCCCATAGGCTTACTGCCCAGCAGAGGACAGCAGGCAGGAACGATTACTGCCTTCTCGCATTACTCGTGGTAAATCTGGTACCTCTGGGTGCAAGGAGCTGAGGACAAAGAACTTCAAGCACTCAGGAATAGGAGAGGTTGCTTCTGGCTGGGCAGGTCGGGGAGGTAGCCAGGGGACCCTGGGGTGGGTGTTGAAAATTATCCTGGGAAAGAGTCCCCGAGGATTCCCCTTGAAATGCCTAAGCAGTCATCTTCACTTCAGCCAAGCCCAGGCAGCGGGGCAAAACCATTTCTCTTATTTTGCTTTCTCCCACGGTCAAAGCCTGAAAATGCAGGGGTCATTCTCAAGTGGCTCTTGCTATGGAGCTGAGGACCCTGAGTAGCAGAAGCTGATGTACCAGAGACATGTATAGCCTCACAGGTGGCAGGGACCGGAGAGAGCCAAATGCTTATGCCCAAAGGCTACAGTAAGAAACATTGACTGTGACTGTTCCTTCAGTCCAAAGTTAACACTGATCAGCAGGTACCTGAGGTCTGAAAGCCATTTTATTAACCCAGACACAGGTTAGGTATGAGGCATGTGAGGTGTAAGAAGTGTGCTTACGATTTTTAAAGACTCCCTTGAGGAGTCCAGGAGCCTTGGCTAACAGGAATTCCTTCTGAATTGCATGGGAGTCAGCATTTACCTGCAATTCCAGATCTTCCCCACTAGAGTGCAGCAGTGCACAGCCAGCTCTGACCAGAAATCACTTTAATTTGGAATTCATTTATTAATAGAAATCTGTATACTTGTCTTTACAAGAAAAGGAAAAGGCATGGGCTGAGGCACATGTACCATAAAGACAAAATCCAGAAGTATATTACTTTAGGAACCAAAGTTATGTAACCCTTTTAAGCCTCCGTGAATCTGAGCTTGCAGGGGTTTGTGAGAAAGAAAGCAGAGCTTCTCAATTTTTCATGCTCATACAAGTCACCTGGACATCTTGTTAAATGCAGATTCTGATTTGGGAAGTGAGGGCTGAGAATCTGTGTTTCTAACATGCTCCGGGTGATGCTGCTAGTCCGTGAACCCCACAGACTTTCAGGAGCAAGTGATCAGAGCACTGTCTTATCCAGGGTCTTCACACATGCTGTTGCCTCCCACAAGGAGGGTCCCCACTTTGTGGCACAGAGTAAAAGTTTATTAAGCAATATCAAGTGTATATTATGTCCCTCAAGGTGCAGACATGCACTGTCCGAGGAAAGCCCAAGCAGAAGGCAAATCCAGGATTGGCAAAGCCAGGCCAAAACCTTTCTATGTTCCCCTTGGGGAAAAAGAGGAGGAAAGTGCACTTTTTATGAACGAGTTTAGCCTGGCTTCCTTTTGATTCCACACTCATTATGTACTACCTGTAGTATTTAATATAGTTAATGTAATGTTGATCATGAATAAAGCAGATGGAGTTTTAGAAGGCTTGACCTTCAGGGTTAACCTATGGTGGTGGGACAATTGTTGGTGACATTGGATCCTTCTCTTACTCAGGCCTTCAAACCAATGGCTCCTCTGGGGTGACTTCGGTCAAGGTGAGACTGGTTTTGTCCTCTCTGTCCTCAGGTTTGACCAGGGGCTCTTCATGCTGCCCACAGGCTGCGTGTAGAGTGCTCCATCTGGCCTCCAGGTTCTATGGCTCCTCCCTCTCCTCGATCCCCTGGACTTTCATTGGACTCTTCATACCTGGGAACCAGGTGGAGCAGTCTGCATGCAACCTATGGGGTAGTGTGAAGAGCACTTGTCTTTGGAGCCAAGAAGCCTGGAGATAACGGGAGACCATGCCACCAGGTGGCTAGCATTTGGCAGTTGGAGATGCCCTCTATTGACATCACCTGGGTGCCTATTTAAAATGTGGCTTTATGGGACTCATTGAATTAAGACCCCTGGAAGTGGATTAGAGAGCCCCCCATCCCACCTTTTTTTTTGAGACAGAGTCTCACTCTGTTGCCCAGGCTGGAGTGCAATGGCGCGATCTCAGCTCACTGCAACTTCTCCCTCCCAGGTTCAAGCAATTCTCCTGCCTCAGCCTCCCAAGTAGCTGAGATTACAGGCACCCACCACAACGCCCGGCTAATTTTTTGTATTTTTAGTAGAGACAGGGTTTCGCCATGTTGGCCAGGTTGGCCTCGAACTCCTGCCCTCAGGTGATCCACCCGCCTTGGCCTCCCAAAGTGCTGGGATTACAGGCATGAGCCACCACACCCAGCCTAGATAGCCCTTTTGCATACTGAATTTTGAGACTTGCTTCTCAGCAGGAAGCCAGGGATCCCTTTGGGAGAGCATGAATGGCAAAGAGGTACCTGCCTTTGGCTCTGGAAGTGATGGGCAACTTTCCCATGAGCAAGGAACCCTGGAGCACTTGTATTTTTGCCCCAGTGGCAAGAACACCTGCTCTGTAAGGACTCCACTGAGTCCCAGCTAAGGGGCTTGTTTCTTTCCCTGGTGGGGTGAAGGGAGCAGATTTTCCTCCTTAAAATGCCATACCCGTTTCATTGGTGCTGCTGCCTTTCCTGGACTTTTAAGATGAGGCAAGAGATAATGGTCTTAAACATGCTACACACCTTGAAAATACGGAGGACTCTGTACAAATAGCACCCTGTAAACCAAAAATAAAATATAAGGCCCCCCAACTGACTCAATGGACCTCTCCTCTCAGCAAGGGGATTCCAAAGTAAACCTGAAAAACTAGTTTAGGCCATGATGGGAAGGGGGGCAGTGGTTAGATACGCTTCATTATACTCTCCTGCCTTTGGAATTCAGGAACAACTGACCAGCATTAATTTAAAACAAAGATCTTAAGATTAACAAAACAGACTCTTGGTAGCAATAAGGTACCAAATTCCAACCTGACTCTAGCATAACATCACATGACAGATAGCAGGCCCTGAAAAAAATCAAAGTATTTTCCCTCTAAATATATTTCTTTGACATATTTTGAAACGGCACTGCAAAGCTGTCTCTTGGGGAAATTTACATTCTTCCCTTTCCAGGTCTTTTTCTGGTCCTGGAGAGATTAGTTGAGTCTAACATCTTTGAAAAGTCTGAGTAGGAAGCATTTGCCATCTATTGCCTCTAAGGGCAGCTACCTATAGGACTTTACAGAATAAGAACTTTTGTCTCCACAACGCTTTATCTTAACCAAGACACTCCTTTCTATTGATTCCAGGTCTTTAGATAATAACTTAATTCTCTCGACCAATTGCCAATCAGGAAATCTTTGAATCTACCTATGACCTGTAAGCCCCTGCTCCAAGTTGTCCTGTCTTTCCAGACCGAACCAATGTACACCTTACATGTATTGATTGATGTCTGCCTGTAACTTCTCTTTCCCTAAAATGTAGGAAATCAAGCTAGAACCCAACCACCTTGGGCACATGTTCTTAGGACCTCTTGGAGCTGTATGTCATGGGTCATGGTCCTCACATTTCGCTCAGAATAATTCCCTTCAAATTATTTTACAGAGTTTGGCTTTTTCAACAACAACTTGAACCAGAAAGAAAGTGTGGAAAATAGTGCTGATGAGAAAAATCCAGTTTTCTAGGCTAGAGGCATGGGTCTGCCCAAATGCTGAGAGGCTTCTCCTACATGGCTCACCGTTACTAGAAGTGGTGTGTGGCCGAGCTTGTGCAGACTATCATATCAGGACATACCTGCAACAGTTAGTCTAGGCCAGATCTTTTGACTATGGGAGAGATTGGCTCCTAGGACCTGTGTGTAAGATGTTTTCCACGCTGTTAGTAAATCAATGGCCATTTTCCCCCCAATGAATGAATTTGGGAATAGTACCCGAATCAGAAAAGTTTCTGAGGATTTCTCCTGGAATTCCAAGGATCTGTAAATCCTGTGGCTGGCTGGGAGCCTACTTTGATGATCTTTAATGCAGAAGAGGATGTATTTGAGCATCTGGCCTGGAAATCGACTAAATGTGTCTATAGCATAATTGGTTCAGAAAGAGCTGGAAGACAAATTGAGAATGGTGGGTGTAAATAGAAGAAAAGGTGGCAGAAGGGGAGCCAGATGGATAAGCTGAGACACAAAACACACACAAGCAAAGGCTGCTTGGGATGCCAGCAGAGCACATTTGCATCTGGGGTCCAGAACAGGACAGTCACAAGGGAGTCTCCTTGGCTTGGAGTTGTCTAGACCCAACATCCAGCTCCCAGGACAGAGCCTGCCCCTAAACAGCAAGAACCCAACCACCTTCCACATGGGACAATCCCTGACCACACTGGGATATGTGGTCCAAATTGGCTTTATTAGTGAATTCAGAACACAAACAATTCATAGAAAAATCAGTGGATTTCTTAGAGAATTTAGGCTCAAGGCTGATGCAGAGGTCTCATCAGAGACAGATTAGGGAAAGATGATTTCTTGGTTGCTATATCTAATTTTTCCTTTTGCACGGTGCCATTCCAAGGCAGCCTAAATACATTCTGTTTGCAGTGCTGGCAGGGTGTGGTAGAGTATCTTGCATGTGGTGGGCCCTCAATACTATGTTTGGTGATAGAGAGATTTCCTTATTTGATCAAGCCTTGCTGCATCCAGGAGGGAATCAATAGTTAAAAATGTCTGCTGCTGAATTGCTTCTCAGGCTCATTTGCCGGCAGTGAGTGACAGAGGGTGTTGCCAAGCAGGCTTAACTTCTATCTGCACCCGACAGATACCTATAATTAAAAAAATATACATTTTGTATTTACTTACAAACACTGAAGCAATTTTCAGAGTGTCAAAAACAGCCTGGGAGAGAGCATCGCAGTGAGAGGTGACATTGAGCCAGGTGCATTAACAGCGCAACAATAAATAATCACGTTGCCCTTTTCAGAGCTGCGATGCATGACCCATCCAATTAAGCCT
The DNA here is from genome assembly GCF_029289425.2 of Pan paniscus. Classification (NCBI taxonomy): domain Eukaryota; kingdom Metazoa; phylum Chordata; class Mammalia; order Primates; family Hominidae; genus Pan; species Pan paniscus. The sequence continues at coordinate 29,296,619 of NC_073263.2, read as the reverse complement.
CCTGGAGTCTCCCTCTGATGGCCCATAGTTGACAACATCCTTCCCACATTTGTTATAACAGCTTTGTTTTCTGTATCCGCTTTCTTTCACAGTTTGCACCCCATGCAGTCCAATTTCATGCTTCCAAAATGAAAAATAAAACAGCTAGTTCTCGTCTCTTTGGGGGAAATTAGTCTTATTTCTCCCATAAATCATAAGCATGCTTCAGCCGTAAACAGAGCATTAGCAACTCTGGAAGTACATTAACTTCCGGTTATTGGCAAGGCCTGAGGTTACTGAGAGTGATTTATTTGTTGATTTTGACTTAGGGAGGGGAAAGCAGGTAGCTGCAGAGTGGGTGGGAGGTGTGGATTATTAACCATTTCAGTAGAAGGAAGTAAGTTCTCATCCGGGCAGCCCCGGTTTATGCTGGTTGTCACAGCATAAGTATTAAGAGCATCCCTTTCCCTCTAAAAGTGTCCCAGCTTGGATGATAAATTATATGGTCACTCTGATTAAAGTGCAGTGAAAATAAGGAGCAAAATCTTGTTTTGTGAATGAAGCCAGACACAAAAGGCCACATGTTGTGTGATCTCATTTATATGAAATGTCCAGAATAAGCAAATCCATAGAGGCAGAAAGTGGATTAGTGGTTGCCAGGGGCTGGGGGTTCCTGGGGGAAATGGGAAATGATTGCTAATGGGTATGAGATTTCTTTTTGGGGTGAGAGAAATGTTCTAAAATTGATTGTGGTGATGGCTGCATGGCTCTGTGAATATGCTAAAAACCATTGAATTGTACATGTTTAATGGGCACATGGGATGGCACATAGATTATAGGTCAACAAAGCTGTTCTATTAAAACAAAAGTTAAAAAAAAAAGTTAAACTACATAAATCCCAGAAAGGGAAAACAAACAAACAAACAAAAAGCTTGCTTTCTGTCTTTCTGCTCATGAGCACTCTGCCCTCTCAGGGCTGGTCCCTCTGAAACAGCTGACTCATTTGAAGGATGTGGTGGCACATGCGGGGATCTGCAGGGCCAGCCTCTTGCACACAACTGTATTTTTATGATCTTGTTGGAGCAAGAAAGGGAGCGTGAGGTTCCCACAGTCATTGCTGAACATCAAGGTGTATGCGTTGGCCTTTAAATGGCAGGGGAGCTGGTCGGGGGACCAGCAGGAACATCAGGTACATAAAGAGCCCAGCAATGACGGCTTGGCTGGAAGGAAGAAGACGGAGGATTCTGAAAGGGGCTCACCCTTGCCCAGTCATGTCCAATGCCACTGAGTTCCCATTTAGGGAGAAGAAGAGAGGAGTTATAGGATGTGTGTGAAGGTAGGCATGGGGGGAACAGGAGTTTCAGTCTCCCCAGAGGAATTGAGCCCATGATTCCGCAGGTAGCACAGGGGTGGGGCCGGATCTGCCCTCTGAGGTCAGGAACTCTAGGGAACACAGGACAGCCACTGAGGGGCCTCTTGACGCTTAGACCTCTCAGCCTAGTGCTTTGAAAGGGATTATGGGACCTAGAATGAGCCCTGTTCCTGATCCATCTCCCAGCATTGGGATCCTCCTTCAAAAGAAGGGAGTTGAAACGTGTGAGGAAACTAAACATTAACCCTGCACATTTGTATATCCTCACCCCCTAGAACAGAGTCTGGCGCTCAGGAGTATGTGGTTGGACAGATGCACAACACACAGGGTTCAGATGAGCTGATAAGGTTCCCTGGGGTAGCCTGTGTCCCAACCCAAGGCCCAGGGCATTTGGTCTGGGTCACCAACAGAGGGTGCTAGACACCTTCAGAACAAGGCTGGGTCTGGGGCCGGGGCCTGTCTGGAGGTGATGGAGTTCTCTCCTCATTGCAGACAGAGGTGGAGCCGGGGCAGGACTTGAGCCCCAGTATCCACACATTCAGTGAAGGGAGGAGACAAACCTGTTCCCTGCTTGGGCATTTCCCCAGCATCACAAACGGAAAACCAACCCCTTGAGTGGATAGAGGATAGGATCTGTGTTGGGTTTGCTCACTGGTCTATCCCCAAGGGCCTGCACACAGTGCCTGGACAGAGAGGGCATGTGAGAGTAGGAGGGAATGTGGGAAAACCAGACAGGAGCGGGGCCACAGTGTTCTGAGGCTTTATCTCTGGCCTTTGCCTAGTGAGTCTTGGAAACAAGAGTTACACATGAACTCCTGTACACCACACAGTGGAGTCTGTGCCTGGCCTGGTCTTTCAGCCGGATAGAGCTAGGTACGGACAAGGCCCAAGCAGGTCTCACTAGCTTGGCAGAGAGGACAATTTCCAGGAACTTGAACCTCTTCACACCACCCCATTCCCCAAACCAAGTCCACAAAAACAGAGGAGACAAAGCAAAGAAGGAACAGAGCAAAAATGAGATCAAAACCCTCCTACAGAGGGCCGGCACTTTAGGCCACCATGTCTTCAGGTGAGAGTGTCCATTTGATGTTTTGAGAGTCAGAGATGGGGCTGCTGGGGCCACAGGTGAATCCAGGAATGGAAGAAATGGAACTGAATGCATCTTCTGTTGAGCTGCTCATCATATAGTTTTCTGCGTTTCACATACTTGTCTATTTTTCCCTTTATTGCAAGGAAATATTCGTTGTGTGCAAGGAAATCAGCGGGAAAAGAGGACAGTTAGGAGTCAATGGGAGAGCCAGACAAACAAGGGAATGCTGTTCTTCAGAAGACGAAGCCTGGCAACTATCACCCAGGGCTGGCGGTGAAACACTAACACATCCGCAGGCATCCCCTCTGTGGGAAGCAGTCTTGCCACGTGCAAGGTTGCTCAAGGACAAATGTTGTAAGGACAAATCAAAAGAGCTTATGATGTTGTCCAGTGCGAGTCGCTCACAGTGGCACATTCTGCTGAGAGGGTCGGGTGTTATAACAGTGAATTGATGAGAAGGAGTTGAAAAGTTTCTTCTTCCTGTGGGTTTAGAGTTCCCGCATAAGCTTGAACAGTTGAAAGTGCTTGTGAACTCCTTATTTTTTGTTTTAAATTCTCCTGAGACATGTTCCATAGGATCTTAGGATTTTAGAATGGAAAGGAAAAAACAATGAGACTTTCAAAGTCTCTTCCCTATATTTACAGCTGGAGAAAGCCAAACACTGTGGTGGCTAGTGTCTGACCCACACCTCAATACACACACCACACACACATACTCACTTATCCACTCACACAGAGAAAAAAGAGTAGTAAGGATGAATCTTCCTGATATTAAATACCAACCAAAGGCCATTGCTTTGCATCTTGTTTATGGCTCTGCAGCTCACGTTAGGGGCCCAGCTCTCCCAGTGGCTGTGGAGTTCCCTGAGCACCACCAGCCCTCTTGCCAGAGAGTGTGAGTCTTGGCCATGTGGTGCCTCCCTTGCTTCTCAAGGACTTGGAAAATGTTCTTAGAGTGAAACTAGAAAAATTTACCCATAAAGGATTAGCCATCTGTGAGAAATAACTAAGAAGAATTATTGGTAAACATGTCACCAAAGACATTGGAAACATCCAAAACTCAAGCTGACTCAAGGAGGAAATGCAGCCTGTGGTGATAATAGAGTATGAGGGGTCCTAGCCATGCCCTGTTTAGAGAAGGGCAGTGAGAATCCACAGGATGGCTTGCTCTGTAGGCCAAAGGCATGGAGAGAAGGGAGGAAGTCAGGGAAGCCAGGCTCACCTCCCCTTCTCCCCACACACAGGGAGCTGGGGTGCTGGTTAAACCTCCAGAAGCCACCCAGCAAGTCTGTCCCCAGAGTCAGGAGGGAGATTCCCTCCCAGCACCTGGGCCAGGAGAACATTCTGAATGTCGACCAACACCAGCATCTGATTTTCTGCCCTGGAACTGTCTACAGAGGCAGAATGCCCTGAGCAGGTGGTGGCCTCCCCTTCTCAGTGCATTTCTCACTGTAACTGCATAACTTGTTACTCTGGGGTGGGGGAAGTATAAATAGTAAAACAGGCCCAAGACAAGAGCAGTGCTCTCTTTATTAGTTTTCTGGGGCTACTGTAACAAATGACCACAAATTGAGTGACTTAAAACAACAGAAATTCATTCTCTCACAGTTCTGGAAGTCAACAGTTGGGAATCAAGGTATCAGAAAGGTCACACTTCCTCTGAAGGTTCTAGGGAATAATCCCTGTTTGCCTCTTTCAGCTCCTGGTGGCTCCAGGCTTATTGGCTTGTGGCTGCATCACTCCAGTCTCTGCTTCCTTCTTCAGGCAGCCTTCTCCCCTGTGCATCAAATCTCTCCCAACTTTCTCTTAATAAGGATACCTGTCATTGGACTTAGGGCCCACCCTAAATCCAGGATGATTTCATCTCAAGATCCTTAACTTAATGACATCTGTAAAGACACTTTTTCTAAATAAGGTCACAGTCACAGGTTAGAACTTGGCCATATCTTTTTGGGGGCCATGATTCAACCCACTACACTGACCCACATCAGTGTCCCAGGCCTGCCATGCTAGGTCAGCCTCTGGGGGATGCACATTTTCACAGGGATAGCCAACCCATGGAACTGTCCGGGGCAAACTGCCTTCATCAAGGTTGCCCCTTGTTGTAGCATCGTGCTCTTATTTTAAGCTAATTTTGCTGACCACTTCAGCTCTGTCATTGTATGCGAAAAATGCACCCGTGAAGGTGTCCCTAGCTGGTCCCCACTGCCTGCAAACCAAATGCTCAGCCTTAAGGAGCACGTCACATGACAGACAGAGTCAACTTTCAGAAAACATCTGGGAAATTTCCCCTTCTGCAGTCAAGAAGCATCTAGAGAACTTTGGGTATTCCTGGATATGGAGTAAAAAAAAGAGGCTTGGCTAAACTCATTTATTAAAAAATGCAATGTCCTCATGTTTTTCCCCAAGGGGAACATACAAAGGGCTTGTCCCGGCTCTGCCAATCCTGGATTTGCCTTCCACTCTGGCTTTCCTTCTGACAGTGCAGGTCAGCACCTCCAGGGACAGCAGCTCTGCACAGACAGGCTCAGCCTCAGAGCAGCTGCCAGGCATGGAAGAAGCTCAAAGTGCTTCAGCCCATGCTTCAGTGAGTGTCTGGCAACCAGGAATAGATAAGGAACGGTAATAGCCACTTAGAGGCAGGACACACAGTGGGTCAGGCCTTAAAATCTAGATTCAGACTGGGTTTAAACGTTGGACCTGCCACTGGCCAGTGATATGACAGTGACCAGATTCCTTACTCTCTCTGAGCTTCATCTGAAAAGTGAGCAGTTGTGAAGACTGAACAAGTTTCCCAGGTAAACTGCTGAACATTCTGTGCCTGGCTCTCAGTGTGTGTTCAGCAAGCATTCTCTGTTAAGGCTGTTCTAATTATTAAGAGGAAGGAAATTGGCCAATCCCACCCCTTTATCAGATCCCTCAAAGCCCAGGGCTAAGGGATTGGAAACAGAACTATGAAATAATCACCTCCACCCCATGAACTCCTGCACTTTCTCACCTCTCTTGTCATTGCAAATGCATTTTCAGTCACTCAGAGACTTTGCCTTGATCATCTAATTTGTGTAAAATAATGCAAGGTTGGTTTTCTAGATCTAAGGAGCCAGGAGGAAAGAAGTTATGATGACGGGCTCTGCCATTGTCTCCTACCAGTAGTCCTGGAGGTCTGGAAGAGCTTCAAGCTACACGTTGCCTTCTCAATCTGCCACTCTCTTGCAGAGTGCTCTGAACAGGAACTATTAATAATTGCTACCCAACTAAAGAGCCCAGTGCAGCCCACAGAATACTTGACAGAAGGCCCAGCCAGGAGAGCTTAACTGGGGACTGGGGAAGAAAGGACCAAATGCTTCTTGCAAGTGACGTCCTCACTACTGCAACGTAACAGGACCCAGCGCACGACGCATTTGTCTGATCCTCACTCCACCAACAGAAAGCAATTGGGGTGGAACCTCCCTGTCATCAGCTCCCATGCAGTCCTGAATAAACCCTCTCGCCTTGACCCACTCACCCCTCACGCACCTCCTCCCCCATCAGATGGCTTTTTTCTCCCTTTCCTCCAATGCCAAGTTATTTCTACCCCAGGGCCTTTGAACAACCTCCGCCTCCCGTCAGATACACTTTTTCTCAGACCTTTGCAGGGCTGGCTCCATCTCCTCACTCAAGTCTCAACTCAAACATCACCTCCTCCAAGGCTATGTGGTCTAAATAAATACTCCCACTCCTTCCCTGGTCAATGAGCCTGTTTTGTTTTCTTCATAGCACTTCTCTGTATTTGATATGGTCTTATTCTGTGTTTACAGTTTGTTGCCTGTTTTCGTTTCCCAGGAGGTCAAAGGGCTCTGTTAAGGTATGCACATTGTCAAGTTCCCAAGCACTAATAAAGAGGGTCTGCAGGAGGCAGAGGAGGAGAGGGAGGATCTGGATGCTGAGGCTGGTGAATGACATTACTGGGGGAGCTGAGGAGGACTGGGAAGAGCATTCCTGGTGAGGGTATCAGCAGAAACGAAGCGCGGAGGCCTGAATGTTGGTGAGACCGTCAATGCTGAGTGATGACACTGGTCCTTGGCAATGAGACTTGACTGCTACTGCTCTGGCAACTTCAAGTCCTGCCCAGGGTGGATGGGAACGGGGATGAGGAATGCACCCAGGAAGGTTTGGGTGGAGTCCTGGAAGTCTGTGGGAGGCCAGGAAACAGCGATGGCGAAGGAGTGGAGACCCCGGGGTCATCGCTGCGAGCTACAGCACAAGCCCAGGAGCAGGAAATGAGTCACTGGAGGCTCCCAGAGGCAGTCGGCAGGGCGAAACTTTTAAGCCAGATCCCACAGTAAAGCAAGCCCCGACTCTCCCTGAGAGGGAGGCATTATTTAATAACTGTCCGCAGAGGGAGAGGCTGGGTGCGTGCATCAGGAAGGGTGGAAAGACAGCTCTTACTTAATCACAGTGCTGATCCATTGCTCAACTCACAGAATGCATCTTGTCCATCTGCCAGGGGCCAAGAGTTGGGTTATTGGCTCTGCCTCCAGCTGCATCTCAGCGACTGGCATTTCCTTGGTTTTCTCTTTTTATGGGATTAGGCTGCTCACTCCCTCATCTGACTCTTAAGGAAACAGGGAAGATTATCTGATTAATATCTGTAAATTTCTTTGGAGACCCATTGAGAATGAACCAAAGATTACTGGAATAGCAATACTGTACTTTGAGTTGACATGGCTACTTTTTGAAAAACGTTAAAGAGCCTTGCTGATGATGGAGCAGATTTTCTTACAGTATAGTTCAACTTTCATTCTTTAGCCTCCAGAGACGTAAGTTGAACCTGGACCCAGGATCACAGTGATGTTACTTATTCACTTATTGGGTTGTTAATATTTTTAGTACTGAGTTGTAGAGTTCTTGGTATGTTTCAAATATAAATCATTTGTCAGATAAGTATATATATGTGTGTGTGTGTTTGTCCCATATATATCTCCAATTTATGGTTTACCTATTAATTTTCTTGAGCTCTTTTTGATGAGCAGAACTTTTACATTTTATATATGTATATAAATTTATTTCAATAGCTTTTGGGGTACAAATGTTTTTTGGTTACATGGATGAATTGTACAGTGTTGAAGTCTGAGATTTTAGTACATTCGTCACCCCAGTAGTGTACATTGTACCTCATCCACTTCTGAGCCTCCGAAGTACATTATACCACTCTGTATGCCTTTGTGTACCCACAGCTTAGATCGCACTTTTAAGTGAGAACATACCATTTTTGGTTTCCCATTCCTGAGTTACTTCACTTGGAATAATGGCTTCCAGCTCCATACAAGTTGCTGCAAAAGACATTATTTTGTTCTTTTTTATAGCCAAGTAATAGTCCATGGTATTGGCCGGGCGTGGTGGCTCACGCCTGTAATCCCAGCACTTTGGGAGGCCGAGGCAGGTGGATCACCTGAGGTCAGGAGTTCGAGACCAGTCTGGCCAACATGGTGAAACCCTGTCTCTACTAAAAATACAAAATTTGCCGGGCATAGTGATGTTCACCTGTAATCCCAGCCACTCAGGAGGCTGAGGCAGGAGAATCACTTGAACCTGGGAGGTGGAGGTTGCTGTGAGCTGACATCGCACCATTGCACTCCAGCCTGGGCAAAAAGAGCAAAACTCCATCTCAAAAATAAAAAAAAGTAAAAAATAGTCCATGGTATGTGTGTGTGTGTGTATATGTGTGTGTATATATATATATGACATTTTCTTTATCCACTCATTGGTTGATGGATACTTAGGTTGATTCCATTGCAATTGTGAATTATGCTGTGATAAATATCATATAGATGTCTTTTTGATATAATGACTTCTTTTCCTTTGGGTAGATACCCAGTAGGGGGGTTGCTGGATTGAATGGTAGATCTGCTTTTAGTTCTTTAAGAAATCTTCACACTATTTTCCATAATGGTTGTACTGATTTACCCTCCCACCAGCTGTGTACATGTTTTTCACCATATCCATATCAGCATCTATTGTTTTTTGACTTTTTAATAATGGCCTTTCTGGCTGTGATAAGGTGGTATCTCACTGTGGCTTTAATTTGCATTTCCCTGATGATTAGTGATGTTGAGCATTTTTTCTTATATTTATTGGCCATGTGTATATCTTCTTTTGAGAAATGTCTATTCATGTCCTTTGCCCACTTTTTGATGGGATTATTTGTGGGTTTTTTCTTGTTGATTTCTTTGACTTCCTTGTGGACTCTAGATACTAGTCCTTTGTCAGATACAAAGTTTGCAAATATTTTCTCCCATTCTATGGGCTGTCTGTTTACTCTACTACTTATTTCTTTTGCTGTGCAGAAGCTTTTTAGTTTAGTTAGGTCCCATGTATTTATTTTTGTTTTTGTTGCATTTGCTTTTGGGGTCATCGTCATAAATTCTTTGCCTAGGCCAATGTCCAGAAGAGTTTTTCTTAGGTTTTCTTCTAGAATTTTTATGGTTTCAGGTCTCAGACTTAAGTCTTTGATCCGGCTTGAGTTGATTTTTGTATAAAGTGAAAGATAGAGATCTAGTTTCATTCTTCTGCATGTGGCTATCCAGTTTTCTCAGCACCACTTATTGAATAGGGTATCATTTCCCTGATTTATGTTGCTGTATGCTTTGTTGATGATCAGTTCAACAAAGTATTTGGCTGTATTTCTGAGTTCTGTACTCTGTTCCATTGGTCTAGGTATCTATTTTTATACCAATACCTTGCTGTTTTGGTAACTACAGACTTGTAGTATAATTTGAAGTCAGGTAATGTGATTGTTTCAGATTTGTTCTTTTTCTTAGGATCACTTTGGCTATTAGGATTGTTTTTTTCTAATTCCCTGAAAAATGGTACTGGTATTTTGATAGGAATTAGATTGAATCTGGAGATTGTGTTGGGCAGTATGGTCATTTTTACAATATTGATTCTCCCAATCCATGACCGTGAGATATATTTCCATTTGTTTGTGTCATTTATGATTTCTTTCAGCAGTGTTTCGTAGTTCTCTTTATAGAGATATTTCACCTCCTTGGTTAAGTATATTCCAGGCATTTTTTAATAGCTATCGTAAAAGGGATTGAGCTCTTGATTTGATTCTCAACTTGATTGTTGTTGGTGTATAGCAGTGCTACTGCTTTGTGTACATTGATTTTGTAACCTGAGACTTTATTAAATTCACTTATTAAATCTCAGAATTTTTTGGAGGAGTCCTTAGAGTTTTGTAGGTATAAGATCATATTATTAAGCAAACAGGGATAGTTTGAATTTCTCTTTTCCAATCTGGATGCCTTTATTTCTTTCTTTTGCCTAATTGCTCTCGATAGGGCTTCTATGTCGAATAGAAGTGGTGAAAGTGGGCATCCTTGTCTTGTTTCAGTTCTTATGGGGAATGCTTTCAACTTTTCCCCATTTAGTATGGTGTCGGCTGTGGGTTTGTCATATGCAGCTTTCATTATTTTGAGGTATGTTCCTTCTATGCCTAGTTTGTTGAGGGTTTTTATCATAAAAGTTTGCTGGGTTTTATCAAATGTTTTTCTGCACCTGTTGAGGTGATCATATGGTTTTTGTTTTTAATTCTGCTTGTGTGATGTATCTCATTTATTGACTTATGTGTGTTAAACCATCCTGCATCTCTGGGCTGAGACCCACTTGATGATGATGTATTGTCTTTTTGATGTGCTATTAGATGCAGTTTGCTGGTATTTTGTTGAGGATTTTAGCATCTGTGTTCATCAGGGATGTTGGTCTGTAGTTTTCTTTTTTGTTATGTCCTTTCCTTGTTTGGGTATTGGGGTGATACTGGCTTCATAGAATGAGTTAGTGAGGAGTTCCTCTTTCTCAATCTTTTGGAATAGTTTCAGTAGGATTGTTACCAATTCTAAAGGCCTGGTAGAATTTGGCTGTGAATCCATCTGAAACTGGGATTTTCTTTTGTTTGTGTGCAGTTTTTAAAAAATTACTGATTCAGCCTTACTGCCTGACTGCTAGGATAAAAATCACAGACTTTTCCCGCTGAGCCCAGCGCTGCACCTGTGCCTCTACTAAAAGAAACTTTCTGCAAGCGGAACATTCTGGGACTCAAGGCTTGCTCTCTGAATTCTTTTGTCCCACAGGTTGCTCCCTTGATGTGGTGCATTCCCCCTTCCCCTAGAAGTAGGAGTCCCTGAGAGCCAGACTACTGGGGACATTGCTACTCCTATGGGTCTAACTGCCCAGTGGGGCTGTCACACTCCAAGCTGGTGTTGGGGAATGCCTGCAAGGGATCCAGAGATGTGATCTGTCCTCAAGTCTCTCAACAGTGGGTACCAGCACCAGTTCTGACAAGGGTGGCAGGAGAGTGATGTAGACTCTGTGAGATTCCTTGGTTATAGTCTTAGTGCACTGGCTTTCTCAAATGCTGGTTGTGGTAGGAATGAACTGGTCACATGTACAGACTCAGGAATCCTGGTTAGCCAGGGTGATGCAGGCAATGGAGATAGCTGAGGTCACACACAAGTGGTATAAATATATATATATGTGTGTGGTATAAATACATAGTGGTGTATATATCATATTTTATATATATATTTATACATATAATTTTCCCTTTGTATATAATTTTTATAATTATGCAATTTATATATACATAGTTCTATAATATATGAAACAAGATATATAATGGAATATTATTCAGCATTTTAAAAATGACATTATAGTAAGTGAAATTAGCTAGATCAAAAAGGACAAATAGTGTACTCAAATTAGTCATATTCATAAAGACAGAAAGTAAAATAGTGGTTACCAGGGGCTGGGTAGAGGAGAGAATGAGGAGTTACTATTTAATGGGTACAGAGTTTCAGTCTGGGATGATGAAAGAGTTTTGATATGGATGGTGGTGATGGTTATATAACAATGAAAATGTACTTAATACCACTAAATTGTACACTTAAAAAGGGTTAAAATGGTAAATGTCATGTAAATTTTACCACAAAAAATAATAGTAAATACCAGCAAAGGTACTTCATTCCTTATTTTATAGGAGAGGAAAACAAGGCACAGATACCAAGGAACTTGCTCAAAGCTGTAGAGCTAGGGAGGGGCAGAATTAGAACATGCCTACACAAAATGAGCTTCCAACCTGTGCTCCCAGCAGTTTCCTGTATTGTCCCTTTCAAAGGTATTTTTTTGTGGTAATATTTATAACAGCACAAATTCACACAATTTAAATGTCCAATGATTTGGCTGAATTGTGGACTATCCATTTAGTATATTATAGAACCATTAAACTTACATTTCTGAAGAATTTTCTAATAACATGGATAAATTATCTACAATTTATTTACACACTAAGTGGGGAAAATGTCAGTATATAAAAGTGAAATTAAATTATGATCCCAGTTTTATTTTTTTAAATTATACAAAGACATAGTTTAAGTATGGTTAAGCATTAAAAGAAGGGATTATATTCAAGTTATAATGAGTTTATTTTGGAATTGTAAAATTTGAAGTTTTGTTTTTTCGAATACTTTTCTGAGTGTTTCTGTATTCATTATCTAATTGCTGTGTAACAAATTATCCCCAAATTTAGTAACTTATATAAATAATAAGCACTTCTTTTCTGTCACAGTTTCTGCGGGCCAGGACTTTGGAAACAGGTGGACTGATAGCTCTAGCTTGAGATTTCTCATGAGGATCAGTCAGACATGTCAGGGCTGTGGTCACTTGAAGGCTCAACTGGGGCTGGAAGATCTGCTTCCAGGGAGTCTCATTCACGTGGCTGGCAGGGTGGGTCCCCTCCACAGTTGTCTTGGAGTGTCTTCACAACACAGCAGCTGACTTGCCCCAGAGCGAATCCTACCTGCAAAACCAAGGAGGACGCTGCAATGCCTTCTATGACCTGGCCTCAGCTGTCACACATTGTCACTTCCACAGTAGTCTATGAGAGCCACAGACTAATCCTAATTCATGCGAGGGGACTGTACATGGGAATGAGTTCCAGGAGGTGTTCATCATCTTGGAGGCTGCTTCTGCAGTGTCAAATTTTGTAAACAAATGCGCGACAATGTAGAATCAGGATTATGCCTCTGGGTATTCCTCCTCACAACCCATAATCTTAGTCTAATGATGAGAAAACATCAAGCAAACCCAAATTGAGAGATATTCTACAACATACCTGGCCAGCACTCAAAACTGCCAGGGTGCAGATAAACAAGGAAAGACCGAGAAAGTTGGAGGAGACTAAGGAGACGTGATGATTCAATGTAATGTGGGATTCTGGATGAGATCCTGGAACAGAAAAAGGACACTAGTAGAAATACTGGTGAAATACAAATAATGCCTGGATTTTCACTGATGATACTGTACCAATGTTAATTTCTTGTTTTTGACAAATGTACCATGGTAATGAAAGGGTTTAACACTAGTGGAAACTGCATGGGAGGTATATGAGAACTGTGTGTACTCTATTTGCAACTTTTCCGTAAAATTAAAACTATTCCAAAATGAAAAGTTTATTTAAAAAAGAAATATATTTATTTAAAAAAGAAATATATTAATAATATATTTCTTTTTAAAATAAAATTTTAAAATTAAATATTAATAAATATAAATTAAAATATTAATATACTTTTTATTTTGGAATAGTTTTAATTTTACAGAAAAGTTGCAAATAGAGTACACACAGTTCTCATATACCTCCCATGCAGTTTCCACTAATGTTAACCCCTTTCATTACTATGGTACATTTGTCAAAAACAAGAAATTAACATTGGTACAGTATAATAAAAAATAATAATAAAATAAATAATAATAAAAACATTAAAAAGAAATATAGTTTAAAATAAAGGTAAATATTTGACTGATTGGATTTATTTTAGAAGCAAAGGGGAATCTTGTTCTTAATAAGAAAGCAGAAAATTCAAAAAGGGGTCATGCAGAGCAGAGAACCACTGCCATTGGGAAGCTCAGCTCCCAATAAGTTTAATGGTTCTATAATACACTAAATGGATGGTCCACAATTGAGCCAAATGTTTGGACATTTAAATTGTTTCCATATTTGTGCTATTATAAATATTACCACAAAAATACCTCAATGCCTTTAAATGCAAATTTGATGATATGCACTATGAATTCTCAAGAGGGAAAGCTATTTCTTATGGAATAAATTTCAATGAAAAGCTATCAAAAGGAACTTTTCTCATGTATCCTTTGTTATCTTATGTGTTTTCAGCCTGATCATCGATGGTTCTAATCAGATGTCTGAGTTTGTCCTCAATGTTTCAAAGCTTGGCTCAGCAATAAAGGGTCTTTGGCCTTCTGTCTTTCAAGGGTGCCCTTGTTCTGTCAACAAGCACTTGCTGAGCACCTCCAGTGGGGCAAGGGCAGTGCCAGGGGCTAGTCACAAAGGTGATCAATACAGGCCCCTACTCTCCAGCTCACCTTTACTTGGAGAGATAAAAGAAACTGATCTAAACCAATTTGGCTTATGAGTGTCAGGTCCTTTTTGGTGGATGATGATGGTTTCCAATGATTAGGGGAATCCCTCAGATGCCTCGGTCCAACCGCCTCACTACAAAGTAAAGCGTTACAATGAAAGCAAATTATAGGCCCCATTCCACAACATGAATCAACTTTCATTAGCAAGCAGGTAAAGAGCTGGTCACTCAACCTGTTCTGTCATTTTGGTGACTTCAATCTCTGTTCTTTCAGGCCCTCCAACAAACACCCTGCAGGAAAGCTTCACTAAAGGCAAATGCGACTGTATCCTGACAATAGGTCAACTAAATCAAATCAATGGCAGAAGCTTCTTGTAGGTGGAAGGCCCAGGGATGAGCCGAGTTTAGACCTTGAGTGTGCTCTGTTCTACCAATGAAAGGGCAGAGATGCCTGTATTAGTCTTTCTGGCCCACCATGTAGCTTGAACTCCACCCATTCTGTAAGTGGAAAATTACTTTCCGCATCCCTTACCCAAAGAGCAGGTCCTCCGGTGCAGATTCGGATGAGGATATTTGAAGTCGCTGCAGCCCGTCTGGGCTGTGGACTCCTTTTAGGGCTTTTCATATGTTTGCTAACCACTCTTCATGTATGGGTTCCTGACTAAGTTTCTTCAAATACTAACTAAAAGCTCCATGTTGTGGACAAAAATTGACACACACATGTTATACTGTTAGAGAAACATAACACAAAAATTAAAATAATTCAAATACAATGATAGGAGCAAATGTCTGTAAAAAGCACTCTAAGAACCCAGATGCGGAGCCGGGTGAGGAATTGGTGAGGCTCTCAGTGGTGGTGTTAGGGAAGCTTCTAGAGGAGCCAATCTTAAGCAAAACTCCAAAGGATGGACAGATGTTTCTCAGGGGCCAAGGGGAGAAAGGGATTCTAGGCACAGGGAGCCACTAAGGAAGGACAGAGAGCAGGAGAGAGTTGGTTACAGACAGACATGGCATGGGATCTGAGCAGGAGAGGTGGTGGGCATAGAGATTAGAATGGGAGCCAGGTGCCTGGAGTCCCAGCTATTTGGGAGGCTGAGGCAGGAGGATCCCTTAAGCCCAGGAGTTCCAGGCTGCAGTGAGCTGTGAATGCACCACTGCACTCCAGCTTGGGTGACAGAATGAGACCCCGTCTCTAAAAAAAATTTTAAAAGGGAGGGATTGAAAAGGGGAGGGAATCCAAGTCTTGAAGGCCACCCCAGACTGAGAAGTGTGGATTTGATCCTGTGGGTAAGGGCCATTTGAAGATTTTGAGTAGCATTTAAAGTGCACAATTAGATTGATATTTTCTTTTTTGTTTTTTTTTTAGGCAGACTCTCACTGTTGCCTAGGCTGGTGTGCAGTGGTGCGATCTCAGCTCACTGAAACCTCCGCCTCCCGGGTTCAAGCAATTCTCCTGCCTCAGCCTCCCGAGTAGTTGGGATTACAGGCACACGCCACTACACCAGGATAATTTTTTGTATTTTTAGTAGAGATGGGGTTTCACCATGTTGTTAGGCTGATCTTGAACTCCTGACCTCAGATGATCCACCCTCCTTGGCCTTCCAAAGTGCTGGGATTACAGGCATGAGCCACCGTGCCTGGCCCAGATTGATCTTTTCAAATGTTATCTCTGGCAGTCATGTGGAGAAGAAGTGAAAGGGAGGAGAAATTGGAATTAGGGTGACAGTTAGAACTTGTAGGAACAATTCTGGCAACAGATGTCGATCATGAGGTGAGGAAGTGGTAGGAAAGTTACCTTTCTGAGCATTTCCTTGGAGCCACACTGTATGTTGAGCACTTTACATCTATAGAATCATTTCATCCTCACAACCTTAGGAGGTAGGTACTATACTATGTCCATTTTAGACACGAAGGGAGTGAGGTCTAGATAAGCTTGCCAGATAAAATACAAGATATCCGGTTATATTTGAATTTCAGGCAAACCAGTAACACTTTGCTGGTATACATACGTCTCATGCAATATTTCATTTTCTAAATCTGGCACCCGAAGGCCCAGAAAGGTGAAGCAAGTTGCCCAAGATGTCCTAGCCGCCAAGTGGCAGCGCCAGAATTGGAATCGCGGGCAGGTGAGAGCCTGCACTTGGCTCCACCCTGCCTGGCTGTGCCGCCTCTCACAGGTGGAGCTGGTTGGGCTCTCAGCCAACAGAGAGGGCTTGCCAGAGCGGAACCTTGGCCAGGCCACTCCAGTTCATCTTCAGGCAGCTTCATTTGCCCTTTCTCTCTGGCCGCTTCATTTATTTATTTATTTATTTATTTATTTATTTATTTATTTATTTTTTATTATATTTACAGCAGGTCTGCAAACCTCCTATAAGCTATCTTAGTGCTGACAGCAAAATCCTGGCTTGTGACTAAGTCCCTAAATCCCCGGAACTCGAAGGTTTCTCTGCCCTAGGGTTCAGAACATTTTTCCAGCTCTCCCCTCCTACTGAGCACTGTAATTAGGAACTTATTCAGACCTGATCTGCAGACAATATGCATTGACAGCTCTGCATACCTGTTCCCACTGGCCTGGGATAGAAAGCGCAACTTAAACAGAACTGTTTTAAGAGACTTAATAAGGTTTCACCTGAGGCACAAAATACAATTGTACTTTCAACACTGGAATGTTTCAAACGTTTGACAAATGAATACTGGGTGCTGGTAATACTGAGAAGTGCAGGGCAGAAATGTTACTCTTTGGAGTTACTATCCTTACTAGTTTCATTTAAAAGACAGATATCAAAAAACAGGCCCACAACAACACAATGAATGTTGCAAGGAGGGAATACAGAGGAGCTGGTGGGAGTCCAGGAAGAAGGTGGGGCCATGAGGATCTGGCTGCTCACAAACCGCCCCATCAGCACTGCCGGAGAGCTCATTAGGAATGCAGAATCAGGGACCCCAACCAGACCTACCGATTCAGACCCTGCATTTTTCTTTTTGTTTGTTTTTTGTTTTTCTGAGACAGGGTCTCAATCTGTCACCCAGGCTGCTGTGCAGTGGGGCAATCATAGCTCACGCAGCCTCGAATTCCTGGGATCAAACAATCTTCCTGATTGTAGCTGGGACTGCAGGCATATGCCACCATACTTGGCTAGTTTTATTATTTTTATTTTTGCAGAGACAGGCTCTTGCTGTGTTGACAAAGCTGGTCTTGAACTTGTGGGTTCAAATGATCCTCTCACCTTGGCCTCCCAAAGTGCTGGGATTACAGGCGTGAGCAACCACAACCAGCCTTAATAAGATCTCCAAATGAGTCCTGTGCACATTCAAGAGACATGACATTGAATAATAAGCACTGTTCACTCCAGAGATGACACATGAAATGAATCTAGGAGGAATCGCTTTCCAGGTGGGGTTTAGAGGGAAGGCATTAGAGAGAGAGGAGGCAGTAAGCAAGGGCATAAAGAAAAGAGACACACTCAGGAAATGACCCAAAACTTTGGTACATCCAGAGCCCAGTGGTACATGGGGAGCAGTAGGCGGGAGCCTGCAAAGGTTGGCAAAGATGCCTTAGAGAGGGGAAGATGGTGAGTGGTTTTGTTGCCACATGAGAGGGTTGGAGTTTTTAAAATAAAATTGTTCAAGCATACAAAAAAGTATCAGTAACAAGCATAAAATACAATAATGAGTATCAACTGTAAATAAAACCTTACAGATCAGCCTCCTGTGTATTCCCACCCACCTGCATTCCATTCTTCTCCCTTCCTCCTGAACCTGACTTCTGTTCTGAGTTTGGACTTACCATTCTTATGGATGTTTTTCATAATCTTCACACATGCGTTTGTATAGATAAACAATACAGGATTGTTTTGCATGCTATTTTACTAATATGTATTTTGCTACAGTTTTACTTTCTGTTTGACACTATGTTTTTTAAGACTTATTGTTGAGGCTGGACACAGTGGCTCACGTCAGTAATCCTAGCACTTTGGGAGGCTGAGGCAGTGGATCATTTGAGATCAGAAGTTTGAGACCAGCCTGACCAACATGGTGAAACCCCTTCTCTACTGAAAATACAAAAGTTAGCTGGGCGTGGTGGCGTGCACCTGTAATCCCAGCTACTTGGGAGGCTGAGGCAGGAGAATTGCTTGAGGCCAGGAGGCAGAGGTTGCAGTGAGCCTCCGTCTCCAAAAAAAAAAAGAAAAAAGAAAAAAAAAGACTTAACATGCACAAGGCCCTAGTTAATTCATTTTTGACTACCTTAGAGTACTTCTTTGGATGAATATGTCACTATTGATTCTCCTAATGATGGATATTTTGTGGTTTCCAGTATAGACAATGCTGAAATGAGGGTGGTATGAGTCTCCTTGTACACATGCTTGAGTTTCTGTAGGGAACATTTCTAGGAGCAGAGTTACTGGGTTATAGAATATGCACCTCTTCAACTTCTCCAGATACCATCATATTGCTTGCCAAAATGTTTGTACCGATTTACATTCCTACTAGGATAGCATGAACATTTCTGTTTCCCACATTCTCTCCAACACTTGATACTGTCACATTTAAACATTTTTGCATGAGAGTGGGATACACTCTCATACACATGATATACACGAGAGTGGGATATAAAGTGGAAACACTGATGAGAGTGGGATAACATCTCTTATATGCTTTGGTTTGTTCAATTACTAGTGAAGTTGATCATGTCATTGTATATTTACCATCTATTAGTTTTCCTCTTCTGTGAATTGCCAGTATATACCCATTGCCCACCTATCTCTTGGGTTGGTTGGCTGGAATTGATATGTAGGGTTATTAATATATTCTGGGCAGTACTCCATGATTAGTTATCTGTATTTACAATTTTTCTCCCAGGCTTGGTTGGCCTTCTTGTGGTGTTTACAGTGTTTTTTGTTATACTTCAGCTTTAAATTTCAGTATAATCGAATGAATCTATGTTTTCCTTTTTGTTTTGTGTATATGCTTTGGACTTTATTCCCTTCCTTGATGTTATAACAATATCCTCCTATAGTCTTCTTCTAAAAGTTTTAAAGTTTTGTTTTTCACATTTAGGTCTATTTTTATGCTTTTTCATATTGACAGTCAGTTGTCCCATTGCTACTTACTGAATAGTCCACTCTTTGCTTCTGAGCTATAACGTCACTTCTGTCATAGATCAAGGTTACACAGGTGCAGGGTCCGTTGCTCTCTGTCCTGTGAGTCTGTGTACCTTTTCCTGCCTCTATGCCATAGTCCTACTGACAGAGCCTTAGAAAAAGGGAGACCTCTGAAAGGTCAGTGCTTCCAATATTGCCGTAAATTTTTTGCCTTTGCTGGTTGGCATGGAGTGTGGGGTCATCTTGTTAAAGTACACACACACTCAACACTCACACTCATTGAATTCTACTGCACTGAACATATAGAATAATTTGGAGGGAGATTGGCATCTTTGCAATAGTCATCCCATCCACAAACATGAACTTATTTTTCATTTATTAGGTCTTGCTATGTCTTTCTATAAAGTTGGCTTTATTTTAATTTTAGAGACAAGAGTTCTCTCTGTCACCGACTGGAAGGCAGTGACACAAACATGGCTCACTGCAGTTTGTGCTTCCTGGCCTCAAGCGATCCTCTCACCTCCATCTTCAGAGTAACTGGGACTACAGGTGTGTGCCACAAGCCTGGCTAACTTTTAAAAATTTTTTCTGTAGAAACAGGGTCTTGCCATGTTGCCCAGGCTGGTCTGAAACTCCTGGCCTCAAGCAATCCTCCTACCTCAGCTTCCCAAAGTGCTGGGATTACAGATGTGAGCCATTGAGTGTGGCCTCTACAAAGTTTTATAATTTTCTAGGTAAAGGTCTTGGACATCTTTGGATTTTTTTCCTTAAGTACTTTATATTTTCTCTTGCTGTTGTAAATGATTTCTTATTTTAAATTATATTTTCTGGTTTTGTTTTGTTTTTCAGATGATTTGTGCTTTCAGAACAATTATACTTATGAATTGATCATTACACTTATAAATATGAATAACCTTACTAGAAGCACGTCATTACCAGATTCAATTGTTGATTTGCTTGTCCTGCGTTCAACAATAGATACAACCAGTTTTGTGCTAACTCATTTGCTCATCTGCCCCTTTTACTAATCACTCATCTCCTAGTTTCACTGTGGGTCCGATGACTCCTTCTACATGGTAGCAGTTTCTTCTTTCACTTCTGCAAAAATCAATAATGTTTGCTTCGCTTTGTGGGTTCTACATAGAACTGTCTGTGAGAGCTTTGCTGATTCAGTTCATTTCCTCAAGCAGCTAAAACTAAGTAAAAAACAAACAAACAAACAAACAAACACGTAGGTGGCTCCTTCTGTTTTCCAGATTAGCTCACAGGTACTGCACATTCAGCTAATTGCCCTTAGTCCATACATTCATGTCACTAAAACAGTTTTAAAACAGACTTTTGTCCCCCTCTAAGTCTTTGATACTCATTTTAACTTCCCTAGAATATAAAACTTGAAGGGAAGAAACACCATGGTTTGTCTTGGGGCTGTGGTCCTTGATCTTAAGAGAAAAAAGAGAAAAAAGTCCTGCTGGAATATTAGGCCCCTTCTTCTCCATCCCTCCCACACTGACACTGCCTTCTCCCGGCTGTCTTCATCTCCTTCCACGTATTAGTTTCATATTGCTACCGTAACATATCACTGCAAACTTGAGTGCTTAAAGCAACACCTGTTTACCATCTCACAGTTCTGGAGGTCAGAAGTCTTGTGGATCTCACTGGGCTAAAACCAAGGTGTCAGCAGGGCTGAATTCCTTTGGGGGCCTCCAGAGGAGAATCCGTTCCCTTACATTTTCTGCCGTCTAGAGGTTGCCGACCTTCCTCGGCTCCCGATCCCCTTCTGCTTCATCCAAGCTATCCATTGCCTGCTGTGTCACTGGGACCCTGCTTGCTTCATTACATCTTCTCTGGCTCTGACTCTCCTGGCTCCCTCTGTCACCTGTAAGAACCTTTGAGATTACATTGGCCCTGCCTGGATAATCTAGGGTAACCTCCATGGCAAGGTCCTTAACATCATCAAATCTGCCAAATCCCTTTGCCAAATGAAGGAACATTTTCACTTATTAGGTCTTGCTATGTATATAAAAGTCAACCATGTAGTGTTCAAATATTTCCAGGTTCCAAGAATTAGGTCGTGAACATCTTGCAGGAAGGGCATTATTCTGCTTAGTGCACTACTTAGACCAATATTTTGTAAATCAAAAGCTCTGATTCATAGAATCAATTTTGTGATTTGGAACCAGCATTTTTTTTTAAAACAAAACCAGAGCACTTTGCTTCTAATAAGGTTAAGTATTGTTACATTGAGTAAGGATTTATGTGTTTCATAGACTTTGGGTTTCCTTGATATGTATGTATCTGTCACTGGTTACTGACATAAATATAAAATGAATTTCTTTCTGTGAGTTGTGATTTTTTTTAAAAAAAACTATAGAATTATCATAATAGCCTCCTAATTGGTCTTTCTGCCTCCAGGCTCTGCAGTCCATCCTCCACACTGCTGACAAAAAGCTCTTTCTAAAAATAAATTGGACATGCCATTCTGCTTAAAAATTTCTAATGGCCCTCCCTAGTGGAACTAGATCTCCCCAGCTCCTCCAGATGCGCTGTTCATTCCCCTCCGGCACCTGACCATCATGGAGGGCTTCAATCAGACTCCTCGATCTTGACTACTACTTGGGTATGGGCAAAGGGAGCCATTGGCAAGAGTCAGAGGGCTGGAAGACAGAGTCGTTTAGGGTGTTTTTCCTCCAGCATCTTCTCTGGCAGGCAAGCCAGCTTCATGGTCACTCAGCCTGTACAGTTGCATAGGGCCCCATGCTCAGAAAGGCTCCACATTTGGTTTAACCGCCTGCTGTTGCCATATTGGAATTCGGACTAATTTTTGAACAAGGGGCCTTCATTTTCATTTTGCACTGGGCTCTGCAAGTTATGTCACCATTTCTGCTTTCAGGGTATATGTTGCAGTAACAATGTTCCTTTCCCAAAGGCACAGCTCTTATCTGAGACCCATTTCCTACAACCACACCTGTTGGGTTCCAGTAACCGCTTGTCCATGTGCCCTGGCAGTCCTGGCAGTTCCTGCTATTGCTGGCCCTGGAGCACTTCACATCCCTTGTTCATTTTTCTCAATCCTGCCCACTTTTTAAATAGTCCCTTCGTTAAACATATTTCACCCCTTTCAAGAGTGCCATTTATTTCCCTCAAGACCTTGACTAATAAAAATAGTCCACAGGATAATATCCAAAGTCTAAGCCTTATTGTCTAAGTCTAGCCCCTCCCTATCCTTTTAGTGAATCTACCATGTTGCCTCGTTCATGCTATGATCCCGCTCCATCACACTTCATGTTGTTTCCACAAATATGCTACGCCTCTTCAGGTCTTTAGTCTTCTCCAGTTGCTAAGGATTCCCCAGGAAATCATTTCCCCCTCTTCTCTAGTAATACAATTTAAGCTGGGCACATTGCTATCCAGACTAAGACAACACATTCTAGCTTCTCTCATAGAAAGTGTGGCCATGTGACTAAATTCTGGCTAATGATACCTAAGTCGAAGTGCTGTGTATGTGACAGATTCCAGGAACCTTCTCTAACAGACTCCTGGAACATGACCTCTGCTGGTTCTTCATTCTTTCTTCCATCCTGTGGCCTCAGATGTGGGCCATCTTAGACTATGAGGATGAGAAGTATGTATACTCTAGGGATGGCAGAATAATAATTTAGAAGGAGCCTATGTCTCTGAGGATTTATAGAACCAAACTCTGGACAAAATGCCTAGAGGCCTAAAGACTCATATAAGGAAGGAATAAATCATCCTTTTAAGCCACTGATATTTGGGTTTTCTATTTTTTTTTAACCAATAAACTTGATCCTAATTAATGCCATAGTTATCACCATTCATTAAATAAATCTTTATTAACACCTACCTGTGGGCTGGGCCCTATTATGGGCTCTGAGATTAATTTTGAATAAGCTAGTAACAGTGGGGCCATGTGCAGGTGGAGCTAATGGTAATTTGAGGCTGTCAGGGATAGAGAGGAAAAGACCACCAACTGGGAATGCATATTTAGAAGAACTAACAAGGCTGGGAAGAACATAGACGAGACTTCAAGACAGAACACAGGCAATGACAGAGAAGCCAAAGTCTCAGAGAACACAAGAAGTTATAACCTGCAAAAAGTAAATTTCAACCATATACTGCCCAAAATGTACATTATTAGACCAAGTGACCGGGAAAGGTTAAAAGGAAAATGACAGACAAAAGTTACTGTGCAAATATAAGCAAAAACGGAGCAGTGGCTGAGTCCTTAATATCAAATGAAGACTACAAAGAGAAAGCATTTGAAGGACAAGGCCCTTCTACAAAAGCCACCCCAGTCCTAGGTGACTTCCCTGATGAATTCTACCAAATATGTAAGGAGGAGATAATACCAATTCTATACAAGTTCTTCTATGAAAATAGAGGAGGAAGGAACCACTACCCAATTCATATTGTGAGGCCAATTCTTTGATACAAAAACATGACAAGGACATTACAAGAAAACTACAGATCAGCTTCTCTCATGAACACCAATACAAAAGTCCTGAACAAAAGACTAGCAAATTAAATCCAGCAACAGAGGGTATCTCACATTGCCAAAAGGCAGAAAGTGCTTAAAGACTAAAGGGAACATGTGGAAAGGACCCAAAAGCTGACTTGAAGGAGCTCCCACTGGCCAAACTTGACACAATTTGGGCATCAAAAAGAATAATAATGGATTAATAACAATGGATTATAGTAATGGATTACAGCTTATTGAATAAAAGAGAACCCATGAGCTTTTACTTGTACTACAATAAAAAGTGGGCAAGGAAATGCTCTTTACAAAAGCACACTTAGCTGATTAATACAGAAGGAATAATAGAAAAATCAGCAGTTTGCGATTCTCAATGTAATACTTAATTCAGATAAGGATCATGAATAGCTGCTAAAATAAATGAATAAAATGTGAATGAATATACACAGTCTAGAAGTATCATCCTACATATTACTTATAAATTACAAAATGTGAAAAGAACTTTTCAAACAGAGAGATCTGGCAGATGACAAGAGAAAACAAGTGACACAACTTAATGTATTTGCCATTGCCACAAAAATACTGCATCATGAGCCTCCCCAAAGTTAATGACTTATAAGTGGTGACCATTTATTTTTATAACTTATGTATCTGTGAGTTGTCTGGAATTTGGTGGATTGAGGTTGGGCTGGGCTAAGCTAGGTGGCTCTGCTGATCTTGGCTTGGTTCACTCAATTATCTGCAGGTCAGCTGGGGAGCTCTGCCTTAGTCTTGGGCTAAGGAAGCTTTGCTGACAATACTGCGCATATGTCTCATTTATCCCCCCTGAAATCAATGGGCTAGCCCGGATACATTCTCCTTGCACTAGCGGAAGTACCGGAGAGCAGCCCAATTACATAAGCATTTTCCAAGATTCTCCTCACACTATATCTGTTAACATTCCATTGTCCAAAGCAAGTCATACAACTGAACCCAAGAGCAGTAGATTGCACGCT
The DNA here is from genome assembly GCF_029289425.2 of Pan paniscus. Classification (NCBI taxonomy): domain Eukaryota; kingdom Metazoa; phylum Chordata; class Mammalia; order Primates; family Hominidae; genus Pan; species Pan paniscus. Next base: position 29,272,178 of record NC_073263.2, on the reverse strand, counting down.
GCTTCACAGCAGGGTAGGGGGTGCTGGAAAATGATGTGGTTTGACTTTGGTTTAATTAAAAGTTGAAGGAAAGAGGGGAGATTGGATTCAGAGATGCTAAGAGCTCTTCGGGCTCTGACATTCTAGGATTTAACCATATAACCCCTTCCCCAAGTATGGGGCAAACAAGAAATGAGAGGAGCAAAGAGTAAGGTTATTTCAACCGCTGTAGGCCACTAGAGTGATTGGAACTGTCTGGATGATAATGCATCTGAAGTGCTCCTAACTTAGGCAGAGATTAGGCCTTAATTAATGCCATACCTTAGGCCTTAATCTCTGCCTAAGTTATCACAGAAAAATATGCATTACATTACTATAAATAAGTAACTTTTCCCAGCCTTCTCCTTTCAATTTGTCATTTACAATTCAGAGTAATCATAGTGGCACATTTTAAATCAAGCAGAGAAATATGAATATATATATATGATAAATGCATATATTTCTGGAAGGCTGCTTCAGTTTCATGGGAAAAAACAAACAGCCAAGGAAGGTGAGAAATTAGAAAAGCAGTAAAATTCATAGTCAGCCAGAAAACTTAATTCATTCTAATATGAATAAGAGAACAATGCAGTGGTTGTGATTCATAGACTGAATCACTTCAGTGCGTTGCCAGTTATATAAAGGATGGATTCTGAGACAGTAAGGTGCTGCCATGTAACATCAGAATGAACACAATTCACATCACAAATTCTATTCTGAGGCTGCCAGCCTTTATGGAACTTTGCATGCAACCACGAAGGAGACATTTGGGGACAGGGAAGGGAGAGACAGTATGCCTGGGATAGAGACTCACATGTCTGAAACAGAATATTACAGCCTCTAAAAATAGGTGCTCAGTAACCACCCTGTCAAGAAATAATATGCCACAAAGTTACGCTTTCCACTTAGGAAATGTGAAAGGACTTTTCTTTTACTCTGCTCTGATGTATCATAAGAGAGTAAAATAAACCAACCTTCAAAATCTGGAAATGCAAGGACTCAGAATTCAGACAGAGGAGAATTCTGTGCCTTCTCCATCTCTATTTTCTTTTAGTTCAAAAGAAACTTTTGTTAGTTCAAAAGAAGTTGAACTAGCAAGAGTAATCAAATCCTTTAGGTAAGAGTTGAGTCTCTTGGAGGGCTTAGGGTTCTGGCTTTCCACAAAGCCCGTGCCTTGAGCGAAATACCCCTACCCCCTCCTCACTCTTACCTTCAATCAGAGCTCTTATCAAATAATTATTATAAAAGAATTCCTTTGAATTAAAGATACTTCATTCATAAACTACTGCAGATGCTAATGGGAATGGGAAGGAGAATAGGAAAAAGGATAGGGTGAAGGAAAATGTTATGGACTAAGTTGTGGCCCCCACAATTCATAGGCTGAAGCTCTAACCCCCATGTGGCTGTAGTTGGAGACAGGGCCTTTAAGGAGATGATTAAGGTTAAATGAGGTCATAGGATGGGGCCCTAATCCAATAAGACTGGTGCCCTTATAAGAAGAGGAAGAGACACGGGACGTGGACACAGAGAAAAAGCCCATGAGGCACAGCAAGAAGGTGGCCATCTGCAAACCAAGGAGAGAGGTGTCAGGAGAAACCAACCCTGCCAACATCTTGATCCTCAACTCCCAGCCTCCAGAGCCATGAGAAAATAAATTGTGGTTGTTTGAAAATAAATCGTGGTACTTTGTCACAGTAGTTAGTCCAAGCAGACTAATACGGGAGCTATGTTTACTAATCAACCACGAGGTGGCAAGTGCTGAGAACAACACTTAATGCATCCATTAACTGAATCCTCGCAATAGTAGAGAAAACTGAAGCTCAGAGAGAAGCGACTTGCTCAAGGTCACCCAGTGCAGGACTCTAAAGCTGAACTCATGCCTACTTGATTTCAAATGTAAACTGTTTTCATTGTATTCGAGGTTCTGAAATATTGGTGTATTGTATTCGAGGTTCAGAATCATTGGGGAGCTTCTGGAAACTTCAGAGGCTTCTATCCAACTCAAGACCTGCTGAATGAGCTTAGGATGGGACCTGCTCTCTCTGCTTTTCCTAAGCTGCCAGGGGAAGGCGATTCACAACATGCCATCATTTATGAGGCCGTGTGAGCAGAAGTCTCCTGCCTGGTGGTTTTTCAGAGTTCCGTGGGTAGAGAAGCAGCAGTCTGAACTAGTCAAGCTAATTTACCATCTTTCTTCACCTCTCAACTTTACTAGAATTCCAGGAGATATGATTTTCATTAGCCTTTATGGGGGAAGTTTCCAGCAACATCAATTTAAAATACAAAAATCCACTCTGACCTGCCCATAATCCTGGGTAATCACACAACCATATGGTCCTGAGTTTCTGAGGGTTCATCCTACTCTACATTCTGAGGTATCCATATTCGAGTGTAAAAATTATCAGCAGGGAAATCTCTGCAGTCTCTGACCCATTTGCTGTCAGCCACATCCAGTATAACAAAATTTCAGCAGCACAAAAATGCATCATTGTTTTTGGAAAATGAATACTCCTTAATTCTTAATATTTTGTGAGTTTGGAATTCTCTTTATTGTATTCTCATAAAGTTGTATGCACCCATAGTTATTTCTGGCCATTGGATGATCATTTTGTGCAGTGAAATCAGACAAATACCAGATATTGCCTGGCTATGTCTCCTGAACTCTCTATTCTCATAGGGAAAGATACTCACTTGTTTGGGCCATCCCATTATTTTCTTAACATCAAAGAATAGCCTTTCTCAGCACACATCATATCCCTGAAGGTGTGGATTTGCCAGACTGCTTCACTATTGATAGAGACAGGAGATAGTCAACGTCTCCAGCAAAACTCCACCTTCAAGCCTAAAACAGCCTGAAGGTTGAAAAACCGAACTGCTGGTCCTGGATGAAGCCCGCCCTTTCCCGACTGATGCTCTCTATGTAATGCCCACCTGCGTGCTGGGGGAAGGGGATGGAGCCAGGGAAAGTTCACCCTGTTTACAGTGGGGGAGGAGCCTGGCCTCTTGGGGTCCTGTGTGGTGGCCTGGGATTCAATCTGTAAGGTGGGGGCCTGCCAGCAGGACTCTCACTTTGCTGAGAGTTCCTCTTTCTTTTTCTCCTTTTCACCCAATAAACCCTGCCCTACTCACCCTACAAGGTGTCTGAGTCTAAATTTTCCTGGTTGTGTGACAAGAACCCGGTTTTTTCTACAACACAATCAGACAGGAACATAATTTGCTAGTATGTGATTTTCTTGAGGCCCAATTCTTGATTTTTTTTTCCCACTATTTTAGGAAGGCAATAAATTCAGAAACTCAGTTTGGCTTCAAGGACTGTTAGCTAGTTTCCTAACAGCGTCTCTAGGGAAAAAGAGAGAGTTAGAGGAACCGAGAAGATGGCAAAAATCAATGGAGTCTACGTGAATTATTAGTGCCTTCTCTCCCTCAAATATCATGAGACAGGTTGGAGTGTGCTCTTAGCATATGGAGAGCCAGTGGGCAGTCAGATGCCAATCAATGGTAGGACTGCAGGCAGGGGCATCCTTGCCAACTGCAGATGGGGACAGAGGCAGCTGGAGGGAAAGCAGAGCTCCTGCTTTGTTCTAGTTCATCTTTGTCAGAGGGAAACAAATGCAGGAAGAACACTGCACCCTAAAAGAGCCATGGCAGAGAACAGTATGCAGCACCGAAAAGAAAAGCAGGCTCTGCTGAAGGAATGAGTTTACGCTAAGATCTCTGAAAGATAGACTTTTTTTTTTTTTTTTTTGAGATGGAGTTTCACTCTTGTTGCCCAGGCTGGAGTGTAGTGCATCCTCCACCTCCTGGGTTCTAGTGATTCTCCTGCCTCAGCCTCCCGAGTAGCTGGAATTACAGGTGCACACCACCATGCCCGGCTCATTTTGTATTTTTAGTGGAGAAGGGGTTTCACTATGTTGGTCAGGCTGGTCTCGAACTCCTGACCTCAGGTGATCCACTCGCCTCAGCCTCCCAAAGTGCTAGGATTACAGGTGTGAGCCACCACACCTGGCCGAATTATATACTTTAAAATGGTGAATTTTATGGCATGTGAATTATTATCCCCAATTTTAAAAGATTGTAAGAGAAAAAAAATCTGCACAAAAGGATTTCATGTGAGACACACAAAGAAGGAAAAGAAAGGTGTGGAGGAACAGTAAGGAAGCACCAAGTGATGGGAGATGCTCACAGCCTGACAAGGGGCAGCCTGACTCTCAGTGCCCTGTGCCCGCACATAGCAAGTGTCCAAGCATGCACTGGGACAGATGATGAGTCCCACTTTCTGCTGGAGATTCTCATTCCCAAGGAGTTGTAGAAAAAGAGCTTTTGTCTCAAAGCAGCCATAAAGTGGCAGGCTTGCCAAGATTTGATACTTATATCTTCCATGACTACCCAAGGGATAAAAAGGGACCCCTCTTTAGGTCAGGACCATAGGACCACAGTTCTGTTCCTCACATGTGACCCTGCTTCTGCTCAGCCGGGAAACACCCAACTCCTGACGCTCTGAGATGAATGGCCCTTGTCTCAGCACTCAGCCCTCGAGCCAAGAGACCTGCTGGTTCTCCAGGCATAACTAACAAAAAGGTCCCAAGGACCCCAGCTGGTGACTGTCGCCCTTCTGTTCCCACACTTGGAATGTCTTGCACAAGTCTCTGGGCACATGATTCTAGGGCAAGTTTAACATGTCGAGATTCCCATCAAAATTTTTCCATTAAGATCATAGCTGTCTCTCTAATCATGAAAGTTTTCCTTCCAAACATTCCTGTCCCTTGTAGCCCAGGACGTTAGTCCTTGCTTCTTGCCCACCTTAAGTGATCAATGCCCAGAAAAGATGAACAAGATGCATGAGTAAAAACTCACATTACATTCGGAAGTGCAATGTGGAAATATATGTACCTATAGAAGTAGAAAATGTTCTGGAAGAAGATACACTCAGCCAGAGAGATTGGCTATCTTTGATGAGGGGCGTGAAGCTGGAACAGGGATCACGCCCCCCCAGCCCCTGCCAAAAAAAAAAAAAATAGTGCTTTCCTCTTACTATTTCTTTTTTATGTATATCTTTATCATTTAAATTATAGCAAGAAATACTTCTATGAGTGGAGAAAATTTTAATTGCATGAAATAATTCTTGTCTGGAGCAAAAAAGGGCATACGGACATAAATAATTTATGAGAACTGAATTAGCTCCCAAAGCCCTCATATTTGAGTCTACTTTTCTTAGAAAGAATATGCTATGCTATATTTAAGATATGTAAGAAAAGGGCTAGGGAATAACATGACGCTCATGTTCTCATCACCCAGCTCAAGCTATAAAACATGGCCAGTACAGTGAAGTGCCCTGTGAACTCCTCCCTTGTGGAGTCTACTCCATAATTCCAAGAGAAGTGACAACTGCTCTTCGTCATTCTGTGGCCAACCCAGTAACTAATGTAGCAGTTGTCCTGTGTGATGCAGATGGAAATTCCAGAAAATGCCTCTCAGGAAGTAGAGAGAAGGGATTTAAGGAAAGCCTTGGGCTGATTAATTACCATTTTGTGTTATCTGCAGTAATGCTTTCTTCCTTTGGCAAGAGGGTATCAGTTCAGAGGATGTCTGAAATAAAATCAGCCAAGTGCTCTGTGTGCCGCAGACCCACACCAGCCATGCAGTGACTGGCCCTACTTCCTGTGAACACGTTCACCAGGATCACCAGGTCCGCTGTGGCTGGGTGATGAGGAGTTGGCTGTCATCCACTCATTTACTGAATGTACGTCAGGGAAGGCCATCTAATCAGCGTTCCACCGGGAGGCGGCTCTGTGACCCTGTAGTTCAATGACACTGTTGCTTTCTGAAAACTGTAAATCAAAGGAAGCAGAGATTGCTGGTGAATGAAACCTTTTGTTTTCTTTTTATTAGCACTTGAAATTACCTTTTCTCTAGTGCATTTTTATGTTTGGTGAGTTCAAGAACAGTGGCTGTGTCTCTGGAAATTAATGATGTAATTAAAAAATCTGTCCCCCCTAGATCCCTTGCTGGTGGTCACAAGGTGTGTTTCATCTTCTTTTTCCAGCAGAGTTGATGAAGCCCAAGTTGATTTAATGTAGATAAGCTAAAGAATGCTCACAAATGGGTATACATAAGAAACGCACTAAGATTTTTCCAAATGACAATGACCCATCCCTCTCCACACACATACACACACTTTTGTTTTTGCTAATTATTCCTTCAGGTTTTTGTTGTTATTGTTTGTTTTCTTGGAAAAATGCAATGTAAATAATGCACAGTATGTTCATATGCCTGTACGTTGGTGCCAGGTGAGAAAGCATGTGCTTCCTCTCAGTTTGTAGTCATACCTAGAATGGCATAGAAATCCTCTTTATGGGCCGGGTGCGGGGGCTCACGCCTGTAATCCCAGCAGTTTGGGAGGCTGAAGCGAGCGGATCACAAGGTGAAGAGATTGAGGCCATCCTGGCCAACATGGTGAAACCTCGTCTCTACTAAAAATACAAAAATTAGCTGGGCGTGGTGGCACACACCTGTAGTCCCAGCTACTCAGGAGGCTGAGGCAGGAGAATCACTTGAACCCAGGAGGTGGAGGTTGCAGTGAGCTAAGATTGGGCCACTGCACTCCAGCCTGGGTGACAGAGAGAGACTCTGTCTCAAAAAAAAGAAATTATGTTTACAAGGATGCAGCACTCTGCTAACTGCTAGCATCAGCTTTATGTGTCAATTCGAAAAGGTTCAGATGCAAAGGGATGGCTAACCCATGCCAGAATGATGCCTCTTATCTCCCCATGTTTAAAGAGAGAACTGCTCATTGGCTCTGCTCCCCACATTGAGGCACCAGGATGGAGATTGGAAATAATTCATTAATGAAAATATCAGAAGCAGACCCATGTAGTTTGGGTTTTTCTCCTTAATACCATCCACAGGATTCCTCTAACTTGAAAAATTTTAAACACAATAAAAGCATCAAGTAAGAACAACTGAAACATATTCTTTATCTATCTATCTAAAATCATAATATATGGCATCTAGAATCATACATATATTATGCAATTTACTAAAAAGTCAACATAGATATAGCCAAATATACCGTACATTTCATGTTTGAACTGTTTGAAAACAGTAATGTTTTCAAAATGGCTCTACCACCAATCTCTGCTCCCTGCCCCTGCTCCCCACCGGCTGGCCAGGAGAGCAGGGGGTGAGGTGTTTCTGCTCCAATTCCAATCATTCTCTTCTTTCACCATCCTGATTAAGTGTCTCTGATGTACTTCTCAGTCTCATCCACATTTCATGCCGATGTGGTCATGACATTTGTCCTAACAAATCAGATAATATAATATATGGGCCATAATTACATTGCCCTTATTTTATAGACAGAAGAAATGAGGCCAGAGATGCTATGACTTGCCCAAGATTCCTTAATGCTGAAGTCAGAGTGCAGAATTCTGAATTCCTTGCACCCGGGCACCATTCTCCTCCCTAGAGCACCCTCGTCTTCAAAGGGAGACTGGACAATGCTCATTAAAGAAGGGCTAATTGACTAGTGCACTTAGGGGAACTCCCACCACTGCCTACAGGCATCGAGTGTCAGGAGAAAACACCCACCTCGTAGGCCTCAGCTTTGACATCGTACATTTCATTAGAGACAGTAAAACCATATTCTTAGAATGTTTTTACCGAGATCTGAGAATTGACACTTGCTTCAACAAATGTCCGTTTCACAGAATCTCAGAAAACCGAAAGTCCTATGGATTTGCACCATGTTTGGATCTGTCATCGTTTCTCAGCAATTGTGTCACCATTTCAGGCCAGCCGGAGATAGGCCAGAAAAATGAGAACATTAGCCAGGAGAGCCTGATGCCCTTGATTTCATACCTGCTTTCATGGAGTTAACATCAGGCTTTTTTTTTTTGGCCAGTGATGATTAATCCTTGTAATGATTCAGTTTTCTTTTGCCACAGCTTGTCTAAAATACTTTTCTTGCATAGTTCTCTGGTTAAAAAAAAATACTAAGACAACAAATGAATAGAAAGGGAAATTTTTAGCCATTTCCACGGGATGAGGCTAAACTCAGAGCCCAGTTTCACCTTCCCCTTTAATGGGACTGGTGCCAACCAGGTAAAACTGCAAGCAAAGCAGGGAGATGTCGCTCTACCAGAGCGAAGCTGATCGTCCTTCTTCTCCTGACAGAGGGCACTCTGGAAGCGGCTGCCACACGCTGTGCCTGCCATTGCTCCGGAGACAATGGGTTGGTTGCCCTTTCTAGCCTCACACATTGGTCAATTCTCTCAACACTGCATTTTGGAAGACAGTTCGTGAGACGGAGCTACTACTTCTCTGCCTTAATGTGAGAAGGTTTTTAATGGGAGAGAACGGGGTGTAGCCTCCTCTAGAATACTCCTTGTATTCCTCCTATGTCTGAAGCTTGTCCTGATGATCATACAAGGAAGTGTTCAACATACCAGGGAGTGTTCAGGGCAATGCTCTTTGTCCCTTTCAGGCTGACAGGGCTCTGGATAATTTCTGAGAGGCCAAGTCATGGGCAGTGAGGTCGCATCCCTGGAATGCCATGTGGACACATTATGGTGTAGGCAATTTTTCCTGGCCTAGGGGTGACGTGTACCCACCTTCAGAAGACTGAGAGCTCCTGGAGCGGAGGAGGCCTCTGGTTTACAGATCCCTTTTCCCACTCCGAGTTCACAGTCCTCATGGAGATAAGAAGGTCTGAGTAGACAGCTTGCATGAGGCAGACCAGAGTGTCCTGTGGGATCAAAAAAATAAGTCCATAATTTTTTTTTTTTGAGACACTTTGTCACCCAGGCTGGAGTGCAGGGGCTTGATCTTGGCTCACTGCAGCCTTGATCTCCCACGTTCAAGCAATCCCCCTGCCTCAGCCCCCCAAGTAGTTGGTACTATGGGCTCTCACCACCACACCTGGCTAATTTTTTTTTTTTTTTTTTTTTTGGAGATGGAGTCTCGCTGTGTGCTCAGGCTGAAGTGCAATGGTGCAATCTCAGCTCACTGCAACCTCCACCTCCCGGGTTCAAGTGATTCTCCTTCCTCAACCTCCTGAGTAGCTGGGATTACAGACGTGTACCACCATGCCTGGCTCATTTTGTACTTTTAGTAGATACGGGGTTTCTCCATGTTGGTCAGGCTGGTCTCAAACTCCTGACCTCAGTTGATCTGCCCATCTCGGCTTCCGAAAATGCTGGTATTATAGGTGTGAGCCACCACACCCGGCCAATTTTTGTATTTTTTTTTAGAGACGAGGTTTTGCCATGTTGCCTAGGGTGGTCTTGAACTCCTGAGCTCAAGGGATTCACCCACCTCGGCCTCCCAGTGTGCTGGGATTACAGTCCTAAGCCACCGCCCCCAGCCAGTCCAGTCATTTTCAACCACCAAATTCTATTTCTCATTCACACTTCCTGTGCGTCAAAGTTTGGCTGCAGCTCTGTTGAACGCACCTTCCCTTTGGTCCTGGGACTGCCATCACAGCCTGTGTGTGGGACATGGCTGGTTAACTCAGCAGAGGGGAAGGAGGATATGGAAATCATGGCCCTGCTCCTAAAACATCTCCCTGGAATGGGTGCAAGGCTCTCCTGCTCATGGTTCATTGGCCAAAGCAACTCATATGGCCACTGTTAGGTGGGGACTTATAAGCCTCCCACAGGCAAGGATAGTGGATATTTGTGAATAACAAAACAATTAGTAATGCTAATTAAATGCTTGGTCTTTAGTATTGAGTACTTCCAGTTCACTGGCCATTTGGTAGACCACCGACCACCAAACCTGCCTATTCCTAGCTGTCACCAAAACCACTATTTAGTTGGTACTTGGTCTGCTTTGAACTACATCTGTCTAGATTAATTCTTTCCTTTACCCTTAATTACATAAATAATGCATAAATATATTTTTGTTGTAAAATATTCAAACAATAAAAATAAAATAAGAACAGCATGGCCGGGCGCAGTGGCTCACGCCTGTAATCCCAGCACTTTGGGAGGCCGAGGTGGGTGGATCACGAGGTCAGGAGATCGAGACCATCCTGGCTAACATGGTGAAACCCTGTCTCTACTAAAAATACAAAAAAATTAGCCGGGCGCGGTGGCGGGCACATGTAGTCCCAGCTACGCCGGGAGGCTGAGGCAGGAGAATGGCGTGAACCCGGGAAGCGGAGCTTGCAGTGAGCCTAGATTGTGCCACTGCACTCCAGCCTGGGTGACAGAGCCAGACTCCATTTCAATTTAAAAAAACAAAACAAAACAAAACAAAACAGTATGGTGGTTTCCATAAAATTAAAAGTAGAACTGTCATATGATCCAGCAATCTCGGTACCGATTATACTGTAGTTTCCCCTTATCTGTGATTTCAGCTACCCATGGTCAACCTTAGTCTGAAAATGTTAAATGGGAAATTCCAGAAATAGACAATTCATAAGTTTTAAATCACTTGTCATTCTGAGTAGTGTGATGAAATCCCACTAGGTCAGTTCTATCCCACCCAGGACATAAATCTTCTCCTTGTCCAGTGTCTACACTCCCTATTCATGAGTCACTTAATAGTCATCTCGGTGGTGCTCTGTTTAATTCTTATTATACTTAATAATGGCCCCAAAGTGCCATAGTAGTAGTACTGACATATTGGTTATAACTGTTCTGTTTTGTTATGAGTTATTGCTATTAATCACTTACAGTGCCTAATTTATAAATTAAACTTGATCATAAGTATGTTATGTACAGGGAAAAAAACACAGTAGGGTTTGGTACTATCTGCAGTTTCAGGAAGCCTCTGGGAGTCTTGCAATGTATCCTAAGGAACAAGTAAGCAGGGATTACTATAGATCCGAAAGAAGTGAAAGCAGGATCTCAAACTTATATTTGCACACCCAAATTCATAGTAGTATTAGTCACAATAGCCAAAGGGGGGCTATTGTATCCATTGACAGATGAATGAATAAATGAAATGTGGTGTATCCATACAATGAAATATTATTCAGCCTTAAAAAAGGAGGAAATCCTGACACATGCTGCAATGTGAAGACATTATGCTAAGTAAAATATGCCACCCAGAAAAAGACAAATACTATGTGTTAGGAAGATTAGGGATGGGGTCTGGGTTTCACTATGTGATTCTATTTATATGAGATGTCTAAAATAGTCAAATTCATAGAATCAGAAAGTAGAATGGTGGTCACCAGGAGCTGGAGGGAGGGGGAAATTGGGGTTTGTTGTTTTTTATTTTTTATTTATTTCTGTATTTATGCATGTATGTATGTATGTATGTATTGTGAGACAGAGTCTTGCTCTGTGGCCCGGGCTGGAGTGCAGTGGCACCATCTTGGCTCGCTGCAAACTCCACCTCCAAGGTTCAAGCGATTCTCCTGCTTCAGCCTTCTGAGTAGCTGGGATTACAGGCACCCTCTACCATGCCCAGCTAATTTTTGTATTTTTAGTAGAGACGAAGTTTCACCATGTTGGCCAGGCTGGTCTCGAACTCCTGACCTCAAACGATCCACCTGCCTCGGCCTCCCAAAGTGCTGGGATTACAGGCATGAGCCACCGTGCCCGGCCTGGGTTTGTTGTTCAATGGGCACAGCGTTTCAGTTTTGCAAAATGAAAAAAGTCTGGAGATCTGTCGCACAGTAAAGTGAATACACTAAACACTGCTGAACTGTACATTTGAAAATGATTAAGATGGTAAATTTTATGTGTTTTTTACCACAACTAAAATGTTTTAAATTTTAAAATAAAAAATAAGGTAAGGGTTTCATAACCACCTTCCATTCGCATTTACCTCCCCACAGGTAGCATCAGCTTACCAATTTGGAGTGTTTTTTTTTTTTTAATACTTTAAGTCCTGGGATACATGTGCAGAACGTGCAGGTTTGTTACATAGGTATACATGTGCCATGGTGATTTGCCCATCAACCCGTCATCTCCATTAGGAATTTCTCCTAATGCTCTCCCTCTCCTTGCTCCCCACCCTGCGACAGGCCCCAGTGTGTGATGTTCCCCTCCCTGTGTCCATCTGTTCTCATTGTTCAACTCCCACTTATGAGTGAGAACATACGGCGTTTGGTTTTCTGTTCTTTTGCTGAGAATGATATTTCCAGCTTCATCCATGTCCCTGCAAAGGACATGAACTCATCCATTTTTATGGCTGCATAGTATTCCATGGTGTATATGTGCCACATTTTCTTTATCCAGTCTAACATTGATGGGCATTTGGGTTGGTTCCAAGTCTTTGCTGTTGTGAATAGTGCTGCAATAAACATACGTGTGCTTGTGTCTTTATAGTAGAATGATTTAAAATCTTTGGGTATATACCCAGTAATGGGATTGCTGGGTCAAATGGTATTTCTAGTTCTAGAACCTTGAGGAATTGCCAGAGTGTCTTCCACAATGGTTGAACTAATTTACACTCCCACCAACAGTGTAAAAATGTTCCTATTTCTCCACATCCTCTCTAGCATCTGTTGTTTCCTGGCTTTTTAATGATCACCATTCTAACTGGCATGAGAGGGTATCTCATTGTGGTTTTGATTTGCATTTCTGTAATGATCAGTGATGATGAGCTTTTTTCATATGTTTGTAGGCCACATAAATGTCTTCTTTTGAAAAGTGTCTCTTCATATCCTTCACCCACGTTTTGATAGGGTTGTTTGTTATTTTCTTGTAAATTTGTTTAAGTTCCTTGTAGATTCTGGATATTAGCCCTTTGTCAGATGGATAGATTGCAAAAATTTTCTCCCATTCTGTAGGTTGCCTGTTCACTCTGATGATAGTTTCTTTTGCTGTGCAGAAGCTCTTTAGTTTAATTAGATCCCATGTGTCAATTTTGACTTTTGTTGCAATTGCTTTTGGTGTTTTAGTCATGAAGTCTTTGCCCATGCCTATGTCCTGAATGGCATTGCCTAGGTTTTCTTCTAGGGTTTTTATGGTTTTAGTTCTGATGTTTACATCTTTAATCCATCCTGAGTTAATTTTTGTATACGGTGTAAGGAAGGGGTCCAGTTTCAGTTTTCTGCATATGGGTAGCCAGTTTAACCAACACCATTTATTAAATAGGGAATCCTTTCCCCATTGCTTGTTTTTGTCAGGTTTGTCAAAGATTAGATGGTTGTAGATGTGTGGTGTTATTTCTGAGGCCTCTGTTCTGTTCCATTGGTCTATATATCTGTTTTGGTACCAGTACCATGCTGCTTTGGTTACTGTAGACTTGTAGCATAGTTTGAAGTCAGGTAGCATGATGCCTTCAGCATTGTTCTTTTTGCTTAGGATTGTCTTGGGTATACGGGCTCTTTTTTGGTTCCATATGAAATTTTAAGTAGTTATTTTCTAATTCTGTGAAGAAAGTCAATGGTAGCTTGATGGGGATAAGATTGAATTTATAAAGTACTTTGGGTGCAGTATGGCTATTTTCACGATATTGATTCTTCCTATCCATGAGCATGGAATATTTTTCCATTTGTTTGTGTCATCTCTTATTTCTCTCTTTTTTTTTCTTTTTTTTTCTTTTATTATTATACTTTAAGTTTTAGGGTACATGTGCACATTGTGCAGGTTAGCTACATATGTATACATGTGCCATGCTGGTGTGCTGCACCCACTAACTCGTCATCCAGCATTAGGTATATCTCCCAAAGCTATCCCTCCCCCCTCCCCCAACCCCACAACAGTCCCCAGAGTGTGATATTCCCCTTCCTGTGTCCATGTGATCCATTGTTCAATTCCCACCTATGAGTGAGAATATGCGGTGTTTGGTTTTTTGTTCTTGCGACAGTTTACTGAGAATGATGATTTCCAATTTCATCCATGTCCCTACAAAGGACATGAACTCATCATTTTTTATGGCTGCATAGTATTCCATGGTGTATATGTGCCACATTTTCTTAATCCAGTCTATCATTGTTGGACATTTGGGTTGGTTCCAAGTCTTTGCTATTGTGAATAGTGCCGCAATAAACATACGTGTGCATGTGTCTTTATAGCAGCATGATTTATAGTCCTTTGGGTGTATACGCAGTAATGGGATGGCTGGGTCAAATGGTATTTCTAGTTCTAGATCCCTGAGGAATCGCCACACTGACTTCCACAATGGTTGAACTAGTTTACAGTCCCACCAACAGTGTAAAAGTGTTCCTATTTCTCCACATCCTCTCCAGCACCTGTTGTTTCCTGACTTTTTAATGATTGCCATTCTAACTGGTGTGAGATGGTATCTCATTGTGGTTTTGATTTGCATTTCTCTGATGGCCAGTGATGATGAGCATTTTTTCATGTGTTTTTTGACTGCATAAATGTCTTCTTTTGAGAAGTGTCTTTTCATGTCCTTTGCCCACTTTTTGATGGGGTTGTTTGTTTTTTTCTTGTAAATTTGTTTGAGTTCATTGTAGATTCTGGATATTGGCCCTTTGTCAGATGAGCAGGTTGCGAAAATTTTCTCCTATTTTGTAGGTTGCCTGTTCGCTCTGATGGCAGTTTCTTTTGCTGTACAGAAGCCCTTTAGTTTAATTAGATCCCATTTGTCAATTTTGTGTTTTGTTGCCATTGCTTTTGGTGTTTTAGACATGAAGTCCTTGCCCATGCCTATATCCTGAATGGTATTGCCTAGGTTTTCTTCTAGGGTTTTTATGGTTTTAGGTCTAACATTTAAGTCTTTAATCCATCTTGAATTGATTTTTGTATAAGGTGTAAGGAAGGGATCCAGTTTCAGCTTTCTACATATGGCTTGCCAGTTTTCCCAGCACCATTTATTAAATAGGAAATCCTTTCCCCATTGCTTGTTTTTCTCAGGTTTGTCAAAGATCAGATAGTTGTAGATATGCGGCATTATTTCTGAGGGCTCTGTTCTGTTCCATTGATCTATATCTCTGTTTTGGTACCAGTACCATGCTGTTTTGGTTACTGTAGCCTTGTAGTATAGTTTGAAGTCAGGTAGTGTGATGCCTCCAGCTTTGTTCTTTTGACTTAGGATTGACTTGGTGATGCGGGCTCTTTTTTGGTTCCGTATGAACTTTAAAGTAGTTTTTTCCAATTCTGTGAAGAAAGGCATTGGTAGCTTGATAGGGATGGCATTGAATCTGTAAATTACCTTGGGCAGTATGGCCATTTTCACGATATTGATTCTTCCTACCCATGAGCATGGAATGTTCTTCCATTTGTTTGTATCCTCTTTTATTTCCTTGAGCAGTGGTTTGTAGTTCTCCTTGAAGAGGTCCTTCACATCCCTTGTAAGTTGGATTCCTAGGTATTTTATTCTCTTTGAAGCAATTGTGAATGGGAGTTCACTCATGATTTGGCTCTCTGTTTGTCTGTTGTTGGTGTATAAGAATGCCTGTGATTTTTGCCATTGATTTTGTATCCTGAGACTTTGCTGAAGTTGCTTATCAGCTTAAGGAGATTTTGGGCTGAGACAATGGGGTTTTCTAGATATACAATCATGTCATCTGCAAACAGGGACAATTTGACTTCATCTTTTCCTAATTGAATACCCTTTATTTTCTTCTCCTGCCTAATTTCCCTGGCTGGAACTTCCAACACTATGTTGAATAGGAGTGGTGAGAGAGGGCATCCCTGTCTTGTGCCAGTTTTCAAAGGGAATGCTTCCAGTTTTTGCCCATTCAGTATGATATTGGCTATGGGTTTATCATAGATAGCTCTTATTATTTTGAAATATGTCCCATCAATACCTAATTTATTGAGAGTTTTTAGCATGAAGGGTTGTTGAATTTTGTCAAAGGCCTTTTCTGCATCTATTGAGATAATCATGTGGTTTTTGCCTTTGGCTCTGTTTATATGCTGGATTACATTTATTGATTTGCGTATATTGAACCAGCCTTGCATCCCAGGGATAAAGCCCACTTGATCATGGTGGATAAGCTTTTTGATGTGCTGCTGGATTCGTTTTGCCAGTATTTTATTGAGGATTTTTGCATCAATGTTCATCAAGGATATTGATCTAAAATTCTCTTTTTTGGTTGTGTCTCTGCCAGGCTTTGGTATCAGAATGATGCTGGCCTCATAAAATGAGTTAGGGAGGATTCCCTCTTTTTCTATTGATTGGAATAGTTTCAGAAGGAATGGTACCAGTTCCTCCTTGTACCTCTGGTAGAATTTGGCTGTGAATCCATCTGGTCCTGGACTCTTTTTGGTTGGTAAGCTATTGATTATTGCCACAATTTCAGATCCTGTTATTGGTCTATTTAGAGATTCAACTTCTTCCTGGTTTAGTCTTGGGAGAGTGTATCTGTCGAGGAATTTATCCATTTCTTCTAGATTTTCTAGTTTATTTGCATAAAGGTGTTTGTAGTATTCTCTGATGGTAGTTTGTATTTCTGTGGGATCGGTGGTGATATCCCCTTTATCATTTTTTATTGCATCTATTTGATTCTTCTCTCTTTTTTTCTTTATTAGTTTTGCTAGCGGTCTATCTATTTTGTTGATCCTTTCAAAAAATCAGCTCCTGGATTCATTAATTTTTTGATGGGTTTTTTGTGTCTCTATTTCCTTCAGTTCTGCTCTGATTTTAGTTATTTCTTGCCTTCTGCTAGCTTTTGAATGTGTTTGCTCTTGCTTTTCTAGTTCTTTTAATTGTGATGTTAGGGTGTCAATTTTGGATCTTTCCTGCTTTCTCTTGTGGGCATTTAGTGCTATAAATTTCCGTCTACACACTGCTTTGAATGCGTCCCAGAGATTCTGGTATGTTATATCTTTGTTCTTGTTGGTTTCAAAGAACATCTTTATTTCTGCCTTCATTTCGTTATGTACCCAGTAGTCATTCAGGAGCAGGTTGTTCAGTTTCCATGTAGTTGAGCGGTTTTGAGTGAGATTCTTAATCCTGAGTTCTAGTTTGATTGCACTGTGGTCTGAGAGATAGTTTGTTATAATTTCTGTTCTTTTACATTTGCTGAGGAGAGCTTTACTTCCAAGTATGTGGTCAATTTTGGAATAGGTGTGGTGTGGTGCTGAAAAAAATGTATATTCTGTTGATTTGGGGTGGAGAGTTCTGTAGATGTCTATTAGGTCCGCTTGGTGCAGAGCTGAGTTCAATACCTGGGTATCCTTGTTGACTTTCTGTCTCGTTGATCTGTCTGATGTTGACAGTGGGGTGTTAAAGTCTCCCATTATTAATGTGTGGGAGTCTAAGTCTCTTTGTAGGTCACTCAGGACTTGCTTTATGAATCTGGGTGCTCCTGTATTGGGTGCATATATATTTAGGATAGTTAGCTCTTCTTGCTGAATTGATCCCTTTACCATTATGTAATGGCCTTCTTTGTCTCTTTTGATCTTTGTTGGGTTAAAGTCTGTTTTATCAGAGACTAGGATTGCAACCCCTGCCTTTTTTTGTTTTCCATTTGCTTGGTAGATCTTCCTCTATCCTTTTATTTTGAGCCTATGTGTGTCTCTGCACATGAGATGGGTTTCCTGAATACAGCACACTGATGGGTCTTGACTCTCTATCCAATTTGCCAGTCTGTGTCTTTTAATTGGAGCATTTAGTCCATTTACATTTAAAGTTAATATTGTTATGTGTGAATTTGATCCTGTCATGATGATGTTAGCTGGTTATTTTGCTCGTTAGTTGATGCAGTTTCTTCCTAGTCTCGATGGTCTTTACATTTTGGCATGATTTTGCAGCGGCTGGTACTGGTCGTTCCTTTCCATGTTTAGCGCTTCCTTCAGGAGCTCTTTTAGGGCAGGCCTGGTGGTGACAAAAT
Source organism: Pan paniscus (assembly GCF_029289425.2). Lineage (NCBI taxonomy): Eukaryota > Metazoa > Chordata > Mammalia > Primates > Hominidae > Pan > Pan paniscus. The sequence continues at coordinate 29,254,456 of NC_073263.2, read as the reverse complement.
CTCTTAGCATTTGCTTGTCTGTAAAGTATTTTATTTCTCCTTCACTTATGAAGCTTAGTTTGGCTGGATATGAAAGTCTGGGTTGAAAATTCTCTTCTTTAAGAATGTTGAATATTGGCCCCCACTCTCTTCTGGCTTGTAGGGTTTCTGCCAAGAGATCCGCTGTTAGTCTGATGGGCTTCCCTTTGAGGGTAACCCGACCTTTCTCTCTGGCTGCCCTTAACATTTTTTCCTTCATTTCAACTTTGGTGAATCTGACAATTATATGTCTTGGAGTTGCTCTTCTCGAGGAGTATCTTTGTGGCGTTCTCTGTATTTCCTGAATCTGAACATTGGCCTGCCTTGCTAGATTGGGCAAGTTCTCCTGGATAATATCCTGCAGAGTGTTTTCCAACTTGGTTCCATTCTCCCCATCACTTTCAGGTACACCAATCAGACATAGATTTGGTCTTTTCACATAGTCCCATATTACTTGGAGGCTTTGCTCATTTCTTTTTATTCTTTTTTCTCTAAACTTCCCTTCTCGCTTCATTTCATTCATTTCATCTTCCATTGCTGATACCCTTTCTTCCAGTTGATCGCATCAGCTCCTGAGGCTTCTGCATTCTTCACGTAGTTCTCGAGCCTTGGTTTTCAGCTCCATCAGCTCCTTTAAGCACTTCTCTGTATTGGTTATTCTAGTTATACATTCTTCTAAATTTTTTTCAAAGTTTTCAACTTCTTTGCCTTTGGTTTGAATGTCCTCCCGTAGCTCAGAGTAATTTGATCATCTGAAGTCTTCTTCTCTCAGCTCATCAAAGTCATTCTCCGTCCAGCTTTGTTCCGTTGCTGGTGAGGAACTGCGTTCCTTTGGAGGAGGAGAGGTGCTCTGCTTTTTAGAGTTTCCAGTTTTTCTGTTCTGTTTTTTTCCCCATCTTTGTGGTTTTATCTACTTTTGGTCTTTGATGATGGTGATGTACAGATGGGTTTTTGGTGTGGATGTCCTTTCTGTTTGTTAGTTTTCCTTCTAACAGACAGGACCCTCAGCTGCAGGTCTGTTGGAGTACCCTGCCGTGTGAGGTGTCAGTGTGCCCCTGCTGGGGGGTGCCTCCCAGTTAGGCTGCTCGGGGGTCAGGGGTCAGGGACCCACTTGAGGAGGCAGTCTGCCTGTTCTCAGATCTCCAGCTGCATACTGGGAGAACCACTGCTCTCTTCAAAGCTGTCAGACAGGGACATTTAAGTCTGCAGAGGTTACCGCTGTCTTTTTGTTTGTCTGTGCCCTGCCCCCAGAGGTGGAGCCTACAGAGGCAGGCAGGCCTCCTTGAGCTGTAGTGGGCTCCACCCAGTTCAAGCTTCCAGGCTGCTTTGTTTACCTAAGCAAGCCTGGGCAATGGCGGGCGCCCCTCCCCCAGCCTCGCTGCCGCCTTGCAGTTTGATCTCAGACTGCTGTGCTAGCAATCAGCGAGACTCCGTGGGAGTAGGACCCTCCGAGCCAGGTGTGGGATATAATCTTGTAGTGCGCCGTTTTTTAAGCCCGTCGGTAAAGCGCAGTATTCGGGTGGGAGTGACCCGATTTTCCAGGTGCCGTCCATCACCCCTTTCTTTGACTAGGAAAGGGAACTCTTTTTTCTCTTGAGCAGTAGTTTGTAGTTCTTCCTGAAGAGGTCCTTCACTTCCCTTGTAAGTTGTATTCCTAGGTATTTTATTCTCTTTGTAGCAATTGTGAATGGTAGTTTGCTCATGATTTGGCTCTCTGTTTGTCTATTATTGATATATAGGAATGCTTGTGATTTTTGCACATTGATTTTGCATCCTGAGACTTTGCTCAAGTTGCTTCTCAGCTTAAGGAGATTTTGGGCTGAGACGATAGGGTTCTAAATATATAATTATGCCATCAACAAACAGAGATAATTTGACTTCCTGTCTTCCTATTTGAATACCGTTTATTTTTTTCTCTTGCCTGATTGCCCTGGTCAGAACTTCCAATACTATGTTGAATAGGAGTGGTGAGAGAGGGCATCCTTGTCTTGTGCTGGTTTTCAAAGGGAATGCTTCCAGCTTTTGCCCATTCAGTATGATATTGGCTGTGGGTTTGTCATAAATAGCTCTTATTATTTTGAGATATGTTCCATCAATACCTAGTTTATTGAGTGTTTTTAGCATAAAGCGGTGTTTAATTTTATCGAAGGCCTTTTCAGCATCTATTGAGATAATATGTGGTTTTTGTCGTTGGTTCTGTTTATGTGATGGATTATGTTTATTGATTTGCATATGTTGAACCAGCCTTGCATCCCAGGGATGCAGCCAACTTGATCGTAGTGGGTAAGCTTTTTAGTGTGCTGCTGGATTCAGTTTGCCAGTATTGTATTGAGGATTTTCGCATCGATGTTCATCAGGGATATTGGATATTGAAATTTTCTTTTTTTATGTGTCTCTGCCAGGTTTTGGTATCAGAATGATGCTGGCCTCATAAAATGAGTTAGAGAGGAGTCCCTGTTTTTCTAGTGTTTGGAATACTTTCAGAAGGAATGGTCCCAGCTCTTTGTACTTCTGATAGAATTCAGCAGTGAATCTATCTGGTCCTGGGCTTTTTTTGGTTGGTAGGCTATTAATTACTGCCTCAATTTCCAAACTTGACATTGGTCTATTCAGGGATTCAACTTCTTCTTGGTTTAGTCTTGGGAGGGTATTTGTGTCCAGGAATTATCCATTTCTTCTAGATTTTCTAGTTTATTTGCATAGAGGTGTTTATAGTATTCTCTGACAGTAGTTTGTATTTCTGTGGGATCAGTGGTGATCTCCAGTTTATCATTTTTTATTGTGTCTATGTAATTATTCTCGCTTTTCTTCTTTATCAGTCTGGCTAGTGGTCTATCTATTTTGTTAATCTTTTCAAAAAACCAGCTCCTGGATTCATTGATTTTTAGAAGGGTTTTTTGGGTCTCTATCTCCTTCCCTTCTGCTCTGATCTTAGTTATTTCTTGTTTTCTGCTAGCTTTTGAATTTGTTTGCTCTTGCTTCTCTAGTTCTTTTAATTGTGATGTTAGGGTGTCAATTTTAGATCTTTCCAGCTTTCTCCTGTGGGCATTTAGTGCCATAAATTTCCCTCTAAACTCTGCTTTATGTGTCTCAGAGATTCTGGTATGTTGTGTCTTTCTTTTTATTGGTTTCAAAAACTTATTTATTTCTGCCTTAATTACCTTATTTACCCAGTAGTCATTGAGGAGCAGGTTGTGCAGTTCCCATGAAGTTGTGCAGTTTTGAGTGAGTTTCTTAGTCCTGAGTTCTAATTAGATTGCACTGTGGTCTGAGAGACTGTTTGTCATGATTTCTGTTCTTTTGCATTTCCTGAGGAGTGTTTTACTTCCAATTATGTGGTCTATTTTAGAATATGTGCTATCTGGTGCTGAGAAGAATGTATATTCTATTGATTTGGGGTGGAGAGTTTTGTAGATGTCTATTAGGTCCACTTGGTCCAGAGCTGAGTTCAAGTCCTGAATATTCTTGTTAATTTTCCGTCTTGTTGATCTGTCTAATATTGACAGTGGGTGCTAAAGTCTCCCATTATTATTGTGTGGGAGTCTAAGTCTCTTTGTGGGTCTCTAAGAACTTACTTTATGAATCTGGGTGCTCCTGTATTGGGTGCATATATATTTAAGATAGTTAGCTCTTCTTGTTGCATTGATCCTTTTACTGTTATGTAATGCCTTTCTTTGTATTTTTTAATCTTTGTGGTTTTAAAGTCTGTTTTATCAGAGACTAGGATTGCAACCTCTGCTCTTTTTTATGCTTTACATTTGCTTGGTAAATATTCCTCCATCCCTTTATTTTGAGCCTATGTATGTCTTTGCACATGAGATGGGTCTCCTGAATACAGCACACTAATGAATCTTGAGTCTTTATCCAATTTGCCAGTGTGTCTTTTAATTGGGGGATTTAGCCCATTTACATTTAAGGTTAATATTGCTATGTGTGAATTTGATCCTGTCATTATGATGCTAGCTGGTTATTTTGCCTGTTAGTTGATGCAGTTTCTTCACAGTGTCAATGGTCTTTACAATTTTGTATGTTTTTGCAGTGGCTGGTACCGGTTGTTCCTTTCCATATTTAGTGCTTCCTTCAGGAGCTTTGTAAGGCAGGCCTGATGGTGACAAAATCTCTCAGCATTTGCTTGTCTGTCAAGGATTTTATTTCTCCTTCACTTATGAAGCTTAGTTTGGCTGGATATGAAATTCTGGGTTGAAAATTCTTTCTTTAAGAATGTTGAATATTGTCCCTCACTCTATTCTGGCTTGTAGAGTTTCTGCCAAGAGATCCTCTGTTAGTCTGATGGGCTTCCCTCTGTGGGTAATGCAACCTTTCTCTCTGGCTGCCTTTAACATTTTTTTCCTTCATTTCAACCTTGGTGAATCTGATGCTTATGTGTCTTGGGGTTGCTGTTCTCGAGGAGTATCTTTGTGGTGTTCTCTGTATTTCCTGAATTTGAATGTTGGCCTATCTTGCTAGGTTGGGGAAGTTCTCCTGGATAATACCCTGAAGTGCTTTCCAACTTGGTTTCATTCTCCCCGTCACTTTCAGGTACACCAATCAAATGTAGGTTTGGTCTTTTCACATGGTCCCATATTTCTTGGACGCTTTGCTCATTCCTTTTCATTCTTTTTTCTCTGATCTTGTCTTCTTGCTTTATTTCATTAAGTTGATCTTCAATCTCTGATATCCTTTCTTCCGCTTGATCAATTTGGCTATTGATACTTGTGTATTGTTCACGAGGTTCTCGTGCTGTGTTTTTCAGCTCCATCAAGTCATTCATATTCTTCTCTAGACTGGTTATTCTAGTTAGCAATTCCTCTAACCTTTTATCAAGGTTCTTAGTGTCCTTGCATTGGGTTAGAACATGCTCCTTTAGCTTGGAGGCATTTGTTATTACCCACATTTGAAACCTACTTCTGTTAATTTGTCAAACTCATTCTCCATCCAGTTTTGTTCCATTGCTGGCGAGGAGTTGTGATCCTTTGAAGGAGAAGAGGCATTCTGGTTTTTGGCATTTTCAGCCTTTTTGTGCTAGTTTTCCCTCATCTTCGAGGATTTATCCACCTTTGGTCTTTGCTGCTGGTGACCTTCGGATGGAGTTTTTGTGTGGTCGTCCTTTTTGTTGATGTTGATGCTGTTGCTTTCTGTTTGTTAATTTTCCTTCTAACAGTCAGGCCCCTGTTCTGCAGGTCTACTGGAGTTTTCTGGGGGTCCACTCCAGACCCTGTTTGCCTGGGTATCACCAGTGGAGGCTGCAGAATTGCAAAGTTTGCTGCCTGGTATTTCTTCTGGAAGCTTTGTCCCAGAGGAGCACCTGCCAGATGCTAGCAGGAGCTCTCCTGTGTGAGGTGTCTGTCGACCCCCGCTGGGAGGTGTCTCCCCATCAGGAGGCATGGGGGTCAGGGACCCACTTGAGGAAGCAGTCTGCCTCTTAGCAGAGCTCGAGAGCTGTGCTGGGAGATCTGCTGCACTCTTCAGAGCTGGCAGGCAGGAATGTTTACATCTGCTGAAGCTGTACCCACAGCTGCCCCTTCCCCCAGGTGCTCTGTCCCAGGGAGATGGGAGTTTTATCTGTAAGACCCTGACAGGGGCTGCTGCCTTTCTTTCAGAGATGCCCTACCCAGAGAGGAGGAATCTAGAGAGGCAGTCTGGCTACAGAGGTTTTGAGGTGCCGTGGTGGGCCCTACCCAGTCTGAACTTCCTGGCAGCTTTGCTTACACTGTAAGGGGAAAACTGCCTGCTCAAGCCTCAGTAATGGTGGATGCCCCTTTTCCCACCAAGCTCCAGTTCCCAGGTCAACTTCAGACTGTTGTGCTGGCAGCGAGAATTTCAAGCCAGTGGATCTCAGCTTGCTGGGCTCTGTGGGGGTGGTTTCCACTGAGCAAGACCACTTGGCTCCCTGGCTTCAGCCCCCTTTCCAGGAGAGTGAACAGTTCTGTCTTGCTAGCATTCCAGACACCAGTGGGGTATGAAAAAAAACTCCTGCAGCTAGCTCGGTGTCTGCCCAGATTTATGCTTGAAACCCAGGGCCCTTGGGGCATAGGCACCTGAGGGAATCTCCTGGACTGTGGGTTGGGAAGACCTTGGGAAAAACGTAGTATCTGGGCCAGGTAACACAGTCCCTCATGGCACAGTCCCTCATGGCTTCCCTTGGCTATGGGAGGGAGTTCCCCCACTCCTTGTGCTTCCCAGGTGAGGTGATGCCCCACCCTGCTTCTGCTCACCCTCCATGGGCTGCACCCACTGTATAACTAGTCCCATTGAGATCAACTGGGTACCTCGGTTGGAAATGCAGAAATCACCCACCTTCTGCATTGGTCTCACTGGGAGCTGGAGACTGGAGCTGCTCCTATTCGGCCATCTTGCCCAGGAGTCTGGGGTGTATTCTTACAGATATTTTTAAATGTGTTTACATAGATACCAACATAGGCAAAAATAGAAGTAAACAGTTTTGTGTAGATTTTTTAATTTAGCACAGTATATTACATAACATGGTATTTCCCAACAGTATGCTTTTTAAATTTAACAGTATATGTCTTAGATATATTTCAGTGCTCATATATATTGATCAAGCTTTTTAAAAATTGCCACAATGAGCCATAGTATAAAAGTATAACAGATTATTTAACCATTCTTAATAGACATTTAAGTTGGTTTCCAATTTTTTCACTGCTACAATCAATATTTCGAGTTTTTATGCAAGTATTTCTCCACATTAGATAACTAGAAGTGGATTTTTGGATCATCTGGTATGTATATTTAACATTTTAATTTCTACTGCCATGTTGTACCTCAAAAGAGCTGTGCCACTTATAATGCAGGAAACTACTGTTTCCCCACTTCCTCATTAATGCTTGCTAAGATCAGTCTCTTCTGTTTTTGCCAAACTGATGGATGGAAGTGATATCTCATTGCTGCTCTAATTTGCGTTTCCCTGATTGCTTTGAAATTGAGGATCTTTTCCTTCCATTGCTGGTCATTTGCATGTTTTCCTCTAAATTGTCTTTTCAGATTCTTTGTCCACTTTTCTTTTGCATTTTCTCTTACTGATCTGTAGGAATTGATTATATATTCTGTATATTCATTCTTTGTCTCATATTATATATGTTGCAAATACCTTCTTGCACCATTTATTTTCCAACACCATTTATTGAATTTTTTACTTACTGGTCCCAAGTGCGACCTTTGTCATTTACTAAATTTCTATGTATACATAGGTCTGTTTCTAGACTCTAAATTATGTTACATTGATTTCTTTATTTCCCCCCTTATGTCACACTTTTTAAATTATTATAACTTATAGTGTACTTTGATAGCCTCCTTAGTCTCCTATTTCAAAATGGACTTTGCTGGTCTGGTACATGTTCTCTTCCAAATAAAAATGTAAAAACATTTGACGTGTGTTGTAAGATTTGAGATGGGGAGGAGGTTTTGAGTGGCATTGCAAAGAATTTATAGATTAATTTGGGGACAATCGACATTTTTAAAATATTGAGTCATCCAAATTAGGAACGTGGTACAACTCTCCATTTATTCAGTTTTTTTCTTTAATAAGTTTTTTTAATCCTTATGAGTGTTATATTTTGCTTATTATTCCTAGGAATTTTAGAGGTTTTATTGGTGGTGTAAATGCAATTATTTTTTCAATTTCTAATGGTTTTGGTAAGCAAAGTGAGAAGCTATTACTTTTCATATGTTGATTTTATATGCATTCACATTCACATTTATATGTTAAATAGGGTTTTAATTTATTTTCTTGGACTTCATGGGTGGATAATTATATCATTCTAAATCAAATACATTTTTGGTTTTTCTTGTCAATATTCATGTTTTTGTTTTTTCCTTATCACATTGGCTAAGGATGTCCAGCACAGTGAATGACGCAGCAGCCTTTCCTTGTTCCATTAACAGTAATGCTTCTAATTTTTCATCATTTATTATGGTATTTGCAATAGGTTTCTGTCATATATACCTATTACATCAGACTCCAAATAAGAAATTGATAACATTTTGAAATAGCATAATCTGAGAAGAGTTTGTTTATAAAGAGTAGATCCTCATTATTCACGATTCTATGTTTGCAAATTTACCTACTTGTTAAAATTTATTTGTAACCCTATTACCAATAACCATCTTACTTTCTCAGTAATTCATGAACATTAATACACAGAATGGTGAAAAACAAATGGAGTCACCAAAGTGCATCTTCCCAGCTGATGTCAAACAAGGCGACATCTGCCTTGTTGTTTAAGCTCTCATAAGTAAGCATGCATTTTTTCGTGGTTTATCTAGTACCACATGTTTTGAATTTCTGTGCTTTTTCTTGTGATTTTTCTGTTTAAAATGGCCCCGAAACACATTGCTGAGGTGCTGTCTATTTAGTGAAAGAAGGTGTTGACGAAAAGAGTCAAACTCTGTAAAATATTTTAAGAGATTTATTCTGAGCCAAATATGAGTGACCATGGCCCATGACACAGCTCTCAGGAGGTCCTGAGAACATGTGCCCAAGGTGGTTGGGGTATAGCTTGGTTTTATATACTTTTGGGAGGCATGAGACATGAATCAAAACATTTAAGAAATACATTGGTTTGGTTCAGAAAGGTGGGACAACTCAAAGCGGGGGCTTCCAGGCTATAGGTAAATTTAAACATTTTCTGGTTGACAATTTGTTGAGTTTACTGGAAGACCTGGGATCAATAGAAAAGAAATGTTCAGGTTAAGATAAAGGATTGTGGAGACCAAGTTTTGCTGTGCAGAGGAAGCTCTCAGATAGCAGACTTTAGAGACAGCAGATTGTAAAGTGTTTCTTATTGGACTTAAAAGCGTGCCTGACTCTTGGTTGATTATCTCCTGGATTTGGAAAGGAAGGAAGGAAAACAAAGGGGATTCTCTATAGAATGTAGATTTTCCCACAAGACACTTTGCAGGGCAAGTTTAAGGTATGGCAGAGAAACGTGTTTTGGAATAGAACATTTTGATTTTCTTTCTTGTTATTCCAGAGTTACATTGGAAAATAAATCACGATATACAAGGTTAAATAAAACCCATCTGATGAGAATTTGTGGTTTGTAGGACATGATTCCCCAGACTCCTTAGATAGGAATTTCTGCAAGATAAAAAAAAAAAAAAATCAGAGTTTAGTCCTCAAAGGCTATGATGTGCCTTAAGGAGAAAATAGGTGTGTTGGAGAAGCTTCATTCAGGCACGAGTTATAGTGCTGTTGGCTGTAATTTCAATGTTAATGAGTCAATGATATAGATTAAATATGTGTAAGAAACACATAGAAAGCAAGGTTATGTATCAATTGGTTAATGAAAATATTTGACCAGAGGCTCACAGGTACCTAACCTTGTATTTCCTCTAGGAGTGATGATTTGGTATTTGTTAATTCAGTGTTTGTAGTGATTTTGTAGTACACATCTACCTCCAATAACAAGAATTTGCTGTATTGACAAAGGTTCAGGTAAAGGGTACCACAAGGGATAGAGAAGCAATCCAGGGCTCAGGAGCAGCTGCACTTCCAACACCTCTAAGGGAGAGGGATGAGGAGGGAACATGTGCCAGAATGCAGAAGGAAGAGTCTGTGGAGTCCACTGCCTTGAGAGCTCCAGCAACTACTCAGGTGACCTTGCAGGGAGGAGATCCAGAAACAAATACCCTGACCCACTCTCCTCTTTCCTCCAGCTTCTTGGTGAGGTTCCTGTTAGTTTCAGGAGGAAACCAGAGGACCCACCAGGAGAGTAGAAACCTTTGCCAGGGTCTCTGCAGATGAGTGAAAACTGGAACTTACGGGCCCAGGGAATACAGCCAGCATGGTGCATCAGTTGAAGGAAGGGTCTGTATATTCCCAACTTACTAAAGAGCCTTTATTTTTCTTTAAAAAAAAAAAAAAGGAATTGTTGAATTTTATACAATTATTTTTCAGCATTTATAGTTTCTCCTTTAATCTGTTAAGGTTAGTATTATATTAATAGATTTTCTAATGTGAAGCTACCTTCAATTACTGGATAATTTAATTTGACCACCTTGTCTTATCTTTTTAATAACTTGAGTCAGTTTGTTAATGTTTTATTTTGGATTTTTTTTGCAGGGACGGTCAATTGCGATTGAAATTGGCCTCTAGTTTTCCTTTCTAGTTTTAGTACCATGGTAAATCTAGCCTCCAAAAATTATGTTAGAAGATTTCCATTTTTTCTACTCTGTAATAGTTTTTATAATGTTGGAATTATCTCTTCCTTGAATAATTTTTAGAACTCAACACTTTCTGAGCAATTTCTTCTTATAGTTTTATCAAATTTCATTTTCTTCCTTTACTTTTTCTTTATTATATTATTCTTTAATCCCCCAAAATGCATGCAGTAATATGCACAACAACTTTAAAATAGACATACAAAGTAAAGATGCTCTCCTTGTTCTTGCTGTGTTACTATCCACTAAGATGACCAATATTGATATCTTGGGTACATCCTTTCCCACCCTGCTCCACACTCATTCAAATGTACACAAATAAGTAAAGTGTGCATGTTTTTTAATGGATCACATTATGCACATTGTAAAAAGTAAAGTAGAGGTTCCTCTTCAAAGACTTTCCTCCCCATTTAATTAGGAATAAATAGTAACTTCTTTTAGAAGCAAAATTTATTCAAAGACCTGTGCTAACATTCTTAAATATCTGCTAGCCATGATAAAGAAATCAACGTACTTTATGTTCTTAGCTCCCACAATTTAGCTTAAATATTTGTCCTGTCATGCTTATACTAGTCCAAGCCAGCATTAGGTCATAGCCTGTTCCTCTTCCTTATTTGAAGGTGTTTTTACCTTTCTCAGCATTCCACAAGTTACTTCCTCCTTCCTCTGTTCTCCTCTACCTTTGCCTCTTTTAAAAAGTTCTAAGTTGCTAGCCAATCGGGACAAATACAGAATGTGAGGTCCTGTTCCAGCCAATGGAAACCAGACACAGCAGTAGAGTGGACACATCAGGTTATAAATGACCCTGTCTCCTTTGTTCAGTGTACTCTCATGGCAAAACTGCTGGCGAGTGTACCCTTTCTGCAGAAAGTATAAAAATGGCCTTGCCGAGCAAATTAAATTTAATGTTCAAGTGCTGTTTCTTTACAGCACTGGGAAACAAGCATTTCAAACAACATTATTCTGCAATTTCTTTTATTCTCTGCAACTAGTATATAATTAATATCCTTCCAGGTAATACAGGTAGTGTAACTCATTGTGTGTAATAGCTGCCTAATAGTCCATTGTATGAACACACCATGGGTTAATTGCACATCCACCTTTCCTTTATAGATGGAGAGTTAGGCTTGCTTTCTCTTTTCTTTTGTTTCTTTCTTTTTCTTCCTTCCTTCCTTCCTGCCTGCCTTCCTTCCTTCCTTCCTCCCTCCTTTCTTTCTTTCTTTCTTTCTTCCTTTCTTCCTTCCTTTCTTTCTTTCTTTCTTTCTTTCTTTCTTTCTTTCTTTCTTTCTTTCTTTCTTTCTTCTTTCTTTCTTCGAGACGACGTCTCACTGTTGCTGATGCTGGAGTGCAGTGGCACAATCTTGGCTGAATGCAACCTCTGCCTCCTGGGTTCAAGCAATTCTTCTGTCTCAGCCTCCTGAGTAGCTGAGACTACAGGTACTCACCACCACACTTGGCTAACTTTTGTATTTTTAGTAGAGATGGGGTTTCACCATATTGGTCAGGCTGGTCTTGAACTCCTGACCTCCAGTGATCTGCCTGCCTTGGCCTCCCAAAGTGCTGGGATTACAGACGTGAGCCACCATGCCCAGCCCTTTTTGTTGTTGTTGTTACTACAAATATTGTCTCTGTAAATATCTTTGTATACCAGTACTTTTATTTTTATAAAATAGATTCTGAAATAAGTGGGATGACTGAGTAAGGAGAATGTAAATTAACAAGATGCAAAACAAGGCTCAATTCTAACCTGAGGTTCCAGGAGTCAGAGTAAAGAAGTGGTGATGCTTTTCCCATTCCACAGGGTCCTGCAACAGAATATGCAGGGCTTGCAAAGGATGGAGTAAGGGCTGGTTTCAAAAGCCAGAGGGCAACACCCACTTAAGAGCCAGAGGGTAGAAGAGGCTGGGGCTGAGGGAGGCTTTTTTGGAGAGAGTTCTTGGAGGGCTGTGGCAGTTTCCTTCTCATGGCCCAAAGAGGCAGGGAGGAGGGCCCTTTCCCCCCATCTCAAACTGGTGAGAAGAGCTTCAGGAGACCATAGGGAGAACTACAGATGTGTCCCCTGAAGTTTGAGATCACAATAAAGGGTTTCTAACTCTTGCCCCCAAAATAATTCTCCAGGTGAGGGGCTGACTGCAGTCCCCTAAGGCAGCAAAGTGAAAAACTGTATTGGCCTGCACCACACTTCCACTGATGCAGGGGACAGGAAACTGTGGGTGCTTCCTGTGGACTAGAAGTAGTCTATGCAGGACAGAGGTGGCCTGGAGCAATTGTGAATCTTACTCAAGAGGTTCCTCGCTTTTACACTGTTGATGGGAGTGTAAATTAGTTCAACCATCTTGGAAGACAGTGTGGCGATTCCTCAAAGACCCAGAAGCAGAAATACCATAAGACGCAGTAATCCCATTACTACTTATATACCCAAAGGAATACAAATCTTTCTATTATAAAGATACGTGCATGCATATGTTCATTGCAGCACTATTCACAATAGCAAAGACATGGAATCAACCCAAATGCCCATCAATGACAGACTGCAAAAAGAAAATGTGGTACATATACACTATGGACTACTATGCAGCCAAAAAAAGGAATGAGAGCATGTCCTTTGCAGGGACATGGATGGAGCTGGAAGCCGTTATCCTCAGCAAACTAACACAGGAACAGAAAACCAAATACTGCATGTTCTCACTTATAAGTGGGAGCTGAATGATGAGACCACATTGTGGGGGATGGGGAACAACACGCACTGGGGCCTGTTGGAAAGGTGGGTGGGGGGAGAGAGAGCATCAGGAAGAATAGCTAATGGATGCTGGGCTTGATACTTAGGTGACGGGTTGATCTGTGCAGTAAACCTCCATGGCACACATTTACCTATGTAACAAACCTGCACATCCCACACATGTACCCCCGAACTTAAACTAAAAGTTGGAAACTAAAAGAATATAAGTTCTTGGAGAGAGATGGATCCAAATACAGGGAGTGTTTCTGGAAAACCCCATATATGCAGAGAAAGAAATTAAAAGTGGCCATGTAGGCAGCACTTGGCATATCACGGAAATAGCAACTGGGGGCTCCTAGTGGTAAAACCCCAAGGAAAATGTATTTTGGGGGGTGGGGTGACGCTGACTCTAAAGACCCACAGAATCCAAAGTGTGTCCAACCCCAGCTCATAACTGTCCCAAACAAGCAAATCGTTTCCTGACTTCCTAATCCAGAGGCATCAGAAACCTGGGCCAGGCTGCAGGAGTGGAGAAGCAAGCCCACTCCCTGTCTGTGGCCAGCACCAGCCTGGGCTGGGAGAAGCTACAAGTAGAACCCGGAGTTTTGATGTTTACACCAGGACTGGACATTACAAATGTCAACATGAGACTGTTTTGTGAATAAAAGTGATGATTTCTAAAAACCTCAAAGTGATGGGAAAGGTTATGTACACTGCCTGGGATTTTAGGTGGAGACAAAAAAGGAAACCATAAGACAGCTTTGAAGTGCCCATGGGAGGGGGCACTTTCTGCCTGCACCCGCTGGTGTGCTGCTTTTTCATGATATGAGTTAATCAGTGTAATAAATACTGTCAGACTGCTTTCCAAAAACACTTGTACAGTTCAAACATCTACCAGCAATACATGAGAATGCTTCCAGAACTGAGCCTTTGCCAATATTACTTTTCATTGTCACAATTCTGTTGAATAAAATTGTGTTGCTTAATTTGCTATGCTCGGCTCACATACAAGATCAAGTTCATCAAGGAAGAACAGTAAAATCTCAGAATTCACCACTATATAATTCATCCATGTAACCCAAAATCACTTGTATCCCAAAAGCTATTGAAATAAAATTTTTTAAGCTGGAATGGACATTAGAAATTACTGAGGCAGCCAGGCGTGGTGGCTCACACCTGTAATCCTAGCACTTTGGGAGGCCAAGGCAGGTGGATCACCTGGCATCAGAAGTTCAAGACTAGCCTGGCCAACATGGTGAAACCCCGTCTCTACTAAAAAAAATACAAAAATTAGCTGGGCATGGTGGCAGATGCCTGTAATCCCAGCTACTTGGGAGTCTGAGGCAGGAGAATCGCTTGAACCCAGGAGGCAGAGGTTGAAGTGAGCCAAGATCACGCCATTGCACTCCAGCCTGGGTGACAAGAGCAAGACTCCATCTAAAAGAAAAAGAAAGAAAGAAAAGAAAGAAAGAAAGAAAGAAAGAAAGAAAGAAAGAAAGAAAGAAAGAAGAAAGAAAGAAAGAAAGAAGAAAGAAAGAAAGAAAGAAAGAAAGAAAGAAAGAAAGAAAGAAAGAAAGAAAAATTACTGAAGCCTAGAGAGTCAGAGGACATGTCAAAATCTCAAAGTAAATTGTGACCATCTATTGGTAGAACAGTTTTCAGATTCACGCCTTTCATAGAAGCAAATTTCTACCTGAAAATCTACCTTTTAAAAGGAAAGATAGGCAAGGTGTGGTGGTTCATGCCTGTAATCCCAGCATTTTGGGAGGCCAAGGCATGCAGATCACTTGAATCCAGGAATTTGAGACCAGCCTGGGCAACATGATAAAACCCCATCTTTACCAAAAATTACAAAAAATTATCCCAGTGTGGTTGCCTGTGTCGGCTACTTGGGAGGCTGAGGTAGGCTCAAGTCCCATCTTGGGCCCGGGAGGCAGAGGTTGCAGTCAGCCAAGACTGTGTCACTGTGCTGGGTTACAGAGTGAGATCCTGTATCAAAAAAAAAAAAGGAAGGATAATCCACTATGACTCTAAAATTTTAGGCAATATGATGTCTTCATTATCAAGGTGATATGATATGGATTTGTGTCACTGACCAAATCTCATGTTGAATTGGAGGAGGGGCCTGGTGGGAGGTGATTGGATCATGGGGGCAGATTTCTCCCTTGCTATTATTGTGATAGTGATTGAGCTCTCATGAGATCTGATGGTTTAAAAGTGTGTGTCACTTCCCCCTTCACTCTTTCTCTCTCCTGCCACCATGTGAAGAAGGCGCTTGCTTCCTCTTTCACTTTTCGCCATGATTGTAAGTTTCCTGAGGCCTCCCAGTCATGCTTCCTATTAAGTCCGCAGAACTGTGACTCAATTAAACCTCCTTTCTTCATAAATTACCCAGCCTCAGGTAGTTCTTTACAGCAGTGTGAAAACAGATAATACACAAGATTACTAATTTTATGTATTAGGTTCCTGCAAGATACACCTCAAATATTTAGTGCTTTGATATGCACTGATATCCAGATTTGCTTAATAGAGACTCACTGAGTTCTTCTCATTGAAATTTTATTTTTAAATTTTTCTTATTTATTTTTGAGACAGAGGTTTCATTTTGTCACCTAGAGTGGTCTTGAACTCCTAGACTCAAGTGATCCTCTCACCTTGGTCTCCCAATTAGCTAGGACTACAGACGCCTGCCACCTCGACTGGCTCTCCCTAGTTTAGAACCTCAAATGTCCACTTTTTTAGAGAATCAAGTTATGCCTGTTTGTGGTTGAACAGATAAGTATAAGAACAAAATAGTCCCCAAAGTGCAAGGCTTTCGCTACTAGTTAGTTACATAAGAAGCTGCTGTAACACACATATCTTCCAAAACATATGTCTAGCTGAGTGGGTCTCATAACCTCATGGTGCATGCCTTCAAAAGCTCTTCACCTCTGCCCAGAGGCAGTAGGAGAGGAAGACTTCATCTCTGCTCCCTTTTTCTTCCTATGGATCAGAATATGCCAGCCAATGACACCAGAAAAATAACCAGAGAAGATTTTTGAAGAGCAAAAAATAAGATCATTTTATTCTTACTCAAAGGGAATAAGAAGCAAAACCCCACAATGAACACCATATGTGTCTCCTTCAGTAGGAACCCAGCTGTTCTTATGCCCCTTGGATAGTGTTTTACTTCCCAAATGCAAATTCATTCCAGTTTATTCCAGTTTAATTGGTTAAACTCGGCATGCAGTCTTAGGATTTCCTTATGCATCATGTCCAGGAAGACTATATAGATTTTGTGTGGAATTTAAGGATTTCTTACACAAAGAGCATGCTTCCTCTGCAGTTCTTTCAGGTCAATCTTCTCCAAATTGCAATTGTATGATTATCACTCTTATATTAGTCACAGTTTCTCTTCTCTGTTATTCACTCCATTCTATGGCAATGGCTAATCCCAAGCCCTACTGCAGAAAAAGAAAATGATACAGAGATTACATTGCTTTGAAGGGTCAGTCATTATGAATCACAGTAGCTGAGGTATAAGTGGCATGTGGCCATAATTGAAAGCAGCGGTCCCAAATCTTTTTGGCACCAGGAGCCTGTTTCATGGAAGACAATTTTTCCACGGGCAGGGTAGGGAGGACGGTTTCAGGGTGACTCAAGTGCATTACATTTATTGTGCACTGTATTTCTATTATTATTACATTGTATTATATAATGAAATAATTATACAACTCACCATAATATAGAATCAGTGGGAGCCCTGAGCTGGTTTTCCTGAAACTAAATAGTCCCATCTCGGGGTGACAGGAGACAGTGACAGATCATCAGGCATTAGATTCTCATAAAGAGCATGAAACCTAGATCGCTCTCATGCATAGCTCACAATAGGGTTTGCGCTCCTGTGAGAATCTAAGGATGCTGCTGATGTAACAGGAGGTGGAGCTCAAGTGGTAATGTGAGCAATGGGGAGTAGCTATAAATACAGATGAAACTTCACTCACTCGCCCACCACTCACTTCTTGCTGTGCGGCCTGGTTCCTAATAGGCCATGGACGGGTCTGTGGCCTGGAGACTGGGGACCCCTGATTTAAAGAACATATTGCTAACTGAAAAAAATTTTGGTTTTCACCAGTAGAGATTAGGAGTACACATCTAAAAATGAGAATGTCTTCAATTTCTTATAGTATTTAATCAATACCTTCTGCCCTCAGTAGCTGCTAACCAACTCTTGTCTGTTTTCTCACAGATAGCCAGTGTCAAAATCGTCATTTCTTCTCACTCTCTCTTCCTTACATCTCTCCTCCACTGTGCAGTTGAGTGCATTCTCCCCCACCCCCTTGTAGGATGTGGCAGCATTGATTCCCTGCATTCTCCACCGCCTTGCAGCCATTCCTCTTCTGTCTGCTCACACTACCCCAGCCTTAAAAACACCTCCTTTTCTCCCCTCTGAGTTTGAAAGCTACTGCCTTTCTCTCTCGTTCCTTTTATTGGCAAGTGCCTATTCGTTTACTCATTTTATAAATTGCTAAAGCTCCAAGCTTGTAGCAACATCAAACAGAACTGTAGTAGGTAAGTTAAGATCTCTCAGTCTCCTCTCCCACCACTTCCAGGTGGCAGCCACTGTTCACAGTTCAGTGTGTATTTTTCTTAGATGTTTATAATATGTAACAGATATGTACCTGTTTGTGTTGTAGACTTATTTTACACAAATGAGACCATATTACACAATACTGAAGACTGCTTTTTTTGTTGTCTTAAATGACTTGGAAAGTGTAAACAGTATAGAAGTATATGTTATAAAACATAAAAGCCCTCTTGTGGTATATTTACCCACAAAGCCAAGCTGTCCTGTCACAAAAAAAAAAAAGTAAAAGAAAAAAGGTCATTGCCCAAGTAATTGCAAAGCAATTTGAATATTCAATTATTACAGTCTCCTCTTTTTTCTCTCCATCACTCTTTACACACACACATACACACACACACACACACACACACACTCTCTCTCTCTCTCTCTCCCCCTCTCTCTCTACTACAGACATTCAGGTCCATAGATTTTTACTCTCACAGGCAGTACTGCAATAAGCAGCATATACACTTTTGTGCGTGTACTTTTGTGTATGTGAAAATATTCTGCAGCGTGCATTTCTAGAAGTGAAAATGCTGCATTAGAATGGCGTGCATTTGAAATTGTGTTAGATCCTGACAGATTGCCTTCCAAACAGCTCTACCAATTTGTACTCTCATTAGCAGTGAATGAGAGTGACTATGTCTTCACATCCACATTAATATTGTGTAGTATCAGGCAAGGCGCGGTGGCTCACATCTGTAATTCCAGCACTTTGGGAGGCTGAGACAGGCGGATCACCTGAGGTCAGGAGTTTGAGATCAGCCTGGCCAACATGGTGAAACCCCGTCTCTACCAAAAATACAAAAAAAATTAGCCAGGCATGGGGGTGTGCACCTGTAATCCCAGCTACTAGGGAAGCTGAGACAGGAGAATCGCCTGAACCTGGGAGGCAGAAGTTGCGGTGAGCCGAGATTGTGCCATTGCACTCCAGCCTGAGTGACAGAGCGAGACTCTGTCCCTCAAAAAAAAAAAAAAAAAAGAAAGGTGGCATAGACATTGGGAAGACAACAGCAGTGTTTGATTTTGATTTCTGGGAATTATCTTGTGGACTAATAAACAAATTTTGAAAAGCCTATACAGTTTGAGTTAGTTTGATACAAAGATTTATATGAATCAATTAAAACAAGCTTGCTAACATTATTTTCATTTTGCCAATCATCACTGTCAAAAGAGCTTTGCTAAAGTCTCTTACCATGATTATGTGTTTGTGTATTTTACCTGGCAACATAAGGACTTCAGAATGCTTTAATAAGAATCATAGCTAGCATTTTAAAACAGTTTTTATGTTTGAACACTGATCCAAGCCCTTGACACATAATAACTAATTTAACCATCACAATACCTTATGAGGTAAATGTTATTACTGTTCCCATATCAAGAGAAGTAGACGTAGAGAGATGGTAATTAACATCTTGCCCAAAATCACACAGATAATAAGGACCAGAGTCAAGATCAAGGCAATCTGGTTCTAGCATTCATTCTCTTAACCACTAAGCACTATTCAACTCTGATCTCCTGACCAGTTTTTTTCAGGATATGGATTCTAGTCTATTACCCCCAACCCTAAATTAGACATTACTTTCATTATTTTATAGCATATATATTTATTTATATTTACCAATATATTTGCTCACAATTTCCTGTTGTCTCTCAGGCATTACATCTCAAGTATACATATATATATATATATATATATACAATTTTTTTTGAGACGGAGTCTCACTCTGTCACCCAGGCTGGAGTGCAGTGGCACAATCTCAGCTCACTGCAACCTTCACCTCCCGGATTCAAGTGATTCTCCTGCCTCAGCCTCCTGAGTAGCTGGGATTACAAGCATGCGCCCCCACGCCTGGCTGATTTTTGTATTTTTAGTAGAGACAGGGTTTCACCACGTTGGCCAGGCTGGTCTCGAACTCCTGACCTCAAGTGATCTGCCTGCCTTGGCATCCCAAAGTGCCGGGATTACAGGCATGAGCCACCATGCCAGGCCTTTTTTTTTTTTCTTTTAAGCTTCCTTAGTGCTGAAAGAAAAACACTGTTAACTAATGATTTTATATGCAGCAAATTCGTCCTTCAAAAATGAAGGAGTTAAACAAAAAATGAGAAAATTCATCACTAGCAGATCTGACCTACAAGAAATACTAAAAGGAGTTCTTCAGGATGAAATGATGGGACAGTAACTAACGTCTAAGTTAACAAATGAAGGACACCAGAGAAGGACACTACGTGGATAATACTAAGACAGCATAAACATGTTTTGGTTTGAGCTTTTTATCTCCTATCTGATTTAAAGATAAATGCACAAAGCAATAATTATAAAGCTATCTTGTTAGGCCTATAATTTACAAAGATGTAATTTGTATGACAACCAAAGTACAAAAGGAAGGAGGAAATGTAGTATAATGGAGGAAAATTTTTCTAGACTACTGAAATGAGGTTGATACTAACCCAAATTAGATTGTCTTAAATTAAGATTTTATTATAATCTTCAGGGCAACTACTAAGAAAATAAAAACACATGGGGAAAATAATAAATAAAGTGGCATACTAGAAAATATCTATTTAACACAAAAGAAGTTAGTGATGGAGAAATAGAAAAACAAAAATGATGTAAGACTCAAAGAAAATAAATTTTAAAATGGCAGTCAAAAACTCTTTCACTAGTAATTACATTAAATATAAATGGACCAAACAGTCCAATCAAAACATAAAAATTAGAAGAATAGATTTTTTAAGAAACCAAATATGATCCAAGTATATGCTATTGACAAGAAGCAAAATTCAGATTTAAAGGCACAATAGGTTGAAAGAAAAAGGATGGAAGAAAATATGCTGGGTTAATGATAATCAAAAGAGAGTTGGAGTGGCTATACCAATATGAGACAAAACAGACCTTTAAAACAAAATTTGGCACTAGAGGCAACACAGGACATTTTATAATGTTAAAAGTGTCAATCCAGCTGGGTGTGGTGGTTCATGTCTGTAATCCCAACACCAGCACTTTGGGAGGCCAAGGCAGGAGGATTCCTTGAGCCCAGGAGTCTGAGATCAGCCAGGATAACATAGCAAGACCCCATTTCTTGAAAAAAAAATTAAAAATTAGCTGGGCATGGTGTTGTTTGCCTGTAGTCCTATCTACTTAGAAGAATAAGGTTGGAGGATCACTTAAACCCAAGAGGTCAAGGCTGCAGTGAGCCATGGTTGTGCCACTACAGTCAAGCCTGGACAACAGAGCAAGAACCAAGACTTTGTCCCTTTAAAAAAGGAGAGATCAATCCATCAAGAAGATATGCCAATTAAAACATGTGTACCTGCTAAGGTTTGAATGGTGGTGTCCCCTTCAAAATTCATGTTGAAACTTAACCTCCAATTCAACAGTATTAACAGCTGTAACCTTTGGGAGGTGATTAAGTCACCTCAACCGTCACAAGTGGGATTAGCACCATTATAAAAGGGATCCAAGATAAAGAGAGCAATGTTGAGGACACAGCATTCATTCCCTCCAGAGGATGCAGCAATATGGCGCTATCATGAAAGCAGAAAGCAGCCCTCACCAGACATGCAGCCTTTCAGCACCTTGATCTTAGATTTCCCAGCTTCCAGGACTGTAAGAAATAAATTTCTATTATTTATAGATTATCCAGTGTGTGGTACTTTGTTACAGCAGCACAAAGATAGCACCTAACAACAAAGCCCAAAAATGCGTGAAGTAAAAACTGATTGATGGAATTGAATAGAGAAACATGCAATTCAACAATCACAGTTGGAGATAAAAATAACCCACTTTTCAATAATGGATAAAGCAACTAGACTGAACATCAACAAGAAAACAGAAGACTTGAACAATATTACTGTGAAGTAAAAGCACAAACTGCATTTCTTCTGTTCTCATAATACAATGTATGAAGTTTTTTCCCCCACACAGCAAGAAAGCAATCAGTTCTGCAGCAGAAACCAGCTGGGTGTCCTTCAGTTCAATACTGACACTATCTACCTGGAGATAGCATCAGATCCCACAATTTGAGGCCTCAGTTTTACAAGACAGCCCCCGACTTCTGATGCCAATCATAAACCCCAGGTTATTTTTGACCTGTGCTTCTGACCAACTAGCTATAAATCAGGGTTATCACAATTTCCTCCTTGGGTTTCATTAGTTTGCTAAAGTGGTTTACAGAACTCAGGGAAACACTTACTTTCATTTACCAATTGGTTATAAAGGATATTATAAAGTATACTATAAAGGATACAGATGAAGAGATGCATAGGGTGAGGTATAGAAAAGGGCGTGGAGTTTCCATGCCATCCCCCGGTATGCCACTCTCCAGGAACCTCCATATGTTCAGCTGTCTGGAAGCTCCTCGTACTCTGTCCTCCTGCCTCTTTTATGGAGACTTCATTAGAAAGGCACAGCTGAAGCACAGACAACCAGGTAGAAATGTGATTGAACAAAAAGTTATCATCTAATACTAACAGACTAAGTGGGCAAACCCAGGCAGGTCTATCTGTTCAGATTCTTCTTGGCCTCTCTGTGCATCATAGGGCAGAACCCTTTCTGAAATAAGGGTCTTATAACCCACAATCAACCAAGGTAGAGCAGATAACTTCTTCATGGTCAGCTACAAGACAGAAAGGTGGGGAAAGATTACTCCCTTGGAGAGAATAAAGGACAGACGGAAGGAAGGCAGAAGGTCAGAGAGAGATTCTGCTTTCCAAGGTCTTCCTCTGAGGCATAAAGCACCCCAACATTATAACAAAAGACTCTTTCACCTTTATTACTCTGAGGCACTCCAAAGCTGCTTAAGGAACCAAGGACAAGAGGCCAAATACCTTAATTTGCTTTAGTCACTTAGGAAGTAACAAAGGCTATGGCAATTACATATGTAAATATATTTATAAAACTATTATATATTATATAATGTATATAATTATATTATATATTATATATAATATAAATATAAACTATATAATATAAATATAAACTATATATTATATATATTATATATATATTATATATATATTATATATAATATATATATAATATATAATATATAATATATATATAATATATATAATATATATAATATATATAATATATATAATATATAATATATAATATATAGTTATATATTATATAATATATATTATATATATAATATATAATATATATTATATATTATATAATTATAATATATATAATAAATATTATATATTATATTATATATTATATATAATATATTAATATATATTATATATATTATATATATATTTTTAAATTATATATATATAATTTTTTTTGAGATGGAGTCTCACTTTTCTTGCCCAGGCTGGAGTGCAATGATGTCATCTCAGCTAACTGTAACCTCTGCCTCCCGGGCTCAAGCGATTCTCCTGCCTCAGCCTCCTGAGTAGCTGGGATTACAGGTACATGCCATCATGCCCTGCTAATTTTTGTATTTTTAGCAGAGATAGGTTTCACCATGTTGGCTAGGCTGGTCTTGAACTCCTTACCTCAAGTGATTTGCCCACCTTGGCCTCCCGAAGTGCTGGGATTACAGGCATGAGCCACCACGCCTGGCCAAATATTTTATATATTATATATATAATGTGTGTGTGTGTGTATAAAATAAGTGAGCTAGACATAATAAACATCAATGGAATACTCCACACAACCACAACAGAATATGTATTTTCTCAAGTGGCAGTGGAACGGTCTCCTGGATAAACTATGTCGAGCCATAAAACAAGACTCAATAAATTTAACATAATTTAATTCAAACAATGTTCTCTGACTACAGTGGTGCCAAACTATAAGTCAGTAACAAAAGGAAATTTGGGAAATTTACAAATATGTCGAAATTAAACAACATACTCCAAAATAACCAATGGGTTTTAGAATAAATCACAATAAAAATTAGAAAATACCTTAAGATAAATGAAAATGAAACACAACATACCAAAACGTAGGGGATGCAACAAAAGCAGTGCTCAGAGAGAAATTTATAGCTGTAAAAACCTACATTAAAAAGTAGATCTCAAATCAACATCCCAACCTTCTACCTTAAGAAACTAGAAAAAGAAGAGAAAGTGAAACCCAAATTAACAAAACCAAAAGTTAGCTCTTTGACAAGATCAACAAAATTTACTAACTTGTATCTAGAATGAGGAAGAAGAAAGAAGATACAAATTCCTAAAATCAGACGTGAAAGCAGGGACATTACCACTAACACCACAGAAATAAAAAGGATAAAAATAGGTTACTGTAAGCAATTGTGTGTCAACAAATTTGATAGCCTACTAATGGACAAATTCCTAGAAATGCACTACCAAAACTGACTCAAGAAGAAATAGAGAATCTGAATAGACCTATAATAAGTAAAGAGATTAAATCAGTAACCAAAAACCTCCAAAAAAGAAAAGCCCAGAACTGAAGACTCTGTGAGTAAATTCTACAAAACATTTACAGAAAAATTAACATCCATCCTTCATGACCTCTTCCAAAATATAAGAGGAGGAAACACTTCCCAACTCAATTCTGTGAAGCCAGTATTACCTTGATAGCAAACCAGGCAATGACATCACAAGAAAATAAACCTATATCCAATATATTTTATTAATATAAATGCAAAAATCCTCAACAAAATAGTAACAAACTAAATCTGCAAGAAATAAAAATAATTATACACACTGACCAAGTAGGACTTATTTCTAAAGTGAAATACTTGTGAAAATTAATAAAGAACAAAAATTATGTGATCATCTCATAAACTAAGAAAAAGCATTTGAAAAACTTCCAACAGCCTTTCATCATAAAACAACCAACCAGGAATAGAAGGGAACTTCATCCTCAACCTAATAAAGGAGCAAAATCTACAGTCAACATCATACGTAATGGCGAAGGACTAAAAGCCTTTCCCCTAAGATCAGGAATAAGACATAGATGTCTGCTTTCACCCCTTCTATTCAAAATGGTATTGTAGGTTCTACCCAAAGTAGTCAAGAAAAAGAAATAAAAGATATCCAGTGGAAAAAGACAAAGTAATATTATCTTTATTTGCAGACGATATGATCTTATATATAGAAAGTGCTAAGACACACACACACTATTAGAACTAATAAATTAGTTCAAAGATACAAGATGTTATTACATGATTTTTCATGGATAGTGTACAGAAATGCAATGAAACTAGAGATAATCTAATAGACATATATATATCTAGCTATATTTTATATATATATTAGATAAAACATTGTGTGCCATGAAAATGAAACACAGCATACCAAAACTTACGGAATGCAACAAAAGTGGTGATCAGAGAGAAATTTGTAGCTGTAAAAACCTACATGAAAAAGTAGTTCTCAAATCAATATCCGAACCTTCTACCTTAAGATCCTGTATCTATTTAGATATATTTTATATATATTAGATAAAATCTAATAAATGATATATAATCTAATACATACTATATATTAGATAAAATCTAATCATTCTAGTGGAACTATTAGAACATTAGTTCTAAATACAGATTATTTTAGATTTTTTAGGGATATAATTTTTTAATATTATTTCTGAATAATGATAGTTCTCTTTCTTTCTATAATTTGTTTCTTTTTCTTCACATTATGTACTGACTAGAATATCCAGTAAAATGTTTAATAGAAATAGTGATGATGAGCATCCTGGTCTGATCCCTGATACCAGAAGAAAAGCTTTCAACACTTGCCCAATAAGTATGATATTGGCTGTAGGTTTTTGGTGGATACAACTTATCAGTTTCTTTCTATTTCTACTTTGCCAAGAGTTTTTCCCCCACTTCCTTCCTGTATCATGAATAAGTGTTGTTTTATCAAATACCCTTTCCAAGTCCATTGAGTTGATTTTGTCATTTTTCTTCTTTGTGTTGTTAATTTTGTAAATTACATAGATTTTACCCCCTTTAAATTAACTTTCTAGAATAAACCATTGGGGCTCAGAAACTGATACCCCAAAATATGATGCCTTGAAATGCTGAACTGAACAAGAAGCCTCAAGGCCTCTCTGGGCTTCCCCCATCTTGTCTCTCAATCCTCTGTCTCTCCCAAAGCACAGGATGGAGTTGTTCTCTGAACTTCCCTTATCTGCCTGAAGTCTGGGCTCACCAAAGAAGAAAACAATGACCTCTGCTCCCTTCCCTGAGTTTTATAAACTGAACTTATATTGCAGGAAGAAACACTGAAGTCTGTCAACACGCCCGAACAGACTTGTCACAAACCGCTATCTGCTCTGCAAGCCCAGCTAACTTTGTCCCAGGCCATTATGTTTTTCAGTCTCATTGAATTCCCCTAAAAATCATTTACTATCCCCCTAAAATCATCCACACTTTCCTATCTTCCTTTCCCCTAAGAAGAAGGGTATGTAAGTATCTGTACCCCTTTGGCCCATTGGGTGGTGGGTTAATCACTCTGGGATGGCTCCCCCTCCCTGCACATTAATATATTCGTATGCCTTTTATCCTCTTCATCTGCCTCTGTCAGTTGATTTTCAGAGTTCTCTCTTGGCCTCAACAAAACCTAACTTGGTCATGCTGTATTATCCTTTCTTAAAATATCCTCATTGGGATTTTGTATCAATTTTGTGATGGATCATAAAACTATTAGATTGACCCATATGCAATCGCTGATATTCAATCATTTTTGATTGACACCAACAGCCTTTTCAGAAGGTTTGACCTAATTGTTGTAGAGTATCCCTACTTTGGTTTTTCTCTGTAAGAGTTTGTTATAAATTAGCATTATTGCTTTCCTAAATGTCCAGAAGAATATATTGGCAAAGCTATTGGGTTTTATAGATCATATTCTTTAATCCTTATGTGGTTTTCAGATTTTCTATTTTTGTCCCAATATTGGTAAGTTATACTTTTATCTAACAAATTTAAACATTTCCTCTAAATTTTCAAAATATTGTTTTAAAGTTGTTCATCATGGGCTGGAGGCCATCATCCTTAGAAAACTAAAGCAGCCAGAAAATCAAATACCACATTCTCTCACTTGTAAGTGGGACTAAATGATGAGGACACACGAACACAAAGAACGAAACAACAGACCCTGGGGCCTACTTGAGGGTGGAGGGTGGGAGGAGGGAGAGCATCAGAAAAAAATAACTGTTGAGTATTTGGCTTGGTACCTAGGTGATGAAATAATTTGTACAACAAACCCCCATGGCACAAGTTTGTCAATATAACAAACCTGCGCATGTACCCCTGAACCTAAAATAAAAGTTAAAATAAGTAAATAAAGTTGTTCATGCTATCTTCTCATGGTGTTTTCATGTTTATGAGGTCTGTGGTATTTCTGCTTTTCTATTTTTCATTGATTCTTTACATCTTTTCTCTTTTTTTCTTAATCAGTGTTGCCATGGGTTCATCAACTTATTAGTCTTCTCAAATAATCTATCTTTTATTTTGTCTTTCCTCTCTATTTTATTTTCTATTATATTAAGTCTTGTGGCTACATTTATTATTTCTTCCTTACATAATTTTGGAGTTTACTTTAATGTTCTTTTTTTTTCTCATGACAGTTATTTAAATAATTGAGCTGGGCACGGTGGCTCACGCCTGTAATCCCAGCACTTTGGGAGGCCGAGGCAGGCAGATCACAAGGTCAAGAGATCGAGACCATCCTGGCCAACATGGTGAAACCCCGTCTCTACTAAAAATACAAAAATTAGCTGGGCGTGGTGGTGCACACCTGTAGTCTCAGCTACTTGGGAGGCTGAGGCAGGAAAATTGCTTGAATTCGGGAGGCAGAGGTTACAGTGAGCCGAGATCATACCACTGCTCTCCAGCCTGGCAACAGAGTGAGACTCCGTCTCAAAAATAAATCAATAAGTAAAAATAATTGAATATCCACCTTTCTTCTTTTCAAACATATGCATATAAACTTACAGATTTCCCTCTAACAACATTTTAGCTATATCCTACAAGTTTTGAAATGTAACATTTTTGACATTTTTCAATTTAAAATATTTTAAAATATTCATTGTGATATTTTCATTGACTGGTGGGTTATTTAGAAGTTTATGTCTTAATGGCCAAACATGTAGGGATTTTCTAGTTATGTTTGTTATTTCTAGTTTAATTGCATTTAATAGAAGAAAAATTTTTATATGACTTAAGTTCTTTGACACGTGTCAATATATGATTTCTGATTTCACTTATAGCAATTTTTTATAAATATTTAATGTGCATTTGAAAATAACAGATAGTCTGCTATTATTGAGCATGATGTTGTATATTTGACAATTAGATCAGCTTGACTCATTATTGTATTCAGATTTTCTGTATCCCAACTGAATTTTTGTTTGCTTGTTCTACCATTGACTAGAAGAGGTGCACAAAGTATCCTACTATAGTTGTGAACTTCTCCTCTTAGGATCTATCAATTTTTCCCTTACATATTTTGAAGCTGTGTTATTACATATGTTCAGATATATAATTATTATAGCTCTTTGGTGAACTAGCCCATTTATCATAATGAATTTCTCTCTATACTCACAGTAATGGGTTTTGCCTTAATGTCTGTTTGATACTAATGTAGTTAATACTATATTAATCTTTTGATAGATGTTTGTATGGCATGTTACATCTTTTCCCATCCTGATGTTTTCTATACTTTACTTGTAAAGCAGTAAACACAAGAAGCTGAGGTGGGAGGATTGCGTGAGCCCAGAAAGTTGAGGATGCAGTGAATCATGGTCGGGCCAGTGCACTCCAGTATGACCACAGAGCGAGACCATATCTCAAACAAAAAAAGCAGTAAAAAGATGATATTGTTTTTATCTTAATGTAGTTTGGCAGTCTTAACCTTTAATCAAAAAATTAATCTTTTACACTCGTTATAATTGCTGTATTTTTATTATAAATATGCTACTTAATTATTTGGTTATTTTTCACCCTCTTTCAAAAGGACTTTCAAATATTTTATTTAACTCTATTTATCCCCCATCCATACCTTTATGCCATTGTTATATTTTAAGTGTACATATTTGAAAATCATAAAACATTGTTTTTCACTTACTTTTTTTTTTTTTTTTACTGCTCTTCATTTCTTCCTACATCTCTGAATTTCTATCATCTATCTGGGATCATTTTTCTTTTGCCTGAAGAATACCTTTTAGCATTTCCTTTAGTTCAGATCTTCTTATGATGAATTATCTCAGTTTTTGTTTCCATAATTATTTATTTTTTTCTTCAACTTTTATTTTGTGTTCTGGGTTACAGGTGCAGGATGTGCAGGTTTGTTACATAGGTAGTTTGCTGCACAGATCAACCCATCATCTAGCTGTTAAGCCCAGCATCCATTAGCTATTCTTCTTGATGCTCTCCCAACCCCCACCACACCTGACAAGCCCCAGTGTGTGTTGCTCCCCTCCATGTGTCTATGTGTTCTCATCGTTCACCTCCCACTTATAAGTGAGAACATGCAGTGTTTGATTTTCTGTTCCTGCAGTAATTTACTGAGGATAACGGCCTCCAGCCCCATCCATGTCCCTGCAAAGGACATGATCTCATTCCTTTTTATGGCTGCATAGTAGTCCATAGTTTATATATACCACATTTTCTTTATCGAGTCTATCACTGATGGGCATTTGGGTTGATTCCATGTCTTTGCTATTGTGAATAGTGCTACAATGAACATACATATGTATGTATCTTTATAATAGAATGATTTCTATTCTTTTGGGTATATAGCCAGTAAAGGGATTGCTGGGTCAAATGGTATTTCTGCTTCTAGATCTTTGAGGAATTACCACACTGTCTCCTACACTTTTGAATTAATTTACATGCCCACCAACAGTGTAAAAGCATTCCTTTTTCTCCACAACCTTGACAGTATCTGATGTTTCTTAACTATTTAATAATCACCACTCTGGGTGGCTGGCAAGATGGCTAAATAGGAACTGCTCCAGTCTGCGGCTCCCAGTGAGATCAACGCAGAAGGTGGGAGATTTCCGCTTTTCCAACTGAGGTACACGTTTCATCTCATTAGGACTGGTTAGACAGTGGGTGCAGCCCACAGAGGGTGAGCCAAAGCAGGGTGGGGTGTTGCCTCACCCGGGAAGCACAAGGGGTTGGGGAACTCCCTCCCCTAGTCAAGGGAAGCCATAAGGGACTGTGCCATGAGGGACTGTGCTGTCCAGCCCAGATACTTCGCTATTCCCATGGTCTTCCCAACCCACAGATAGGGAGATTCCCTCATGTGCCTACGCCATGAGGACCCTGGGTTTCAAGCACAAAACTGGGCAGCTATTTTGGCAGACACAGAGCTAGCTGCAGGAGATTTTTTTCATACCCCATTGACACCTGGAACACCAGCAAGAGAGAACCATTCACTCCCCTGGAAAGGGGGCTGAAGCCAGGGAGCCAAATGGCCTAGCTCAGCAAATCCCACCCCCAGGAAGCCCAGGAAGCTAAGATCCACTGGCTTGAAATTCTCGCTGCCAGCACAGCAGTCTGAAGTTGACCTGGGATGCACCAGCTTGGTCGGGGGAGGGGTGTCTGCCATTACCGAGGCTTGAGTAGGCGGTTTTCACCTCACAGTGTAAAGAAAGCCACTGGGAAGTTCGAACTGGGCGGAGCCCACCTCAATGCTGCAAAGCTGCTGTAGCCAGACTGCCTCTCTTGATTCCTCCTCTCTGGGCACGGCATCTCTAAAAGAAAGGCAGCAGCCCCAGTCAGGGGCTTATAGATAAAACTCCCATCTCCCTGGGACAGAGCACCTGTGGGAAGAAGTGGCTGTGGGCATAGCTTCAGCAGACTTAAACCTTCCTGCATGCTGGCTCTGAAGAAAGCAGCAGATCTCCCAGAATAGTGCTCGAGCTCTGCTAAGGGACAGACTGCCTCCTCAAGTGGGTCCCTGACCCCCGTGCCTCCTGACAACGAGACGCCTCCCAGCAGGGGTAGACAGACACCTCATACAGGAGAGCTCTGGTTGGCATCTGGCGAGTGCCCCTCTGGGACCAAGCTTCAGAGGAGGAACAGGCAGCAATCTTTGCTGTTCTGCAGCCTCTGCTGGTGATACCCAGGCAAACAGGGTCTGGAGTGAACCTCCAGCAAACTCCAGCAGACCTGCAGCAAAGGGGCCTGACTGGTAGAAGGAAAACTAACAAACAGAAAGGAATAATATCAACCTCAACAAAAAGGATGCCCACACTGAAACCCCATCTGAAGTTCACCAACATCAAAGACCAAAAGTAGATAAATCCACAAAGATGAGGAAAAACCAGCGCAAAAGGGCTGAAAATTCCAAAAACCAGAATGCCTCTCCTCCTCTGAATGATCACAACTCCTCGCCAGCAAGGGAACAAAACTGGATGAAGAATGAGTTTGCCAAACTGACAGAAGTGGGCTTCAAAAAGTGGATAATAACAAACTCTCCCGAGCTAAAGGAGCACATTCTAACCCAATGCAAGGAAGCTAAGAACCTTGAAAAAAGTTTAGAGGAATTGCTAACTAGAATAACCAGTCTAGAGAAGAACGTAAATGACCTGATGGAGCTGAAAAACACAGCATGAGAACTTCATGTAGCATACACAAGTATAATTAGCTGAATTGATCAAGTGGAAGAAAGGATATCAGAGACTGAATATAAACTTAATGAAATAAAGCAAGAAGACAAGATTAGGGAAAAAAGAATGAAAAGGAATGAGCAAAGCCTCCAAGAAATATGGAACTATGTGAAAAGACCAAACCTACATTTGATTGATGCACCTGAAAGTGATGGAGAGAATGGAACCGAGTTGGAAAGCACTCTTCAGAATATTATCCAGGAGAATTTCCCCAACCTAGCAAGACAGGCCAACATTCAAATTCAGGAAATATGGAGACCACCACAAAGATACTCATCAAGAAGAGCAACCCCAAGACACATAATTGTCAGATTCACCAAGGTTGAAATGAAGGAAAAAATGTTAAGGGCAGCCAGAGAGAAAGATCGGGTTACCCATAAAGGGAAGCCCATCAGACTAACCAGACTAACCGTGCATCTCTCTGCAGAAATCCTACAAGCCACAAGAGAGTGGGGGCCAATATTCAACATTCTTAAAGAAAAGAATTTTCAACCCAGAATTTATATCGAGCCAAACTAAGCTTCATAAGTGAAGGAGAAATAAAATCCTTGACAGACAAGCAAATGCTGAGAGATTTTGTCACCACCAGGCCTGCCTTAGAAGAGCTCCTAAGGAAGCACTAAATATGGAAAGGAACAACTGGTACCAGCCACTGCAAAAACATGACAAATTGTAAAGACCATCGACACTGTGAAGAAACTGCATCAACTAAGAGGCAAAATAACCAGCTAGCATCATAATGACAGGATCAAATTCACACATAACAATATTAACCTTAAGTGTAAATGGGCTAAATGCCCCAGTTAAAAGACACTGACTGGCAAATTAGATAAAGATTTAAGACCCATCAGTGTGCTGTATTCAGGAAACACATCTCACGTGCAAAGACACACATACCCTCAAAATAAAGAAATGGAGGAATATTTACCAAGCAAATGGAAAGCAAAAAAAAAAAAAAAAAGAAAGAAAAGCAGGGGTTGCAATCCAGTCTCTGACAAAACAGACTTTAAACCAACAAGAATCAAAACAACAGCAACAACAACAAAAACAGAAGGGCATTACATAATGGTAAAGAGATCAAGGCTACAAGAAGAACTAATTATCCTAAATATATATGCACCCAATACAGGAGCATCCAGATTCATGAAGCAAGTTCTTAGAGACCTACAAAGAGACTTAGACTCCCACACAATAATAGTGGGAGACTTTAGCACCCCATTGTCAATATTAGATCAGCAAGACAGAAAATTAACAAGGATATTCAGAACTTGAACTCAGCTCTGCACCAAGTGGAGCTAATAGGCATCTACAGATTCTCCACCCAAAATCAACAGAATATACATTCTTCTCAGCACCACATCGCACTTATTCTAAAATTGACCACATAATTGGAAGTAAAACATTCCTCAGTGAATGCAAAAGAACTGAAATAATAACAAACAGTCTCTCAGATCACAGTCCAATCAAATTAGAACTCAGGATTAAGAAACTCACTCAGAGTCGCACAAATACATGGAAACTGAACAACCTGCTCTTGAATGACTACCAGGTACATAACAAAATTGAGGCAGAAATGAATAAGTTCTCTGAAACCAATGAGAACAAAGACTCAACATACCAGAATCTCTGGTATGCAGCTAAAACAGTGTTTAGAGGGAAATTTATAGCACTAAATACCCACAAGAGAAAGCAGGAGAGATCAAAAATTGGCACCCTAATGTCACAATTGAAAGAACTAGGGAAGCAAGAGCAAACGAATTCAAAAGCTAGCAGAAGACAAGAAATAACTAAGATCAGAGCAGAACTGAAGAAGATAGAGACACGAAAAACCTTTAAAAAATCAATGAACCCAGGAGCTGGTTTTTTGAAAAGATTAACAAAATAGATAGACTGCTAGCCAGACTAATAAAGAAGAAAAGAGAGAAGAATCAAATAGACACAATAAAAAATGATAAAGGGGATATCACCACTGAACCCACAGAAATACAAACTACATCAGAGAATACTATAAACACCCTTATGCAAATAAACTAGAAAACCTAGAAGAAATGGATAAATTCCTGGACATATACATCCTCCCAAGACTAAACCAGGAAGAAGTCAAATCCCTAAATAGACCTGAAATTGAGGCAGTACTTAATAGCCTACAAACCAAAAAAAACCCCAGGAACAGATGGATTCACAGTCAAATTCTGCCAGAGTTAGAAAGAGGAGCTGGTGGCTGGGTGCGGTGGCTCACGTCTGTAATCCCAGCACTTTGGGAGGCCGAGGCGGGCAGAACAGGACGTCAGGAGATCGAGACCATCCTGGTTAACACGGCGAAATCCCGTCTCTTTTTGGTATTTTTAATACCAAAAAATTAGCCAGGCATGGTGGCAGGTGCCTGTAATCCCAGCTACTCGCGAGGCTGAGGCAGGAAAATGGTGTGAACCCAGGAGGCAGAGCTTGCAGTCAGCCGAGATTGTGCCACTGCACTCCAGCATGGGGGACAGAGGACAGAGCGAGACTCTGTCTCAAAAAAAAAAAAAAAAAAGAAAGAAAGAAAGAAAGAGGAGCTGGTACCATTCCTTCTGAAACTATTCCAAACAATAGAAAAAGAGAGACTCCTCCCTAACTCATTTTATGAGGCCAGCATCATCCCAATACCAAACCCTGGCAGAGACACACACACAAAAAATATCCCTGATGAACATCGATGCAAAAACCCTCAATAAAATACTGGCAAACTGAATCCAGCAGCACATCAAAAAGCTTATCCACTATGATCGAGTTGGCTTTTTCCCTGGGATGCAAGGCTGGTTCAACATACTCAAATCAATAAACGTAATCCATCACATAAACAGAACCAATAACAAAAACCACATGATTATCTCAATAGATACAGAAAAGGCCTTCGATAAAATTCAACACTCCTTCATGCTAAAAACTCTCAATAAACTAGGTATTTATGGAAAGTATCTCAAAACAATAATAGCTATTTATGACAAACCCACAGCCATGTCATACTGAATGGACAAAAGCTGGAAGCGTTTCCTTTGAAAACCAGCACAAGGCAAGGATGCCCTCTCTCACCACTTCTATTCAACATAGTATTGGAAGTTCTGGCAAGGGCAATCAGGCAAGACAAAGAAATAAATTATATTCAAAAGGAAAAGAGGAAGTCAAATTATGTCTCTTTGCAGATTATATGATTGTATATTTAGAAAACCCCATCATCTCAACCCTAAATCTCTTTAAGTTGATAAGCAACTTGAGCAAAGTCTCGGGATACAAAATCAATGTGCAAAAATCACAAGCATTCCTATACACCAATAATAGACAAACAGAGAGCCAAATCATAAGTGAAGTCCCATTCACAATTGCTACAAAGAGAACAAAATACCTAGGAATACCACTTACAAGGTATGTAAAGGACTTCTTCAAGGAGAACCACAAAGCACTGCTCAAGGAAATAAGAGAGGACACAAACAAATGAAAAACATTCCATGATCATGGATAGGAAGAATCAATATCATGAAAATGAGCATACTGCCCAAAGTAATTCAAAGATTCAATGCTATCCCCATCAAGCAACCATTGACTTTCTTCGCAGAATTAGAAAAAACTACTTTAAATTTTATATGGAATGAAAAAAGAGCCTGTATAGCCAAGACAATCCTAAGCAAAAAGAACAAAGCTGGAGGCATCATGCTACCTAACTTCAAACTATACTACAAGTCTACCGTAACCAAAACAGCATAGTACTGGTACCAAAGCAGATTTATAGACCAAAGGAACAGAACAGAGGCCTCAGAAATAATGCCACACATCTACAACCATCTAATCTTTGACAAACCTGACAAAAACAAGCAACGGGGAAAGGATTCCCTATTTAATAAATGATGTTGGGAAAGCTGGCTAACCATAGGCAGAAAACTGAAACTGGACCCCTTCCTTATGCCTTATATAAAAATTAACTCAAGATGGATTAAACACTTAAATGTAAGAACTAAAAGCATAAAAACCCTAGAAGAAAACCTAGGCAATACCATTCAGGACATAGGCATGGACAAAGACTTCATGACTAAAACACCAAAAGCATGGTAACAAAAGCCAAAATTGAAAAATGGGATCTAATTAAACCAAATAGCTTCTGTACAACAAAAGAAACTATCATCAGAGTATACAGGCAACCTACAGATGGGAGAAAATTTTTGCAATCTATCCATCTGACAAAGGGCTAATATCCAGAATCTACAAGGAACTTAAACAAATTTACAAGAAAAAAACAACCCCATCAAAAAGTGGGCAAAGGATATGAACAGACACTTCTCAAAAGAAGACATTTATACAGCCTACAGATATGTGAAAAAAAAGCTCATCATCACAGGTTATTAGAGAAATGCAAATCAAAACCACAATGAGAAACCATCTCATGCCAGTTAGAATGGCGATCATTAAAAACTCAGGAAACAATAGATGCTGGAGAGGATGTGGAGAAATAGGAACAATTTTACACTGTTGGTGGGACTGTACATTAGTTCAACCATTGTCGAAGACAGTGTGGCAAATCCTCAAGGATCTAGAACTAGAAATACTGTTTGACCCAGCAATCCCATTACTAGGTATATACCCAAAGATTATAAATCATTCTACTATAAAGACAAATGCACATGGATGTTTATTGCAACACTATTCACAATAGCAAAGACTTGGAACCAACCCAAATGCCCATCAATGATAGACTGGATAAAGAAAATGTGGCACATATACACCATGAAATATTATGCGCCATAAAAAAGGATGAGTTCATATCCTTTGCAGGAACATGGAAGAAGCTGGAAACCATCATTTTCAGCAAACTAACACAGGAACAGAAAACCAAATACCGCATGTTTTCACTCATAAGTGGGAGTTGAACAATAAGAACACATAGACACAGGCAGGGGAACGTCACGCACTGGGGTCTGTTCAGGGCTGGGTGGCTAGGGGAGGGATAGTATTAGGAGAAATACCTAATGTAGATGATGGGTTGATGGGTGTAGCAAACCACCATGGCACGTGTATACCTATGTAACAAACTTGAACATACTGCACATGTATCCCAGAATTTAAAGTATAATTTTTTTTTAAAAAGTATCATAAATAAACTTTATTTTCCTCTTAAAAAAGTAATCGCCACTCTGACTGACATGAGATGGTATCTCATTTTGGTTTTAGGTTTTTGTGCATTTCTTTAACAATGAGTGATGTTGAGCTTTTTTTATATGTTTGTTGGCTGCATGAATGTCTTCTTTTTAGAAGTATCTGTTCGTATTTGCCCACTTTTTAATGGGGTTGTTTTTTTCTTGTAAATTTATTTAAGTTTCTTGTAGATGCTGGGTATTAGATCTTTGTCAGATGGATAGACTGCAAAATTTTTCTCCCATTCTGTAGATTGTCTGTTCACTCTGATGATAATTTCTTTTGCTGTACAGAGCTCTTTAGTTTAATTAGATCCCACTTGTCAATTTTTGCTTTAGTTGCAATTGTTTTTGACATTTTTGGCATGAAATCTTTTCCTGTGCCTATGCCTTGAATGGTATTGCCTATTTCTTCTAGGGTTTTTATAGTTTTGGGTTTTACATTTAAGTGTTTAATCCATCTTGAGTTAATATTTGTATATGGTGTAAAGTAGGGGTCCAGTTTCTGCATATGGCTGGCCAGCTCTTCCAGCACCATTTATTAAATACGGAATCCTTTTCCCACTGCTTCTTTTTGTCAGATTTGTCAGTGATCAGGTGGGTGTAGGTGTGTGGTCTTATCTCTCAGTTCTCTATTCTGTTCCATTGGTCTATGTGTCTGTTTTTGTACCAGTACCATGCTCTTTTGGTTACTGTAGCCTTAGTAGTATGGTTTGAAGTTGGGTAGCATGATGCCTCCAGCTTTGTTCCTTCTGCTTAGGATTGTCTTGGCTATTCGGGCTCTTTTTGGATTCCATATGAATTTTAAAATAGTTTTTTTCTAATTCTGTGAAGAATGTCAGTGGTAATTTAATGGGAATATCATTGAATCTATAAATTTGGGCAGTATGGTCATTTTCATGATATTGATTCTTCCTATCCATGAGCATGGAATGTATTTTCATTTGTTTGCGTCCTTTCTGATTTCCCTGAGCAGTGGTTTGTAGTTCTCCTTGAAGAGGCCCTTCACTTCCCTTGTTAGCTGTATTCCTACGTATTTTATTCTCTTTGTAGGAATTGTGCATGGAAGTTCATTCATTATTTGGCCCTCTGCTTGCCTATTGTTTGTGTATAGGAATCCTTATGATTTTTGCACATTGATTTTGTATCCTAAGACATTGCTGAAGTTGCTTATGAGCTTAAGAAGCTTTTGGGCTAAGACAATGGGGTTTTCTAGATATAGGATCATATAATCTTCAAACAAAGATAATTCAACTTCCTCTCTTTCTTTTTTTTTTTTTTTTTTTTTTGAGACAGAGTCTCACTCTGTTACCCAGGCTTCAACTTCCTCTCTTTCTATTTGAATGCTCTTTATTGCTTTCTCTTGCCTGATTGCCCTGGCCAGAACTTCCAATACTATGTTGAATAGGATTGATGAGAGGGCATCCTTGTCTTGTGCCAGTTTTCAGGGGAAATGTTTCTAGCTTTTGCCCATTCAGTATGATATTGGCTGTCGATTTGTCATATATGGCTGTTATTATTTTGAGGTATGTTCCTTCAATACCTAGTTTATTTAGAGTTTTTAACATGAAAAGATGTTGAATTTTATCAAAGGCCTTTTCTGTGTCTATTGAGATAATCATGTGGTTTTTGTTCTGTTTATATGATGAAATACATTTATTGATTTGCATATGTTGAACCAATCTTGTATCTCAGGGATGAAGCCACCTTGATCATGGTGGATAAGCTCTTTGATGTGCTGCTGGATTCAGTTTGCCAGTATTTTACTGAGGATTTTTGCATCGATGTTCATTGGGGATATTGGCCTGAAGTTTTGGTTTTTTTGTTGTATGTCTGCTATCAGGTTGTGGTATCAAGATGATGCTGGCCTCATAAAATGAGTTAGGGAGGAGTCCTTCCTTTTCAATTGTTTGGAATAGTCTCAGTAGAAATCGTACCAGCTCTTCTTTGTACCTCTGGTAGAATTCAGCTGTGAATCTGTCTGGTCCTGGGCTTTTTTTGGTTGGTAGACAATTTATTACTGCTTCAATTTGATAATTCATTATTGGTCTATTCAGGGATTCAGTTTCTCCCTGGTTCAGTCTTGGGGGTGGTATGTGTGTCCAGAAATGTATCCATTTCTTCTAGATTTTCCAGTTTATGTGCATAAAGGTGTTTATAGTATTCTCTAATGTTTGTTTGCATTTCTGTGGGATCAGTGGCGATATCCCCTTTATCATTTCTGATTGTGTCTATTTGATTCTTCTCTCTTTTCTTCTTTGTTAGTCTAGCTAGTGGTCTATTAATTTTTTTTTAAAAAAAGCTCCTGGATTTGTTGAATTTTTGAAGGGTGTTTCATGTCTCTATCTCCTTCAGTTCTGCTCTGATCTTGGTTATTTCTTGTCTTCTGCTAGCCTTGGGGTTTGTTTGCTCTTGGTTCTCTAGTTCTTTTAGTAGTAATGTTAGGTTGTTGATTTGAGATCTTTCTAGCTTTTTCACATGGGCATTTAGTGCTATAAATTACCTTCTTAACACTGCTTTAGCTGGGTCCCAGAGATCCTGGAATGTTGTCTCTTTGTTCTCACTAGTTTCAAAGAACTTCTTGATTTCTGCGTTAATTTCATTACTTACCCAAGAGCCATTTAGGAGCAGGTTGTTCAATTTCCACGTAGTTGTGTGACTTTGAGTGAGCTTCTTAATCTTGAGCTCTTATTTGATTGCACTGTGGTCTGAGAAACTATTTGTTATGATTTCAGTTGTTTTGCATTTGCTGAGGAGTGTTTTACTTTCAATTGTCTGATCAATTTTAGGTAAGTGCTATGTGGTGATGAGAAGAATGTATAGTCTGTTGTTTTTGGGTGGAGAGTTCCATAGGTATCTATTAGGTCCACTTGATTCAGAATTGAGTTCAGGCCGTGAATATCTTTGCTAATTGTCCATCTTGATGATCTGTCTAATATTGTCAGTGGGGTGTTAAAGTCTCCCACTATTATTTGGTGGGAGTCTAAGTCTCTTAGTAGGTCTCTAAAAACTTGTTTTATGGATCTGGGTACTTCTGTATTGGGTGTATATGTATTTAGGATAGTTAGCTCTTCTTGTTCAATTGAACACTTTACCATTATATAATGCCCTTCTTTGTCTTTTTTGATTTTAGCTGGTTTAAAGTCTGTTTTGTCAGAAACTAGGATTGCAACCCCTCCTTTTTTCTGCTTTCCATTTGCTTGGTAAATTTTCCTCCATCCCTTTATTTTGAGCCTCAGTGTGTCTTTGAACGTGAGGTGAGTCTCTTGAAGACAGCATACCAATGGGGCTTAAGTCTTTATCCATCTTGCCAATCTGTGTCTTTTAATTGGGGCATTTAACCCATTTACATTTAAGGTTAATATTGTTATGTGTGAATTTGATCCTGTCATCATGATGCTAGCCAGTTATTTTGCAGACTTGTTTATGTGGTTGCTTCATAGTGTCACTGGTCTGTGTACTTTAGTGTATTTTTGTAATGGATGATATAGTTTTTCCTTTCCATATTTAGTGCTTCTTTCAGGAGCTCTTGCAAGGCAGACCTTGTGGTGATGAATTTCCTCAGTGTTTGTTTGTCTGAAAAGGATCTTATTTCTCCTTTGCTTATGAAGCTTAGTTTGGCTGGAAATGAAATTCTGGGTTGGAAATTCTTTTCTTTAAGAATGTTGAATATTGGCCTCCAATCTCTTCTGGCTTCTAGGGTTTCTGCTGAGAGGTCTGCTGTTAGTCTGATGGGCTTCACTTTGTAGGTGACCTGGCCTTTCTCTCTGGTTGCCCTTAACATTTTTTCCTTCATTTGACCTCACAGAATTGATGATTATGTGTCTTGGGGTTGATCTTCTCATGGAGGATGTTACTAGGATTCTCTGAATTTCCTGAATTTGAATATTGGTCTGTCTTGCTAAGTTGTGGAAGTTGTCCTGGATGATATCCTGAAGTATGTTTTCCTACTTGGTTTCATTTTTCCCTTCCCTTTCAGGAACACCAGTCAGTTGTAGGTTCAGTCTTTTTACATAATCCCATATTTCTCAGAGGTTTTACTCATTCCATTGCATTATTTTTTCTCTATTCTTGTCTGTCTGTCTGTCTGATTTCAGAAAGATAATCTTCTAGCTCTAAGATTTTTCTTTTGCATGGTCTATTCTGCTATTTATACTTGTGATTGCATTGTGAATTTCTTGTGTTGTGTTTTTCAGCTCTATCAGATCAGTTATGCCCCTCTCTAAACTGGCTATTCTGTTACCAGCTCCTGTATAGTTTAATCATGATGCTTAGCTTCTTTGCATTGGATTAGAACATGCTCCTTTAGCTCAGTGAAGTTCATTATTGCTTTCTGAAGCCTACTTCTGTGAATTCAGCCATCTCAGCCTCAACCCAGCTCTGTGCCCTTGCTGGAAAGGTGTTGCAGTCATTTGGAAGAGAAGAGGCACTCTGGCTTTTTGAGTTTTTAGCATT
Organism: Pan paniscus; assembly: GCF_029289425.2. NCBI lineage: Eukaryota > Metazoa > Chordata > Mammalia > Primates > Hominidae > Pan > Pan paniscus. The sequence continues at coordinate 29,213,711 of NC_073263.2, read as the reverse complement.
TTTGTATTGATTCTTTCTCATCTTTGTGGGCTTACCTACCTTCAATTTTTGAGATTGCTGACTTTTGAATGGGGTTTTTGCAGGATCTTTTTGTTGATGTTGTTGTTGTTGCTCTCTCTTTTTTTTTAATTGGTCAGGCCACTCTTCTGTAGGGCTGCTGTGGTTTACTGGGGGTTCACTCCATATCCTAGTTACCTCTATCCCTCCCACACCTGGAGGTATCACCAGTGAAGGCTGTGAAACAGCAAAGATGGCAGGCTGCTCCTTCCTCTGGGAGCTCCATCTGAGGAGAGCATTAACCTGATCCCGGCCTGAACGCTCCTGTAGGAGGAGTCTAGAGACCCCTGTTGGGAAGTCTCACCCAATCAGGAGGAATGGGATCAGAGACCCACTTAAAGTAGCAATCTTGCTGCCCCTTGGCAGGGCAGGTGCCTTGCACTGTGCGGGGAGCCCCCTTGTCCAGACTGCCTAGACTCTCTAGAGCCAGAGGCTAGAAAGACTAAGTCAGCTGAAACACAGAGCCTGTGGCTGGCCCTTCCCCTGGGGCTCTGTCACAGGAAGAGATCAGAGTTCTGGTCTGGACCGCCTGGCCTTCCCGGAGCCAGCATGCTAGAATGGCCCACTCAAACCACAGAGATGGCAGCCGCCCCTCCCCCGGGGAACTGTCTGTCTCAGGCAGTCTCCAGCGTACTGCCACTGGCCAGCTGGAATTCCAAGCCAGTGTGTCTTAAATTGTGAGGTGCCATTGGAGTGGGGCCATCAGAACAACTCTACTTGGCTCCCTGGATTCAGCCCCCTTCCTAGGGGAATGCACGAATGGAACTCCCACCTCACCAGAATCCCCAGGACCAGAGTACGCAAAACTCCTGTGTCTCTGTGCATGCGTGAGTGTCCACTTCCCCAAGACTCCACACAGCTCTTTGCTTCAGACCTAAGTCTCTGGTGGCTCAGGTATCTCCTGATCCATAGGTTGCAAAGATACATGGGAAAAAAGCGGTTTCCTGGGCAGGGCCTCACAGTCACTCACTACTTCCCTTGGCTGGGGGTGGGGTCTCCCTGGCTTTGTGCTGCTCCAGGTGGGTTGTCACCTCAACCTGCTTTTCCTTGCTCTCCATGGGTCAAGCTGTCTGCCTAGAACAAGAAAGAACTTGGATGCCTCAGTTGAAAGTACAGAATTCACTTGCCATTTTCACTCCTCTCGGTGAGAGCCGCAGACTGAAGCTTCTAATTGGCCATCTTGGTCCGCCTCCCGCATGATTATTTTTGTTTCATTTTCATTCTTTTTTTTTTATTTGTTTATTTTAAGAGATGAGGTCTCACTATGTGGCTCAGGCTAGGCTTGAACTCCTGGGCTCAAGTGATCCTCCTGCCTTACCATCCAGACTAGCTAGGACTACAGGTATGCATCACCATGCCCGCCCAGCCTCTCCTTCATTCTTGAAGGATATTTTCACTGGAATTTCTTTGGAATTCACAAAATATCTTAGAATTGAAAAAATTTTAAGATGATATATATTAACTTTTAGTAATTTAACTTAATTCCATTGTCATTTTTTATTCCATTTCACTGAAAAGTGAGATGCCAGTCTAATTATTGCTCTTTTGAAGTAATTTTTTTTCCTATGGTGATTTCCAAGATTTTCCTGTTTTCCTTTGGTTTTTAACAGTTTTACATGCTTTGCCTAAGCATAGTTTTCTTTTGGTTAATGTTGCTTTGAATATGTATAGACTTTTCTCAATCTGTGATTGATGTCTTTCATTAGTTTTGGAAATTTCTTGGCTATTATCTCTTCAAATATTATTATTATTGTTATCATTAGGGACAGAGTCTCACACTGTTGTGAGAGTGCTGGAGTGCAGTGGTATGATCAGAGTTCACTGCAGCCTCCAACTCCTGGGCTCAAGTAATCCTCCTGCCTCAGCCTCCCAAGTAGCTAGGACTACAGGCACACAACCACACCCACCTAATTTTTTTCTTTCTTCTTATTTATTTATTTATTTATTTATTGGAGAGACAGGGTCTTTCTTTGTTGCCCTGGCTGGTCTCTCACTCCTGGTCTCAAGCAATCCTCCCCATTTGGCCTCTCAAAATGTTGGGATTAAAGGCATGAGCCACTATGCGCAGCCCAAGTATTATTTTGACCTCATTATGGGTCTTCTTTCCTTCTGGGACTTCAACTGAATACTCTCACCATACCCTCTTTTTCTTTCACTCTTTCTTCTGGATTTTCTGTCCTTTCTGTTTTATATTCATCATGCTAGATATGCATATACATGAATCATTTTTTCTCGTCTGTCTTTCAATTCACTAATTCTCTCTTTAGCTCTCTGTCTAAATTCCTGTCAAATTCACCCATTGAATTATGAAATATAGTCATTGTCTTTTTCAGTTCTAGAACTGCCATTTGGTTCTTTTTTTTTTTTTTTAGTTTCTAATCCTCTGTCAAAAATCTCTATCTTTTATTGAATATAGTAAATTTGGTTATTTTACAGTTAATATTTGATATCACCATGATTTTATATTGGTGGACTGTTGATTTTGCCGGCCTGCTGTTCTGGTGATTTTCTATCATGCTATTGTTTCTCTTTATATTCTAAAAATGTTTCATTGAGTGCTGGAGATTGTATTTGGAAACTGTTTTGTAGATAATTTGATGTTTGCTTCTGCCAGCTGCCTGGGAGTAATAACAATCTGGAATCATTTTAGTGTAGTTTCAGGAATTGATACGATTCAAATATGAACAGTAGTCCTTGAAAGGATCTTTCTACTTGTAGTTTACCCTTTTTCTAGGATTCAGCCCACTAGGTTGCGACTCAAAACAAGAGAAGTTCACCGAAGTTCCCCTCAATCTTGGCAGCACCTGGACCCCAATCCTTATTTCATCTGCCTCTGGTACTGTTAAGAGACCTTCTCAGCCTCTCGGCAGCCTCCATCTAAAATTGAAAAATGCTTCCAAGGAAAAAGCAGCCTCAAAGTCAAGAGAAAAAGGAGGCTCCTCTTCCTAGCCTCCCCTTTTCCTCCTAAAACATGGGCTAGCAACTTTTCACTGTCTCACTTTTTCTTGCTTGTATTCAAGCAGGTAACTTTTATTTTGGCTACCTTATAGTCGGCAGAATGAGAGGTCTGAATAACCTAGTCTATCATTACCAGAAGCCTTAATTTAGTTTTTTAAAAATTTATTTATTTATTTATTTATGTGTAAATCACGGTAATATATATAAAAAAACATAAAATTTACCATTTTAAGTGTACAGTACAGTGGCATTAAATACTCACATTGTTGTGCAACCATTACCACCATTCATCTCCAGAACTTCTTTATCTTTCCAAACTGAAATTCCATACTCGATTAAACAATAACTCCTCATTCCCCACTTCCCCTGGCCCTTGGCAATCACCATTCTATTTTCTGTCTCTATAAATTGGACTGCTCTAGGTACCTCATATAAGTGGACTCATACTGTATTTATCTTTTTTTGACTGGCTTATTTCACTTAGCATAATGTCTTCAAGCTTCATCCATATTACAGTATGTGTCAGAATTTCCTTCTTTTTTAAGTTTAGATAATGTTTTATTGTATGTACAAACCACATTTTGCTTATCCATTCATCTGTTGATGGACAACTGGGTTGCTTCCACCTCTTGGCTATTATGAATAATATTGCTATGAATATAGATGTCCAAATATAGTCATACATCACATAATAGCATTTTAGTCAACAACGAACTATATGTAAAACAGTGGTTCCATAAGATAATAATGGAGCTGATAAATTCCTATCACCAAGTGACATCATAGCATAATAATGTTGTAGCACAATGACTCTATTTTTTTTTGAGATGAAGCCTTGCTTTGTCACCAGTCTGGAGTGCGGTGGCGCCATCTCAGCTCACTGCAACTTCCGCCTCCCGGGTTCAAGCGATTCTCCTGCCTCAGCTTCCTGAGTAGCTGGGACAACAGGCGCATGCCACCACTCCAGGCTAATTTTTTGTATTTTAGTAGAGACAGGGTTTCACCATGTTGGCCAGGATGGTCTCGATCTCCTGACCTTGTGATCCAGCCACCTTGGCCTTCCGAAGTGCTGGGATTACAGGCATGAGCCACTGAGCCCGGCCAACTCTATTTTAAAAATAAATTTAGTGTAGTCTAAATGTACAGTGTTTCTAAAGTCTACAGTTGAGTACAGTAATGTCCTAGGCTTTCACATCCTCACCACTTATTTGCTGACTCACTCAGAGGAGCTTCCAGTCCCCAAGTTGCATTCATGGTAAGTGCCCTATGTAGGTATACCATTTTTTACCTTCTGAATTATGTTTTTACTGTCTCTTTTCTATATTTAGATATGTTTAGATACCTGGGTACTTACCATTGTGTTACAATTGCCTGCAATATTCAGTAAGGAAACATGCTGTATGTAGTACAGGTTTGTAGCCTAGGTATATAGTAGGCTCTATTATCTAGGTTGGTGTAAGTATACTCTATGATGTTCACACAATGATAAACTGCCTAACAATGCATTTCTGAGAACATATTCCAGTCATTAAATAACACATGATTGTAACTGAGTCCTTGCTTTCATTTCTTTTGAGTATATATCCAGACAGGGGATTGTTGAACCATATGGTAATTCTATGTTTCATATTTTCGGAAACCACACACTGTTTTCCATAGTAGCTGCACCATTTTACATTCCCACCAACAATGCACAAGGATTCTAATTTCTCTTCACCAACACTTATTTTCTGTTTTTTTTTTTTTTGGTAATAGCCACCATAATGGGTGTGATCAATTGAGTTTTAGTTTCAGTTATTATATTTTTCATTTCTAGAGTTCTATTCCATTTTTTTCAAACATCTATTTATTTAACACTGCTAAAGATAGTTATTTTATATCTGGGTGTGATATTTCTCTATCTGAAGTTTTGCACATCTGTTTCTATTGTCTGTTACTGATTATTTCACTGATGGTGCCTTTTTAGTCTGTGTTTAGATGATTTAAAATTATGAGTTGATCATTTTATTTAGGCATTTATTCATGGGAATTTTTCCCATGTACCCTTGCTTGAAGGTACATTCTTCTAAATAAGATTTGTGTTTGCTTTTGCCAGCAACTAGGAGGCACTGCCAATATGAGACTTCTTTAAATTTAATCCTGGCTTGAGATTGTTCAGATCACTACCAATATGAACTTGTACCGAAATTTATGTGGGGTCCAGACTGAGATGATGAATTCTCAATAAAGACTGCTATTACCTCTCCAACAAGCATCAAGTTCAAGATGAGGAGGTTTCTCCATTGTTTCCATTTGCATATCAGTTTTTATTTCTTTTTCATCCCATCATGAAACGTTGCCCTTGGGGTCCCAGCTAAATGCAGAAGTGGGTATCTCCTTATAGGAGTAAATCTTACAGATTTACTAATTTTAGTAGATGCTGAGCTTTATTTCCTTGCCTGGACCTAATTAATTTGAGAGATATTTTATATTCCCAGTGGAAAAAAGGACTACAGCAAAGGTATACATTCTTCTTCAGTTAGTGTGTAGTCTTAAAGTAATTCCATTCAACATTCCAGAGTTCTGTGTATGGCAGGGAAGAATGTGGTAAAATGATTCTCAGAATAAATCAGTATGAAAAATAAGAATTTTAGAAAGAGGAATGGGAAGACAGAAGAATTTACCTACTTGACAGCGAGCTACATCACTAAGTTGTCCAAAGAAAAATGATACAATAATTAACAATAATTCCATGGAAGAGCCTAAATAGAGTAAACCCTAAAATATAAGCTTAATGTATGATAAATGACTCATCACAAGTCATTAAGAAATTGATTCTTCAGCAAATGGTGTTTGTAAAATATAAAACTGAGATTTATATTCTTACTTCATTGCATACACTGGAGGAAATTTGCCATAAATTAAACAACTGAAAATAAAAGAACCTGTAAAATTTATTTTACATGAATGAATGAATAATCTCTAGTCAGAAAAAAACTTTCTAAGGACGGAAGCAATTAGAAAAACAACAAAAGGAAAGATAACTAGATACAAATGAAAAGTCTGTACAGCAAAAGACATAACAACTTAAAGCTAACAACTGCAGGGAAAATTCTTTTTTAATTTTAATTTTAATTTTTTATTTCAGTAGGTTTTTGGGGAACAGGTGGTGTTTGGTTACATTGATAAATTCTTTAGCAGTAAATTTAGTGATTTTGGTGCACCTATCACCTGTGCAGTGCACACTGTACCAAATGTGTTGTCTTTTATCCCTCATCCCCTCCCAACCTTTTCCCTGAGTCCCCAAAGTTCACTGTATCGTTGTTATGCCTTTGTGTCCTCATAGCTTAGCTCCCTCTTATGAATGAAAATATACGATGTTTGGTTTTCCATTCCTGAGTTACTTCACTTGGAATAATGGTCTCAAATTCCATCCAAATGACTGTGAATGCCATTGTTTTGTTCTTTTTATGGCTGAGTAGTATTCCATATATTTTTTTTCTTTATCTACTCATTGATTGATGGGCATTTGGGCTACTTTCATATTTTTGCAATTGTGAATTGTGCTTTCATAAACATGTGTGCAAATATCTTTTTCGTATAACAACTTCTTTTCCTCTGGATAGATACCCAGAAGTAACATTGCTGGATCAAATGGCAGATTTACTTTTAGTTCTTTAAGGAATCACCACACTGTTTCCCATAGTGGTTGCACTAGTTTACATTTTCACCAGCAGTGTAAAAATATTTCTTTTCACCACATCCACGCCAACATTTATTATTTTTTGATTTTTTGATTATAGTCATACTTGCAGAAGTAAGGTGGTATCGCATTGTGATTTTGATTTACATTTCCCAGACAATTAGTGGTATCAAGCATTTTTTCATATGTTTGTTGGCCATTTGTATACCTTCTTTTGAGAATTGTCTATTCATGTCCTTAGCCCAGTTTTTGCTGGAATTGTTTGTTTTTTTCTTGCTGATTTGTTTGAGTTCTTCATAGATTCTGGATATTAGTCCTTTGTCAGATGCATATTTGTGAAGATTTTCACCACTCTGTGGGTTGTCTGTTTACTCTGCTGATTATTTCTTTTGCTGTGCAGAAGCGTTTTAGTTTAATTAAGTCCCATCTATTTATCTTTGTTTTTGTTGCATTTGCTTTTGGGTTCTTGGCCATGAAGCCTTTGCTTAAGCCAATGTCTAGAAGGTTTTTTTATGTTATCTTCTAGGATTTTTATAGCTTCAGGCCTTACATTAAAGTCTTTGATCCACCTTTAGTTGATTTTTTATAAGATGAGAGATAAATATACAGTTTCATTCTTCCACATGTGGCTTGCCAATTATCCCAGCACCATTTGTTGAATAGGGTGTCCTTTCCCCACTTTATGTTTTTTTTGCTTTGTTGAAAATCAGTTGGCTGTAAGTATTTAGCTTTATTTCTGGGTTCTCTATTCTGTTCCATTGGTCTATGTGCCTATTTTTATACCAGTACCATGATGTTTTGGTGACTACAGCTTTGTAGTATAGTTTGAAGTCAGGTAATGTGATGCCTCCAGATTTGTTCTTTTTGCTTTGTCATGCTTGGGTATGCAGGCTATTTTTTGGTTGCATATGGATTTTAAGATTGTTTTTTCTAGTTCTGTGAAGAGTGATGGTGGTATTTTGATGGGAATTGCATTGAATTTGTAGATTGCTTTTGGCAGTATAGTCATTTTCACAATATTGATTCTACCCTCTCATGAGTGGGGGATGTGTTTCCATTTGTTTGTGTCATCTATGATTTCTTTCAGCAGTATTTTGTAGTTTTCCTTGTAGAGGTGTTTCACCACCTTAGTTAGATATATTCCTAAGTATTTTATTTTATTCAAAGCTATTGTAAAGGAGGTTGAGTTTTTTATTTGATTCTCAGCTTGGTCACTGTTGGCATATAGCAGTGCTACTGATTTGTGTACATTGATTTTTGTATCCTGAAACTTTACTGAATTAATTTATCAGATCTAGGAGCTTTTGGGATGAGTCTTTAGGGTTTTCTAGGTATATGATCATATCATTGGCAAACAGCAAGAGTTTGACTTCCTCTTTACCAGTTTGGATGCTCTTTATTTCTTTCTCTTGTCTGATTGCTCTGGCTAAGACTTCCAGTACTATGTTGAATAGAAGTGGTGAAAGTGGGCATCCTTGTCTTGCTCCAGTTCTCAGGGGGAATGTGTTCAGCTCTTCCCCATTCAGTGTAATGTTGGCTGTGGGATTGTCATAGATGGCTTTTATTACCTTAAAGTATTTCACTTCTATGCTGATTTTACTGAGGGTTTTAATTTTACAGCAATGCTGGATTTTGTCAAATGCTTTTTCTGTGTCTGTTGAGATGATCATATGATTTTCTTTTAATTCTATTTATGTGTTGTATCACATAAACAGAATTGCATATGTTAAACCACCCCTGCATCCCTGGTATGAAACCCACTTGATTATTATGGATTATCTTTTTTATATGCTGTTGAGTACAGTTAGCTAGTATTTTGTTAGGGATTTTTGCACCTACGTTCATCAGGGATATTGGTCTGTAGTTTTCTTTTTTTGTTATATCCTTTCCTGGTTTTGGTATTATGGTGATACTGGCTTCATAGAATGATTTAAAGAAGATGCCCTCTTTCTCTATCTTGTAGAATAGTGTCAGTAGGGCTGCTACCAATTCTTCTTTGAATGTCTGATAGAATTCAGCTGTGAATCTGTCTTGTCCTAGACTTTTCTGTTGGCAATTTTTTAAATTGCTATTTCAATTTTGCTGCTTGCTAATGGTCTGTTCAGAGTATCTATTTCTTCCTGGTTTAATCTAGGAGGGTTGTATGCTTCCAGGAATTTATCCATCTTCTCTATGTTTTCTAGTTTGTGTGTGTAAAGGTGTTCATAGCAGCTTTGAATGATCTTTTGTATTTCTGTGGTATCAGTTGTAATACCTCCTGTTTCATTTCTAATTGAGCTTATTTGGATCTCCCCTCTTCTTTTCTTGGTTAATCCTGCTAATGGTCTATCAATTTTGTTTATCTTTTCAAAGAACCAGGTTTTTGCTTACTTTATCTTTTGTATTGTTTTTCTTTGTTGTTTTAATTTCATTTAGTTCTGCTCTAATCTTTGTTGTTTCTTTTCTTCTGTTGGGTTTTGGTTTGGTTTGTTCTTGTTTCTCTAGTTCCTTGAGGTGTAACCTTAGATTGTCTATTTGTGCTCCTTCAGGCTTTTCGATGTACACACTCAATGCTTTCCTCTTAGCACCGCTTTTGCTGTGTCATAGAGGTTTTGATAGGTTGTGTCACTATTATCATTCAGTTCAAAGAATTTTTTAAATTTCTATCTTGATTTCATTGTTGACCCAATGATCATTCAGGAGCAGGTTATTTAATTTCCACATATTTGCATGGTTTTAAGGGTTCCTTTTGGAGTTGATTTCCAATTTTATTCCACTGTGGTTGGAGGAGGACTTGATGTAATTTTGATCTACTTAAACTTATTGAGACTTGTTTTATGGTCTTTCTTGGAGAATGTTCCATGTGATGCTGAATAGACTGTATATTCTGCAGTTGTTGGGTAGAATGTTCTGTAAGTATCTGTTAAGTCAGTATGTTCTAGGGTATAGTTTAAGCTCATTGTTTCTTTGTTGACTTTCCATCTTAATGGCCTGTCTAGTGCTATCAGTGGAGTACTGAAGTCCCCCACTATTACTGTGTTGCTGTCAATCTCATTTCTTAGGTCTAGCAGTAACTATTTTATAAATTTGGGAGCGCCAGTGTTAGGTGCATATATATTTAGATTGTGATACTTTCCTGTTGGACTAGTCCTTTTATCATTATGTAAGGTCCTTCTTTGTCTTTTTAAACTGTTGTTTCCTTAAAGTCGGTTTTGTATGATATTAGAATATTTACTTCTGATTGCTTTTGGTGTCCATTGGCATGGAATATCTTTTTCCATCCCTCTACCTTAAGTTTATGTAAGTCCTTATGTGTTAGGTGAGTCCCCTGAAGACAGCAGAAACTTGGTTGGTGAATTCTTATCCATTCTGACATTCTGTGTCTGTTAAGTGGAGCATTTAGTCCATTTACATTCAATGTTAGTATTGAGATGTGAGGTGCTATTCTATTTATTGTGCTATTTGTTGCCTGAAGATCTTGTTTTTATCATTGTGTTAATGTTATAGAGGTCCTGTGATATTTATGCTTTAAAGAGGCTCTATTTTGATGTATTTTGAGGATTTGTTTCAAGATTTAGAGCTCCTTTTAGCAGTTCTTATAGTGTTGACTTGGTGGTGAAGAATTCTCTCAGCGTTTGTTTGTCTGGAAAAGTCTGTTTGTTAGTTTGGTTGTTTAACATAATCCCAAACTTACTGGGGGCTTTGTTCATTTTTTAAAATTATTTTTTCTGTTTGTCAGATTGGGTTAATTCAAAAGTCTTATCTTGGAGCTCTGAAATTCTTTCTTCTACTTGTTCAATTATATTGCTGAGAGTTTCCAGTGTATTTTGCATTTGTTTAAGTGTGTTTTTCATTTCCAGAAGTTGTAATTGTTCTTTATTTATGCTATCTATTTCTGTGGAGATTTTTCTGTCCCTATCATGTATCATTTTTTTAAATTTAAGTTGGTATTCACTTTCTCTGGTGCCTCCTTTAGTAGCTTAATAATTGACCTTTTGAATTCTTTTTGTGGCAATTCAGAAATTTCTTATTTGTTTGGATCCATTGCTAGTGAGTTAGTGTGATCTTTTGGGGGTGTTAAAGAATCTTGTTTTCTCATATTACCAGAATTGTTTTTCTGGTTCCTTCTCTTTTGGGTAGACTATGACAGAGGGAAGACCTAGGGCTCAAGGGCTGTTGTTCAGATTCTACTATCCCATAGGGTGTTCCCTTGATGTGTTCTCCCTGCTTCCCCTAGGGATGGGGCTTCCACTTCAGGAAAAATTCTAAACAATGTGAAGAAAGGGAGCAAACACTCTCTCTATCCTTATACCATATGATATTGCTTCATTACATCAAAATATTTTAGTTTATCCTTTGTAACCAAACTCTTTTATACAGCCCTCAAAATGCTGCCTCCAAGTATCAGAAGCATGTCAGGTAACCTGGACAAGGATGAGGACATAATGCTTTTTGTTATTTCCTGCAGATCCAAGTTTGATCTGTTATAATTTTCCTGCAGGCTGCAGAACATCCTTTAGCATTTCTTATAGTACAAGGCTGCTGGCAACAAATTTATCAGTTCTCTTTTATTTGAAAATAACTTTATTTCCCTCTTAAGATATTTTTCTGGATATAGAATTCTGGGTTGATACTTTGGAGTTTTTTTTTATTGCCATCCCATTGTGTTCTGGCCTCCATTGCTTCTGATGAGAATTCACGAATCATTCTTAATGGTTTTTCCCCCAGTTTATGATGTGTCTTTTTTTTTTTTTGCCCTGTGTCTGCTTTCAAAAATATCTTTTTGGTGTTCTTCAGTTTGACTATGGCCCCTTAGATATCTTCTCTTTCTATTGGTCCTGCTTCTGATTTGCTAAGCTTCTCGGATTTATAAGTAGATTTTTTAAATCAAATTCAAAAAAAATTTTGCCATCGTTTCTTTCTTATTTGTTGTGTGTGATTTTCAGATCGAAATAAATATATCCTTCTACAGCATAGAGTCTTGAAGTATCTGAGCTTTACAATGCCTCCCTCTTATGGGCTAGAAGATCATTTGGCCAACTCATTTAAGCATTCAGTACTTTAGTTTTCTCTTCTACAGGAGAGGAAATTAAAATCCTCATGGGATTCCATTGATAGGTCAATGCAATGTTGTGTATAAAGGACATAGAAAGTATAAGTAAATGGTGGGCATTATTTTGTTTAAAGCATTTCTCCAAGAAGCCTTGCTCAAAATGCACATATAATGAATTATCCTCTGTTAACATCCTAAGACTCATTTGTTGAATTTCCCGACAAATGGCAAAGCCCCAAATAAATGTATATATTCTTTTGTTGGGTGTGGAGGAGTGAAGCACAGGAAAAGTTCCCAGCATGGGCCCCAGGGTTCTGGTAGAGATAGCAAAGGCAAGTGAACACAGATATTCCAACCAGTATTGATCAACAGCCTGCCTCTCCTGACCTGTGGATATGAGAACCAGTTTATTAATCCTTATGATCAAATGTGTATTGCATACAAGATAATGGGCAAAATTAGCAATTTCCATATTGTAATATATTTGGCTGCAGCAAAACAAAAAGGTAGAACAGATGTACTGTCAGAATTAAAGTCTTCCAGTTCTCTCCACTAAATTGTCATTGGTTTAATCTGACAAATGTTTGCTTTAGGCCTCAGTTCTTTTTCTATGCATAAATTCTAGCACCAGAAAAACAACAATGTCATAACTGCAAGAGATAAACAAGGTTTCTAAATTACCTGTTTCATTCCTTTATGTTGCTTGGAATGCTAATGTCAGTCTGATAAAGGCTGGCTCATTGTGAGGAAACATTTGTCTCTGTTGGTGCAGGTTGCTCCTGAGTTGTTCCCTGAGTGATTACTGTGACAGGCAGATAGAAATCAATGCTGGAAATGAGTGGGATAGAAAGATGTGTACTGGGAGGACAGATGTGCAGATTAGGGGTAGAGTTGACATATACTAGAAGGCAGGAGATAAGGATGCATGTTAAGTGAGAGAATGAGAGCCCAGCCATAACATGAGTCTGCACGTTCATATGGATGAATGAGCCCAAGAAGATGTTGGAATGCTGCCCATGGTATCTGCCAACATCTATTGGCATATATTGTTCCTTTTAATTGACAATGTGTCTCATGAATGGGAAGAGATTTTTGGTATGAACAGAAGGTCAGGAACCACTGCAAGCACACCTAGGCTACTATAGAGTCAATTAAGTTCTTTCTTCTTCAAGTTTTAAAATTCTACTCAGAATCAATCAGCAAATCAGCAGTTACATGGACTATTACATCAATGCTTTATGTACAGATCTTTAAAAACCTCAAGGTTTCTCACATGAGAACAGAAATAAGCAAATCAAAACCTTCAAAGAAAGAACGTACCAACCAGGGGGAGAAATTTGTATTTTTGGTCCTTACGATAGCCGATTAAAATTTTACTCAGCCAACCTGATGGATGGTCGATGATGAGATGATACACTGTTCAGGACAGTTAACAAATAACTCTCTCTGATCAAAACTAAAGCAGGAAGTCTAGTTAAGAGTAAAATAACCTCAGCTGGGCATGTCTGTAATCCCAGCACTTTGGGAGGATGAGGCATGCAGATCACTTAGGGTCAGGAGTTTGAGACCAGACTGGCCAACATGATGAAACCCCACCTCTACTGAAAATACAAAAATTAGCCAGGCGTGGTCGCACGTGCCTGTAATCCCAGCTACTCGGGAGGCTGAGGTAGGAGAATCACTTGAACCTGGAGGGTGGAGGTTGCAGTGAGCTGAGACGGTGCCATTGTGCTCCAGCCTGGGGTGACAGGGCGAGACTCCGTCTCAAAAAAAAAGAGAAAAAAGAAAAAAAAGAATAAAATAGTCTCTTAAAACAGGCACAGCAATGATCCCAGCTCTGTGCCATGCTGAATGATCGAGCCTGATCTAGTGAGAACAGCTGCAGAACATAGGGATAGTCTACCTGATGCAGAAACTGGAACCCTTGAGAAGAAACTCCACCTTAGGGGAAAAAGTCCAAGTCCACAGTCTGGTTCAAGGCTAGCACCAAGGGGGAAGGGCGTTCCTGGTGATAGCCCGGTTGCTCATATTGTGTCCTTCAGCCTAGTTCCCAGGACTCATGGGGAGAGGAGACTAAGAAAATGAGAGAGAGTGAAGCATGACAAGTCTATCCAGGCGGTGAGAGCACAGGCAGCACTGATGCGTGGTGTTGTGTGGCTGTGCGACAGAACTGGCCACACTGGACATGAAGCTTACTTTCCCTACCTGGAGTAACACCAGAGCGTAGGGCAGACATAGCTGGAGAGATGGCTGGGGTTGAACTGTGGATGTGGTACAGATCCTCTTGGGCCCTTGGGGAGTGTGTTGGGAGATGTTTGAATGAGTGAGGGTGTGGCATACATAGTGGATACCTGATAATTCCTTGTCTGCTCACATTTCCTTCCTGCGGAAGTTGATTCTTCCTCTATCCCTGGATGCTTTTGGAGCTGCCAATCTCCCCCAGCACCGACAGCCCTCATAGTCCACAGAGATAGGTATGTGACCCAGGCTAACCAACAAGAAAATACCATTCTTACCGGAATCGTGAGAGATGCACATACTTGGGCATAGGACCCTAGCAGAGCCAATCAGAGGCCTTTCGCGGGGCTGAAATGATGGCTGCAAGGGGTCTCCATCGATGATCCAATCTGTAAAGACCATTCTTCCTACCAATGGAGAGATCTGTCAGAAAATCATAAAGTCACCAGGGAAACTTTGAGATGGAGAGAATGAGACAGTTTTTGAGGACCCGGCTCCAGCCATATATACACGTGGCTCAAATCCTAAACATTTCAGTTACATAATGATGAAATTTCAAAATTTCTGAAATTCTTTTACACCTTGTTTAATCTTATGGATGACTTACAATTGAATGACTCCTGACTAACATAGAGGAAGGATTGTTTCTGTTTTTGACCATTTGAAACGGTGAGCAGCCGTGATCTGTGGAAACACATATCTCAGAGGAAGAAGGCAGAACAAATCACCCCTTCCTCAGTCTCACACCTAATATCTCTAACTGTTCTAGGGAAATTTTTAATATGTACATAAATATTTGTCTGAAAATTATTTTAAAAAGTGACGATGACCGGTGAATCCCACGTGTCCAGGAGTGCTTCCTTCAAGTATTCGTATCTCCCTTCTCTGGAATGGAGCCTTATAGCAGGGGATAGGGGACCCTGATTTCCAACAGCCTGCAATCATCTCAGGGCATCCAGAAATGAGGGGAATGGGGCCAGGTGCAGTGGCTCACGCCTGTAATCCTAGCACTTTGGGAGGCCGATGTGGGCGGATCACAAGGTCAGGAGTTCTAGACCAGTCTGACCAACATGGTGAAACCCCATCTCTACTAAAAATACAAAAATTAGCCAGGCATGGTGGCTAGCACCTGTAATCCCAACTACTAAGGAGGCTGAGGCAGGAGAATCACTTGAACCCTGGAGGCAGAGGTTGCAGTGAGCCAAGATCGCGCCACTGTACTCCAGCCTCGGTGACAAAGTGAGACTCCATCTCCAAAAAAAAAAAAAAAAAAGAAATGAGGGAAATAGGAGATAATGAAATGGAAGCTGTCTGTCTTTTGGGGATAATGAGATTTCTGATCTGTATCCAGTTAGGGAGGAGTTGGGGAGAAGACAGTGTGGCTTTATCCTTACATCACTGTTTCATGTAGAACCTGTCATTTTCATCAGGCCATTCAGCATTCACACATCCATGCAATGTCTGAGTGCCTGCTCCAGGCTGACATTCTGCATGGCACACAATGGTGGGAAGATAGGACACTGCCTTTATGGAATTTATAGCCTAGATGGGAAAGATAGACAAGCAATTAATGATGAAATGTGATATGTGTTATGAATGAGACAGTATTAATGTACTTGATCAATGTAGCTGACTGTATTAATCAACTCTTAGTGACAAGTGAGAGAATCCAAATTCAAGCTAGCTTAAATAAAAAGAGGCTACTTACTGACTGCATAATAGCCCTGGGTACAGATGTCTTCAGGTTTGGCTGGATCCAGCACACCAGTGGTGTAATCCTGTCTCCCTCTGCCCCCATCTTTATGTCTCTCTGACCTCTGCTTTCTTCTATATCTGCTTCATTCTCAGGCAGCCTTTCTTGCTGGCAAAGATAGCCCCTGGCAACTCCAGAAATTCATTATCCTAAGTATAATGAGATCCTGAGATCTCTTAAAAAAGAAATCCTCTCTCTCCCAGTCTCCATAGCAATCCTTCAATTATTCAGTTGGTCCATGCCCACCACTGGATCAATATTATGCCCAGAGATTAAAGGTTTTATTTGCAGCTGTCTGGTTTACAGGTGAACCCAAGGCTGCACTAAGAATCTAGGAGGTGTGTTCTTAAAGATTTTAGGGGCAGCCCCTAAAGATATTATGCATACTTTATACCATGAGCTATGGGAACACATAACAGGGCAAATATCCTGCTGTAGGGCATCAGGAGAGACTTATTAGAGGAAGCTGTTGTGAAGATTGAGTAATAATTCTTTTTTTTTCCCTTTAGAGACAGAATCTCACTTGTTGCCCAGGCTGGAGTACAGTGTCACAATCATATTTCACTGCAGCCTCAAACTCCTGGGCTCAAGCGATCCTCTTGCCTCAGCCTCTGGAGTAGCTGGCACTACAGGCGCACTTCCCAGCATGCCTGGCTGAATTCTTATATCAATAGCTAATGTTTATTGAACCCTCGCTATGTGCCAGGCACTGTGCAAAGCACTTCACATATATTAACTCACTTAATCTTCACCACAACCTCTGAAATAAAAACCAGTATTTTGTCCCTTTTAGAGAAAATAAAAATGAGGCACAGAGAAGTTAAAGAACATATTCAGAGCCCTATAGGTAGTAAATGAATAGGGTGTCGGGTAAGGTTAGTGGGAGGAAAGAAAGATCCAGGTGAGAAATAGCATGTGGACAGACCCAGAGGAATCACTGAGGAATCATAGCCTGGACTATGGGAGGACAAGGTGCTCTGCAAATTGGAGATGTCAGCAAGCCCATGTCCCCACTGTCTTGACTGTACTTTCAGAGTATTGTTTTCAGAGACTCATATGCCCATGCAGTTTGCCAAGGATCTGGATGATAAGCTGCACTGAATTCCTGGCTCATTTCTAGAAACATGACCCAATGCTCTGATCAAAAAGTATACCTTGATTAAAACTGATCTTTTGAAAAAGACTGCTTGATATGACCTATTATTCTCATGGTTTTAACAACATTGCAATAATTGTGATGTTGCTTGTTGCAGTTGGGTGACTCTATTTGGCAAGTGGGCTAATTTTAGAGAGATCAGCCAACCTAATTTATCTGCAACCTTTCCCTTGGTCCTGAATTCATTGGTACTCCAGTCACTGGGGTTTTTTTGTTTGTTTTGTTTCTTCATTGTTGTCCTATTGGAGTGCTCTTCTGGGCATAGATCAAACACCAGTGGCTACACTTCTGGATGTCTTTCACTTTAATAACAGGTCACCATCCCCACCGTGAGTGCTCTGGGACCCAAAGTCTGGAACCATCCTGTAGAGAAACACGGTATGTATGCACCACTCCTCAGCATAAGGACACAGTATCAGAAGTGCTGTATTTCTATTTACAGAAGCATTTGGAGGGAAAGCATCTCTTAAAACCTGCACTGAGCTGGGTGCAGTGGCACATGTCTGTAGTTCCAGCTCCTCAGGAGGCAGAGGTGGGAAAATTGCTTGAGTTCAAGAGTCTGAGGCTTGTGGTCATCATTAGGGTCAAGCCATCTGAAATCTCATTCTGTAGTATGATTGGGAAAGATGGAAGAGAAGTTAACAATGTTTGAAAAGACCATATAGCGGCATTGTTGGATGCTGTTCAGGTACAGTAACAACCATCTGACTACCTTTAGCCACCATGCTGCTCTTTGAGTGAACTATGTCTTTGCTACATGAACAACTAAGATCTGCTTTAATCTTTACTTCCTTAAAGAGACCTCAACCAAAGGCTCACCAGAATGCAGGATTTATATCAAGCATATTTAACAGCCAATATGGCACAGGCATCAACCAATCAAAACAGGTGCTGAGCTATAAGCAATGGTTCAGTTGAAATTGTGCTCACCAACTGACTCTCAGCCCTGCTGGTTGGGATCAGTTAGTCTCTATCCATCCAAGAGACAGCATCCGATATCTACTGCAAGACAACCAGATATTCCTCTGGGCAAGTGGCTCTCAGTGGAGGCTGATTTTGCCTTTCAGGGGACATTGGCAATGTCTGAAGACATTTTTGGTTGTGGTATCTGGTGGGTAGAGGCCAGGGACCCTGCTAACTATCCTACAAGTCTCAGGGCAACAACAACAAAAAATTATCTGTCCCAAATTTTCCTAGTAGTGAGGTTGGGAAACTCTTCTCTTGGTGATACTCTTAGCATGAGCAATAGCTTCACATGCTGTGAATCACAGCAAACCTTTACAAGATAGTCTTGATGGCAGAGTCCTATCAGTTTGTCATCTTGGGGGTGGGCCATCAGTTCACAGTAAGAAGCCATTTATAAATACCACTGCTCCTGTGGCTTTTTTCCACACTAAACTCTACTAGTCAAACAATAAAATGGCTAGGCACCGATAAAGGTGTTCTGCTGTTGTTTTCTTATATCAGCGGTGCATGCATCAGGTGAAAATTATTTATGATAACAACAATAATGATAGGTAGCTTTTATGAAGTTATTATTATTATGTGCCAGGCACTTCTTAAGGAGCTTTCAGGCTTTATCTCAATTTTTTCAGAAGCTCATTAGATGTCCCATTTTTCTGATGAGGAAACTGAGGCCTAGAGAGTTCAGTGACCTGCTGAAAGTCACTCTGTCTCTACTATGTGTGTTCTCAGCCACTGTATTGTCCACGCACCCCTGATAGCCCACTCTTGTAGGAATGTTCTGTGTCAAATGCAAACGGAAGAGACCTAATTCCAAGGCTGTGAGAATAGGGTATTTCAAGGCAGGAATGGGACGTCTAAGGAACGGGCAAACTGTTTAGAAGTCCAAAATGTCTTCATATATAATATATACATGGGTTATATTTATGCTTCATAGAGTCAAAGCTTCTGAAGTGTTCAAGTGAGCTGAAATCTCTTATGCCTTTTTCTGTCTTAATGCAGCAAGAAAGCCTTATCTGTGATGAGGATTTTCAGATGAAAGAACTACTGTGGTTAGGCTTGGCCCAGGATGGGACATCACTCACGTGGCACACCCTTCTAGAAATCCAAAGAAGGGGATGGCTTCTGTCAAATCAAATCCCTGCAGACATTAGCTAAACCCCACAAAACACATTGATCAGGTGAGCCACCTCCAGTGCCACCGAGAGCCCTACGGTTTACAGGCAGGTGTTCCCTGGTTGAGAGAGACACATGTGTTTTAGTAGAAATGGCCATGGAAGAGAGTCAGAAATCTTAGTACAGGCCTTGCTACACTTTCTTTGATTTCCTTTCTTTTCACAAGAAGGGGAGAGAAAGGAAGAGTCAGAGGATAGAAGAAAGAAGAGAGGGGAGGAGGGAGCTAGTGATTTGACGTTTCCTTTTACGCACTCATCTCATCTCATCCTCACAGTGATCGGTCAAGGCTAAACACTGCTGTCCTCCTTTATGGAGACTTTAAGAGGTTCACTAACTTGACCAAGGTCACATAGCTGGTTGAAGAGGGAGTTCAGATTCACACCCATGCCTGTCCAATGCCAAAAGCTCTGCTTTTTTTCCTCTCTGCCACTCTGCTCACAGTGGGACGTCCCAGCCTTCGGGAGCTGATAGCATTGTGCTTCTATCAGTCAGAGCAAGTGGATTGCTTGTGTTGGCAGCACATCTACTGAACTGCAAATGACAGGGACGAGGATGACGTGGAGACTCTCGAAGGCTTTCCTATGTTCTGCGTTGGGCACAGGAGCCAAGAGGGAGGACAGCAATTGCAGGAAACACCTTAAAAGCAACAAATTGATAAATAAACAAATGGAAGCTTCAGCCTTAAGTCGTGAAAGGAGCCTGGCACTGTCAGTAAGAGGGCCTGGTTCTGCCTCTGCTGGGTCCTGTGACCTTGAGGGCTGCATGGGGCGCCCCGTGGAGCTGAAAAACCAGAGGTTTGCTTGGGCCATTGTTAGTCCTGTCTCTTTCAGCTCTGATAGTCAATCTTCTGTTTAAATATGATTTCCACTATATTAGTCTGTTCAGATTTCTGTAACAAAATACCACAGACTGGAAGGCTTAAACAACAGACACTTACTATATCATAGTTCTGGAGAAGAGAAGTCTAAGATCAATATGCCTACAGGTTTGGTTTGTTCTGAGGCCTGTCTCCTTGACTTGCAGACAGCCGTCTTCTCATTGTGTCCTCACATGGTCTGTGCGTAAGCCTCCCTGGTCTCTGCAGGTCCTAATCTCTTCTTCTTCTAAGGACACTAGTCAGATTGGATTAAGGCCCACCCTAATGACCTCGTTTTAGCTTGTTTGTCTCTTTAGAGGTCCCATCCCCAAATACAATTACATTCGGAGACATTGGGGATTCGGATTTCAAGATATAATTTTGAGGAGGATGCAGTGCAGCCCATAACATACCATATGTTCCAGAATGTTCTCATGTGCTTTATAAATTTAAATGTCAATGGATATAACATTCATATGCTAAAAAATGTAGCAAAGGTATGGGAAATTAGTTAAGCACTTGTTTCATGGCACACAAAAAACTTCTAAACACTAAAGAAACTAAGGAAAGGTGAGTGAGGAAGCATCCTCTTGGTGATAATGATGACCAAGGCCCAGGTTAGAGGTCGCCATCAGGGCTCGAATGCTCACCTGGCAAGCTGCCTGTGCCTAAATCTCCAGCTAAACAGGGGAAACCTGAAGACATTTGTTGGAAAATGTGATACGAAAGGAAAAAAGCACTGAAGGGAATCAAGGCAGCTTGGGGAAAAACTAATTTGTTGGACTGCCTCACACTTATTTTAATATAGTTAACCCTGGAACAATGTGGGGCTTAGGGGTGCCAACTCCTCACACGTGGAAAATTCATGTATAATCCCTCAAAACTTAACTACTAATAGCCTACTGTTGATCAGAAGCCTTACTGATGACATAAACAGTTGGTTAACCTATATTTTGTGTGTTACCTGTATTATAGATTGTATTCTTACAATAGGGTAAGCTAAAGGACAGAAAATATCATTAAGAAAATCCTAAGGAACAGAAAATATATTTACTAGTCATTAAGTGAAAGTGGATTATCATCAAGGTCAACATCCTCATTTTCACATTGAGTAGGCTGAGGAGGAGGAAGAAGAGGAGGGGTTGGTCTTGCTCCCGCAGGGCTGGCAGAGGCTGAAGAAATGCAGGAGGTGGAAAGGGAGGCGGGAGAGGCAGGCACCCTTGGTGTAACTTTGGTATTTAAAAAAATCCATGTATGAGTGGACCTGCCCAGTTCAATCCTACATTGTTCAAGGGTCAACAGTATTTTTATTTTCAACTACTTATGGGGAGGATAGGCTCTTATTACCTTTTCAGAGCTTGTTACCCTGGTTACCTTCTTACCTAGTGCCAATGGCCTGAAAATCCTGTCAACAGTTGGATGCCAGGCCTGAGCCCTTTCCTAACAAACAACAAGGGACAGCAGGAGTTGAGAAGGGAGGCTTGGATGTTCCTTGGCTTGTATAGATTTGTTTGGGACAATGAGGCTGAAGATAAAATTTTGTTTTTTGGTAAAATTCTAATTTTTAATAACATCTATTGAGTTTATTGTAAATTTTCAATGTAGAAAATTGAGGCAAGTATACAAAAGAATTAAAACTTCCTGTAGGGACAACATTTGTATATGTTTCTGCCCTGTTTATGTATACTACATATATGCATGAATATAATATAGGCTTATATTTGTGGACATGTACATATGAGTATGTATATATAAAAATTGGAAGTATATTACAGACAAAATATTATACCCCATTCTCATACTATAGTCTGAGTCCCTTCCACCATTTTAAATACTGTTTGAAAACATGATATTTAATGGCTGTTTAATATTTATATTCCATTTTGTGAAGGTGGTAGGGAAACAAGAGCATAGGAGAGCTAGGGTGACAGCATGTTAAAATCAACTCTGTCTCGAAACTAGCAAGGCACATTCCTTGCCAGTCACAACCCATGGTCATAAGATGTTTACAACTAAAGAAGCAGCCTAATAATGCCCGCAAGGACAAACTCCTATGATAACGAAATGCCCAGATGTCCTAATATCACATAACAAAATATGCTTTTAAAATAATTACAGTCATGCTTTGATGTACTTACGCACAAAAATGCCAAAGATAACTTTTTAAAAATCAGCAAATTACTAAAATTTGTCTCACTGTCGGCCCATCTGCAGGTAGACATAACTCAGCTTTTACGTAGATAAGACCCCTGTGTAAGAAGAGTTTAAAACAAAGACACTTTCTGAGGATGCCCTACCCTGCAGCTGAGTAGCCTTCAATAAGCTACCTCTTCTCACTGCACTCTGTGACTTGTCTTGAATTCCTTCCTGTGCGAGATCCAATAACCCTCTCCTGGGGTTGGATCGGGACCCCTTTTTCTGGCAACAAAAGCATCTTAATGTATTTAACCAACCCTTTGCTTGTGGGTATCTGAAATTTCCTCTTTTGCTATGATAAGTGACCCCATGATAGACATACATGTATCTAAACCTTTGTGAGCATCTCTCATCATTTTCCTATAGCTGTGTGTGATGGTTAATATTAAGTGTCAACTTGGTTGGATTGAAGGATGCTTAGATAGCTGGTAAAGTATTGTTTCTGGGTGTATCTGTGAGGGTGTTGCTAGAGGAGATTAACACCTGAGTCAGTGGACTGGGAAAGGAAGGCCCACCCTCAATCTAGGTGAGTACCATCCAATCGGCTACTAGTGCACCTGGAACAAAAGCAGGCAGAAGGTGGGATAAGCTGCCTTGCTGAGTCTTCCAGCCTTCATCTTTCTCCCGTGCTGGATGCTTCCTGCCCTCGAACATAAGAATCCAGCTTCTTCAGCCTTTGGACTCTTGGACTTACACCAGTGGTTTGCCAGGGGCTCTTGGACCTTCAGCCACAGCTTTCCTAATTTTGAAGCTTTGGGACTTGGACTGAGCCACTACTGGGTTCCTGGCTCCTCAGCTTGCAGATGACCTATTGTGGGCCTTCACCTTGTGACCATTTGAGTCAATTCTCCTTAATAAACTCTCTTTCATATGTACATGTATCCTATTAGTTCTCTCCCTCTGGAGAACCCTAATACACTGTATTTTCTTACAAAGATGTATATTGTGAGAAAGTCCTCTTCTCTTGAGAGTACATTGTTTATGCTGCAGAGAAAGCACTTTCTGCCATCCCACAGGCATGCATGCAGCTGGTTTCGAAGGTCTCCTCGAAATTTTGGCAGGATTAAATTTTATTCTGTACTAAATGACCGTAGTCAAATCCTCTAAGCCCAACAGCTACACTTTTAAAAATCCAAGTGTTTGTCGGTTGTTGCTCTCTGTCTTTTTTGCAATCCTTTAGGGGCACTCTTTTCTCAAGGTGCTTCTAATTCTTCCTCTCTGACACGGGTAGAATGTTCCTAGCATGGGAAAGCTGTGTGAATCAGGACTCTTGGACATAAGTGACAGAAACCCAAGATGAAGTGATGTCAGCAAAAAACGGGGGTGGTGGCTAGTGAGCACTGGAACAGGGATCGAGGGCTACTAACTCTCACTTTGTAGCTCCTCTTTGATTTCTCTGTCTGTGTCCACTTTATTCTCTCAGACTGGCTTATTCCCCGGGGCCGGAACCGAAGATGCTGGCAGCACCTGGCTGATGTCTGCCCAGCTCTGTCCACGGGGAGCAAAGAGACTTCTTATTCCAGTTCCAAAAGTCCTTGGCAAGGAAGGCTTTTGTCCATCCTGAGGGCCCTGCCTACAGCCAGGGGATGGTCAGCCAGGAGCTTTCTACCCCCAACAAAATTTCTATGCCGTGGAGGTGGGGTTTTTTGAGACGGAAGTTCCTCTTGAAGTCACACTAACTAGTAGGGAAATTCAAGAGCAGAATTTCCCAGAAGAGAAAGTAGTACTGGCTCCAGGAGAATGGATGGGAGCTTAATGGTCAACATTAAGGACCCCCGAAGAACACAGTGACAGTTGTGTTCCTTACCTCCCTACCTGGACCCCTAGAAAGCTAGGATGGTGAAGTTTTACCACTAAATCCTTGCAGGGCTAACTACAGACCGCTCTTCCCTGCAAAGACTTGTTCATTGTGAAGGCCAAAGAATATCCCTTTATGGAAGAAAAAGAAAGCATTTAGCATTTCATGTCACCCCACAAATCAGTCTAGTGTCATGCATGATAACCGTGTTCACTGGGCATTTGCTATGGGACAGATGTGGCACTAAAAGTTTTATGTGAATATTGTCATTTATACATCACAGGAACTGATAGCTCTCTCTTACAAAGGAGCAAACTGAACCTTGGAGAAAGGTAAAGTAATTGCCTAAGTATATGTGGCTCAGAAACTGCAAGGCCAGGATTTGAACTCATGTACTCCAACTCCAGAGCCCACATGCTTAACCTATCCCATACACTGCCTTAAAACACTCCAGAAAATGGAGGGCTCCATTTGCTTAATCTTCTTAATAATACTTATTTTTGATTGGCACTTTCTATACATAGAACTATATCAGGTACTTTACATACATATATACATACATTTATTTAATAGAATTTTTAAGAGCACTTTTAGGTTTACAAAAATATTGAGCAGAAGGTACATAAAGTTTCCATATACCCCCTTCATCAAAGCCCTCCTCCACCAGTTTCTCCTGTTATATGAACATCTTGATTAGTGAGGTGCATTCATTACAACTGATGAGTCAATAATGACACATTATTTTTTATTTTTATTTTTTTTGAGATGGAGTTTCGCTCTTGTCACCCAGGCTGGAGTGCAATGGCACAATCTTGGCTCACTGCAACCTCCGCCTCCCGGGTTCAAGTGATTCTCCTGCCTCAGCCTGCCGAGTAGCTGGGATTACAGGTCCCTGCCACCATGCCTGGTTAATTTTTGTATTTTTAGTGCAGACGGGATTTCGCCATGTTGGCCAGGCTAGTCTTGAACTCCTGACCTCAGGTGATCAGCCTTTTGGCTTCCCAAAGTGCTGGGAGTACAGGCATGAGCAGCGCACCTGGCCAATACTGATACATTATTATTAGCTACATTTCATAGTTTACATTACAGTTTATTCTTTGTATTGTACGTCCTATGGGTTTTGACAAATGCTGGATGACATGTATCCACCATTACATTATACAGAAGTTATACAGTCCTAAAAATCCCCTGTGCCCCACCTATTCATCCTTCCCCTCACAAGCCCCTGGCAATTACTGATCTTTTTACTGTCTCCACTGTTTTGCCTTTTCCAGAACATCATATAGTTGAAATCACATAGTATGTAGCTTTTTCAGATTGGCTCATTTCACTTAGAAACATGTATGTTTCCTCCATGTCCTTTCATGGCTCAATACATTGTATGGATGTACCACAGTATGTTCACTTACCTATTGAAGGACAGTTTGATTGCTTCCAAGTTTTGGCAATTATGAACAAAACTGCTATAAATATCGCTGTACAGGTTTTTGTGTGGACATACATTTTCAATGCATTTGGATAAATACCAAGGAGCCTGACTGCTAGATAGTGTGGTGAGACTATGTTTAGTTTTGTAAAAAACTGTCACATTGTCTTCCAAAGTGGCTGTACTGTTTCGCATCCTCACTGGCAATGAATGAGAGTTTGTTGCGCCATATCCTCGCCCGCATTTGATGCTGCCAATGTTTTGGATTTTAGCTATTCAATAGTTGTGTAGTAGTATCTCTTTGCTTTAATCTGCAATTTCTCCAATAGTATATGATGTTAAATATTTTTCCATATGCTTATTTGTTATATGTGTATTGTCTTTGATGAAGAGTCTATTCAGATCTTTTGTCTATTTTTATTTATTTATTTATTTATTTATTTATTTTTGGGACAGCATTTCACTCTTGTCGCCCAGGCTACAGTGCAATGGCATGATCTCGGCTCACTGCAACCTCCACCTCCCAGGTTCAAGTGATTCTCCTGTCTCAGCCTCCCAAGTAGCTGGGATTACAGGTGCCTGTCATCATGCATGGCTAATTTTTTGTATTTTTATTAAAGACAGGGTTTCACCATGTTGGCCAGGCTGGTCTCAAACTCCTGACCTCAGGTGATCCACCTGTATCGGTCTCCCAAAGTGCTGGGATTCCAGGCATGAGCCACCGCGCCCTGCTGTGTTTTTAAAGTGAGGTGTTTTCTTATTACTCAGTTTTAAGAGTCCTTTGTGTATTTTGGATACCAGTCCTTTATCAGATATGTATTTTGCAAAGATTTTCTCCCAGCCTGTGGCTTGTCTTTTCATTGCCTTAACATTGTCTTTGCAGACCAGAAGGTTTTAACTTTAATGAAGGCCAACTTGGCAATCATTTCTTTCATAGATAATGCTTTTGCTGCTGTATCTAAAAAGCCATTGGTAGATTTCCTCCTATGTTATCTTCTAAGCATTTTATAGGTTTGTGTTTTACATTTAGGCCTATGATCTGTTTTGAGTTAATTGCTGTGTAAGATGTTAAAGTCTGTGTCTAGATTTATTTTTTTGCATGTGGCAGTCCAGTTGTTCCAGGACCATTTGTTGAGGAGACTATCTTGTCTCCATTGACTTGTCTTAGCCACTCTGGATCAGCTATTTGTGTGGGTCTAGGCTACTGTTTGGGTTTCGATGTTTGTGCCCTCCAGACCTCATGTTGAAATTTGATCCCCAATGTTGAAGGTGGAACCTAATGGGAGGTATTCGGTTCACGGGTGTGGATCCTTCATGAAATGTCCTTCCTGGGGGTAGGTGGGATGGGGAGATGAATTTTCACTCTATTAGATGACTCCGGAGCTGGTTATTTAAAGGAACCGGGCCCTTCTCTCCTCTCCCTCTTGCTTATACTCTTGTCATGTGATCTCTGCACACACGCACACTCCCTTTCATCTTTTGCCATGAGTGGAAGCAGCCTGAGGCCCTCTCCACATGCAGATGTCCAATCTTGAACTTTCCAGCCATTAGAATTGTGAGCCAAATAAACCATTTTTTCTTTATAAATTACCCAGACTTGAGTATTCCATTATAGCAATACAAAACAAACTAAGTCTATTTCTGAGCTCTATATTCTGTTCATCTTTATACACATTTTTCATCCTTACCATGAAGTTCGTATGTATCCAGCAGGTAGTAAAATTCTTATTTCGAAAATGAGGAAACTGAGGCACAGAGTGAACAGGGCCCCTCTCCCCAGGCCAGCAGCTGGTTAGAATTGAAACCCACATCTGTCTGGCTTTGATTCTGTGCACTTTCCTTGCCCCCAAGGTGCCTAATGGTGCTAGAAAGAGACTTAGTATGTCAACCTTAACCTTAGATGTTGCTCTCTAGGGCCTAAATTGTAGCATCTCCCTTTCTTAATGGTTGCTGGAATCTTGGGCAGCTGCTCTTTGATTGTAATCAAGGCTGCCTGTCACTCACGGTTTCTCTGAACCTGTAATGTGAGTCTTGACCTGCCTAAAAACTGGCTTTCTTAAAACATGTAGCCCTCTTTATCAGCATCCTCTAATTTTTTGCTGAGATCTTGTGTGTAACTATTTTTTCCCTGGTTCATACTGAATCCTTTTTGCTGAGAAGTCACTTGCTCATGGGGCTTGTCTTATTGTCTTTTTGAAGACAGGACCTTGCTGAGTGGGATTGCTAAACGGAGCACAGTGCTAAAAATCTCCTGGGTTAAATTTCACCATACTCCCATCAGGGCCTGGAGCACTTGCTCTCAGAATTTACAAACATTAACTCATTTTGGCACTCTGTGTTGCCCAAGGTGAGCATCTCTACAATTTATGAAATTCTATTTTACTGCCAGAAGTCAGCAAAGAGAAAAAGAAAGAAAGACAGATAGGCAGAAAGAGAAAATTCCACAGTCATATTTCAAACACCAAGGGATAGATTTTTTTCTTAAGAATATAAGATTTACAAGCTCCAAACAGGAGTGAAATAGTTTGCAGAAGCTCTCACAGCAAATGAACTGGTAGAGTTCAGATTCAAATCCTGATCTGGTGCCAAGGGCAAAGCAGGTGGTCTTTAATCCTACCAGGCTTCTCTCTGTGAGAAGGGGACATGCTTACTGTGGCCTCAGCAGACAGAGTAGGCTGCGTGGGATCTGGGAGACCTCCTTCTGTGAATGGAAGGCATCATTTCACCACTGCAATTGAACTAAGATACATTGTTTTATTTATTTTTTATTTATTTTTATTATTATTTTTTTGAGACGGAGTCTCGCTCTGTCACCAGGCTGGGGCGCAGTGGTGCGATCTTGGCTCACTGCAACCGCCGCCTCCTGGGTTCAAGCGATTCTCCTGCCTCAGCCTCCCGAGTAGTTGGGACTACAGGCGTGCGCCACCACGCCCAGATCATTTTTGTATTTTCAGTAGAGACGGGGTTTCACCATGTTGGCCAGGATGGTGTCAATCTGCTGACCTCATGATCTGCCTGCCTTGCCCTCCCAAAGTGCTGGGATTACAGGCGTGAGCCACCGTGACAGGCCAGATTTGTTGCTTTAAAACAAAGCATATATGGTGGCTTACTATGATGTCAAGCACTGTTCAAAGCACATTACAAAGCTGGGCAGGATGGTGCTCGCCTATATTTCCAGCTACTGGGGAGGCTAAAGTGAGGCGATCGCTTGAGCCTAGGAGTTCAAGGCTGCAGTGAGCTATGATGTTGCCACTGCACTCCAACTTGGTGACAGAGTGAGACCCACTCTCTAAAACAAAGACAAAAACACATTTTACAACTGCTAAGCCATCTGCATGTGTTCATTAAAACTTTTTCTGGGGACTTTTTCTGGCTCATCCCTGTAGTCCCAGATGCTAGGGGAGGTTGAGGCAAAATGATCGCTAGACAGCTGGTATTTGAGGCCAGCCTATGCAACATATCAAAAACCCGTGTCTATATGTAGAAAAAATATTAACTAGGCGTGATGACACAAGCCTGTAGTTCCATCTGCTTGGGAGGCTGAGGCAGGAGGATGGCTTGAGCCTGGGAATTTGAAGTTCCAGTGAGCTATGATTGTACCACTGCATTCCGGCCTGGGTGACAGAGTGAGACCCCTGTCTCTAAAAAACAAACAAATGACAACAGCAACAACAACAGAACACTTTTTCTGAAGCTAGCACCATGCAGTTATGTACTTTATAAATTGCTAGTCTAATTCCAAGGGAATAGTTCAGCAGCTGATATTTGAGAAGGACCTGTAGAAAGGATTCAAAGACCACGGACACCGTCCACTGTTTTTCTGTTTTCCTACAAGATAGAAGAAGGATGGCATTATTAATTTATGCCCTGCTTACCTATCCCAAGTCCCAGATCACTGGATCTTTAAAGATTATGATTCTCGCTTGACTTTTGGTACAAAAGGAGACAAGGAGGGAGCTTAAAAGGTGAGCACGGTGTGATTCAGGACTGAAGCTTCTGCCACTTCCTGGGGGGTAACTGCAAAAGTGAGCCGTTCTGACTAGCCGTTTGTGCATTTGCCACTGCCAAGGGGGCACAGGTAGATTCAAGCTTTGGGGCTCTTCTGACAACTGGCAAGGATAAGGTATTAGCAAGGGCAAAGGAATAGTAATAAAATAATCCAATAACAAAGACATGAAGATTTATAATAATTTTTAGGCCGGTGCAGTGTTTCAGGCCTGTAATCCTAGGGCGCTTTGGGAGGCCCAGGCGGGAGGATCGCTTGAGGCCAGGATTTCGAGGTTAAGGTGAACTGCGCTCCAGCCTGGGCAATAGAGTAACACCCTGTCTCTAAAATGAAAAGAAAACAGTTTAAACCTTTTAAGTGCATACCAAATCTTTTATTTTGGAGAAGGAAAACTGGTCTCGAGTTCCGTGTGAGCTCCCTGGGGCCCGCCGGGAGGGGGTTGGCACGGCCGGACCTGCAGCACTAGTTCTGGCCAGGGCGCTGTGGGATCTGCAGGGGACCACAGGATGCTGTGGCGCGGTGCGCTCAGATTGGCGGAGAAACGGCCACACGCCTACGGAGCTATTGCGAAGGCGAGCGGAGGCGCAGCCCGCCCGCCCGCCGCGGGAACCCCAGGTTGGGGCGCTGGGCGCGCGAAGACTCAGCCGTCCCGCCCACCAAGGGCGCGTCGGTCCCCGGCCGCAGCCTCTGGGCTGGCAGCCGCCGCCGCGCCGCGCTCCCATTGGTGCCCGGCGGTGACGCGGCCGAGCGGGCCGGAGCTGCCTGGTCCGGGGGCGGGCGCGGGGCGCGGGGCGCGGAGCGCGAGGGGCGGGGGCCGGGCGCACTGCTGATGAAACCTGGCGCCGGAACCCGCCAGCCCTCGGCGCCCATTCAGTCCGCGCAGGCAGGTGTGAGCAGCGGGTCAACTACCTGGCAGGCGCGCACGCGGCCGCGGGCTCCCGCTAACCGCAGCCTCCACTCCTCTCCCCGCGCGCCGCGCCCCCGCCCCGCCCCGCCCGGTCTCCCCGGCCGAGCGTCCGTTGGTCCTTGAGCGCGTCCGACAGTCTGTCTGTTCGCGATCCTGCCGGAGCCCCGCCGCCGCCGGCTTGGTGAGTGCCCGGCCCCGCCAACGCAGGGGGCAGCTCCTTGGGCCCGGGTCATCACGGAGGGGGCCCTGGCGCCGCGTGGGGCCGCGGCAGGGCGGCGCGGGAGTGGCGAGGGCCCCCGCGCCGGGAACGCTGCCATCATCTGGGAAGGGCCAGGACCAGGGCCGGGCGGGCCCCGGAGTGGGCGAGCGGGGCTGGTGCCCATGCGACTGTCGCCTCCACGGAGTCCATTTTGGCTCCCTGAAACCGCGGCGTGGTGCATGATGCAACACCGAGTGAGTAAGCGTGGGCGATCTGGCGATGCCCGCTCCGCGCGCCTGTCCGTGGACCCGCGCGCCGCTACGCACGGGGTGGTCGGGGTGCGTAGGCGGGCGGCGGGCACGGGGGCCAGCCTGGGAGGCATACGGAGCCCGCCGGCGGCGAGGAGACCTTCCCTTACATGGCGCGGTGCAGAGCACCCCGCCCCGCCACGAGGTCCGGGGATGTGTCATCAGCCGTGGGTGGGGACCCTGCCCGGCCGCCCTGAGGGTGGTCCCGCGGCAGGTGGCCGGCCCAGGGACTCTGCTGCCATCCCCGCCCGGTGGCCGCCCTGACCTAGGGCGCCTGGCTCTCCGCTTGTCCCTAGAACCCGGGACGCGCCGCCTGCTCCTCTCGTCTGGGTCCCCAAGATTGCTTTGAGGAAGTCTCCCCTAGGTGGGCTTCCTTGTGACCCAGTGTGGCCTGGAAAGGCCGGGTTCCTCAAGCCCTCCACATGGTTTGGAATGAGAGGAAGTTCTTCCGCCTTTAGCAAGACACCGTATTCTCAGGGTGTTCCTTTCTGCGTAGTAGAAAACTTCCCAGGCATGGGCAGGTCAGAGTCATTCTAAAACCTGCGCGTACACAGAGCGGCAGCTGCACTGTAGTACTACAACAGCCTGCTGGTTCAGCTCCTGACCCTTTCCAGGGGATGGGGGAACCAGACAGCAGTTGTGTTTGACTTCTGTGACTAGGATAGTCAGACATGTGCCTTCAGGAAAAAGATAAATAAATAACCTACATTTCCCAATACTCACGTCATCACCGCCATGCCCTCATGTGTTGGGTTTTAGTCCAGACATAGTTACCAGATGGTTGAGATTTCAATCCCAGGTGTATCTCCCTAAAGAATGTGCCTTTTATCTTACTTACGTTCGACTAGTAGAATTGTGTATGTCGGCCTCTGGCCGAATGCCCTAATTGTATTTAATTCGAATTATAATTTATCTGGGATTTTTCCTAACATTTCTTGCCCTTTATGTTTGGTTCAGATAATAGGAAACCATGATACATTTATTCCTCTGGTATTTTTAGTTGGTCTCAGTGGAAATTACCATGATTTTTATATGAACACACCCTCCTGTTATTAAAACAAAAGGTCTTATTTAAGTCACACGAACAGAATAGAAACTTAGGGGAAAGGTCAACAATAGATTAAAATGGTTTTAAAAATAGGTTTAGCATATTACGATCATGTTTAATTATTATAAAGGTAAAATTCAAAGGATGTCAAAGGAGTTTTGAGTAAAGAGGAAAGGGCTTAGTAAGTAGATCAGAAATGTACTCCCTTGTCTGGGTCTGGATCCTAGAGCCACGTGCTCCTGTACATATGATTACTTGCTTTAGGTGAAAAAAAAAAAAGAAAGGCTTGAAAGACAAGATTGTTGACTTCAGGGAGTTACAATTTTCTATTTGGTAGAAGAACTCATTCTTTGATGGAATTAAATACCTGTTGATTGATTATTCTGGTCTGTAGTTTATTTTAACCAAAGTCCATACAAATAGATAATTATGTTGGAGGGCTCAGAATTATGTCCAATTAAATTAATCCTTTCTCATTATCAACCATGTATTTGGAGGGATTGCTATTAATCCTAGGGACAAATTTGAAATGTGAATAAGTGCATCCTTGTTATGGAGAAAAATATTGTTTCCCTCTAACCTTGGAGATACTTGAGTCTCGGAGTTATCTCTTCCAGAGGCATCTTCAGAGATGCCTATCACTCCACCTGCCTCTTGGTCCTCACTCCAAGCAAGACCTTCCCATAGGATGTGGTGTTTTTCTGTATAGTTGGCCCCTGCAGACCTGGATAGATTTTAAAGGCAGATCCAATAGGATTGGCCGGTGGATTCATGGAAGGACGAGAAGGGTCAAATATGACTCCAAGCACATCGGAGTTGCTGTATTAATGAGATGGGAAGGCTGAGCAAAGAACATGTTGGATGGAAAAGGGACTTTTTGAAAGTCACAACTGACCTTTTTAGAACTCTTATCCCCAGGGTCAGGGCTGGAAGATGTATCTTCTTGGGGCCCCTCTCAGGTGCCTGCCTGTGTGTTGCACCCACCCGTCCAGGCTGCTGGCCTCCTTCCCCTTCACCTAGCTTTACTGGCTCCTCTCGCCAAATCTGGGGGGTCTCTTCAGCCTCTGTCTCCTTGCTGCCCATGGCCTCCCTTTGCTCCCCTGCCGCCTTCTAGTGGGCCGCCTGGTGGTGGACTTGTCCTGTGGGATGGAGACCCTCCATACATGGGGTTCAAAGGTCCTGGGGTATTCCTGGATCTTCAGGACATCTGCCTACCCTCAGGTTTCCCAGGCCTCGGGTGGGGAGGCATCAGATCCCTGGCCAACCTGCTATCCACCCCAGGGTTTAGACCTCTCTTCCAGTGAGGGAACAGAGTAGTAGCTTCATTTGTGGCAGATTATCTGCCTTGTGATAAACTTTAGTGGCCTCCCTTTCTGTTTTGCCATAATCTGCCTCCTCCCCCACTCCCATACCCATCTACAAAGCAGCCTTGAAAATAACCACCCCTGTGGTTCAGTGTGGGTCATGATCTGTCAATCCAGGCTTAGTACATTTGCCAAATGGAATTACCAGAAGGATGGGCATCAAACTGGGAAAATGATTTGGTGGCTTGCTAGCCGTGTTCCTTTTTCTCCCAAGGCATTCGTTCAGATGTGCAGCGTTGGCAGACCCAGGGGATGCCATTTACCTGGCCCACTTGTGGAGATTTGGTCATCCCAGGAACATGGGCTTCAGAAAAGATGTTTCTGGGCTTTGGACCAGATTCTGGCTGGTCTGTGGTTTGCCCCTCCTGCCACACCCAGTGGCTTTCATTGGGCTTTTTTCCTCTAGTTATTGTCAGGAACAGTGGGGAATGGCAGGTATTGCATTTAGTGAACACACTGGATAACTGGAATCAGAGCCGTGTGACTGAGGGAAGAGGCCTTCACAGCTTCAATGCAGAATGGGATGATTATCTGCCCTGAAATGAAGGATGCTGCTTTGAGGGGAGTTGGGACCAATACTGGGAACAGCACCGCTCCTGGCTTCTCTGGCTTTGCTTCTCTCTGAAGTAATTTAGACTTCGTGAACCTTACATACTGGCTCCATCTGTATATGGGGAGAGCCTGTCCCTCTCAGCCTCACAGTAGTGAAGTTAGGAAGCATGGAGTCCACAGTGTTCTTTGAAAGAATCAAGGCACCATGTCCATGCATTTACATTTCTCTCTTGAGATCAGTCCTTTTGTTAGCAGCCTGCAATTCTGACCACGGCAACCAAAAATTTCTGACCGTGGCAACCAAAAATCAAGCGCAAGGAAACCTGGGGGTTTATTTGGAGGTGGGAGAGGATGTCCCTTCTTCTGGTAGGACTGTGTCTGGCTACATTGTCTTTCCATTTTTTTCTGATTGTCCCCTTGCCCCCCTCCCTTTTCTGGGGGCACAGAGGGCATGGCAATTTTGTTTCCTAGCTTTCCATATTCCTACTGCAGTGCTTTCTTCAGAATACTTGTTCAGATCGGATTCTTCGCTGTGAGGACAACCAGCTGCTTTCCTGTTTCTCTAAAAGTGGATCCCACACTCCCGTGTCCTGCACAGTGAGTTCTGTGTTGTAGAAACCATCTAGCAGTGGTGACTCAGGGAGTGGCCTCTGCTCGGTATGGGGCCTCTGCAACATGAGGTTATGGGGCCTCTACGCTGTGGGGTCAAAGGAGACATCATGATCCCTACGGGCAGAAAGAGCAGAGCCCCAGAGTGGGTTCCACTTACGGGGTCAGTGTCTTTTCTGAGATATTCCTCGGAACCACATTTAAATTCTTTTTCATATTGTTTGCATAATAATTGGCTTCTAGTGCCTACCTTACAGGACTGAGAGGATTTAAATGAGATAATCCATGTTACGGATTTAACACAGCCTCTGGCACAAGTCTAAATGTTGCATGTAAGTGTTAACTATTATACTGGAAAGAAGGCTCAGTTCCTTGATTTAGGTGTGGGAGAAAAATATATATATATTTTGAGATAGGGTCACACTCTGTCACCCAGACTGGAGTGCAGTGGTGCAGTCACAGCTTGTATTAGCCTCCACCTCCTGGGATCAAGCAATCCTCCCACCTCAGCCTCTGAGGTACCTGGAACCACAGGTGTGTACCACCACACCCGGCTAATTTTTATTTTGTATTTTTTGGTAGAGAAGGGATCTCATTAAGTTGCCCAGGCTGGTCTCAAACTCCTGGCCTCAAGTGATCCGCCTGCCTCGCCTCCCTAAAGTGCTAGGTTTATGGTCGTGAGCCACTTAGCCTAGCCCTGAGAAAAATAATTTTTACAACAACTTAATTTCGCTCTCTCATTTTACCAAGGCATTAAAATGTTGTGCTCTTTCCTTGGGTGTGTGTCTAAATTAGAAGGGGCAGACGTAGTCCCAGGGTGCTGGAGGAGGGATGCGGGCCTCTGAGGCATCTGCTGACAGGTTCACCATCCCATCTGGTCCCAGGTCTGAGGGAAGGAACAATAGTCTCTGGGCTGTTTTGGCTCTGAATGCCTGGATGGACTTGAAGCCATCTCTCTTTGGAATCCTGATGTCTCCCTGAGCATGGGGTGCAGGTTTGCTTAGGACTCAGACCCATGCACCTTGCGCTCAGTGACTTCTAGGACCCCTGGGAAACAGAGCTCTCAGCCCCTTTCTTAGTGTTTGCTGTGTGTGGGTATGTGTATGTTTATGTGTATGTGTATGTGCATGTGTATGTGTATGTGTATATGTATGTGTGTGTGTTTGGTGGGGGGCAGGACGGGAGTGACTGCCCTGGCTATAGTCATCCCAAACATGTTGTTCAAATTACTCTGAAGCCCTTGGGTTTTAGAAAAAGCAAAGCTGAAAAGCTGAAACTCTGGGCCGTGTTTCCCACCTCACTCATCCCGTGCTTGGGTCTGTAGGATAGGATGTCTCCATACAGCACAGGGGTGGTGGGCGACACCCACCTGGGGGCAGCAGTGAGAAGGCAGGGGCTCATCCTCCCCACAAAGTGGTTGGAGTTGATCTGTTATGGATGTGTTCGAAGTGTTCTTCTCTGCATCTTTTCTGCTTACTGAGTGCCATTAGCCAAAGTCTGTTAGGCCAAGTAGGAAGGAAGGGAGGGGCCCTGGGGCTAGGTAAGATCAATCATTGCAAGCACTTATTTAGTGCTCACCATGTACTCTGCGCTTTATCTTTGTTTCATTTGAATCTTCCTAACCACCCAGTGGGGTCGGCCTTTCTGGTTTGACTGATGGGGAGAGGCAAAGGCAGGTGGCCCACGGGCACACAGGTAGGCAGTCAGTGGCAGAGTGAAGATTGGAACCCAGATGTCTGCCTGTACGTGGACTCCAGCCTGTCTCGGGATAGGCCTGGCCTGGCCTGCCCTGTGTACACTGAGTGGGAGGCAGACAGATCTGAAGCCCATCTGCCTGCGTCCCTCTGTTTCTGGCTGAGTCCGGGTGGTGCTGGCACCGGTCACCCGCCCCAATGCTGGAGGGCACCCTGCCTCCCCTCTCTTTGCCCTGATTTCCCTCTGCTGTCTCTGAACGTGGGTCTTCCCCTTCCCAAGTCCAGGCACCTGGCACAGCTGGAGCCCTGGGGTCCTTGGGGCAGCTGCGCTGGGATGTGGCCAGTGTCAGGAGCCGGTGTGTGTGACAGAGGTTGGGCTGCATTCTTTCTGGGTCAGTAGTTTGGCATTTACATCACCAGCCTTTGGCTGGATGCACTGCCTCCTGCCCAGACCACAACGGAGCCTTGTTTGATTTATCACCATCCAGCCATGCCCACACTCCACCTCCATCTCCACCTGGGGAGACCCCTTTGCAGGGGGTCTTGTGGAAATCAGAGACTGTTCGTAGGGGAAAGTCAGCTTCCTTTTCTGTATTCCATCCTTCTTAAGGCCAGCGGCCGCTGTCATCCTGCCCTTGGCTTGGCTTTGCTGATTTCCACAATATCTTGCGGAGGTGCCCCCATTCCTTAGAGGATGCATCTTTAACACTCTCAGAGAGGCTGGGGCAGGAGCTGTCCACACCAGGGCCTGCAGCAAGGGCCCGTCTTCCCCAAAGTGACTTGGGAGTGTCTTCCTGGCCCGCAGCTTTTCCACAGTGTCAGGGACGCCTCCTGCCCTCCCTTGGGATGAGGCCTGGTCTAGGAGCTGGGGGCGTTAGGGTGCAGTTTCTGGGACCCAGTGAAGGCCCCTGGGAAAGACTGGCAGTTAGAGTTAGGAGAACTCTTCCCTC
This sequence comes from Pan paniscus, assembly GCF_029289425.2. Taxonomy (NCBI): domain Eukaryota; kingdom Metazoa; phylum Chordata; class Mammalia; order Primates; family Hominidae; genus Pan; species Pan paniscus. Next base: position 29,176,783 of record NC_073263.2, on the reverse strand, counting down.
ATCCCTTTTGCCCTTCTCCTTTTCCCCTTTTCTTTTTCAGCAGTTTTTGGATAACATTTCAAACTTAAAGAAAAGTTGCAGAGGCCAGGCATGGTGGCTCATGCCTGTAATCCCAGCACTTTGGGAGGCTGAGGCAAACAGATCACTTGAGGCCAGGAGTTTGAGACCAGCCCTGGCCAACATGGTGAAACTCATGTCTACGAAAAATACAAAAGTTAGCCTGGTGTTGGTGGCGCATGCCTATAGTCACAGCTACTCGGGAGGCTGAGACACAGGAATCACTTGAACCCGGGAGGCGGAGGTTGCAGGGAGCCGAGATCACACCACTTCACTCCAGCCTGGGTAACAGAGCGAGATACTGTCTCAAAAAAAAAAAAAAGAAAGAAAAGAAAATTTGCAGGAGTGCAAGGAACTCCTGGGTACCCTCTCTCAGATGCACAGGTGGGTTATGTTTTGCCTCCTTCTATTCTCTCTCCACCCCACACAAACTCACATGCACACAGACACATACATTTTTTTCTGAACCATTTGAGAGTCAGCTGAAGATGTCATGCCATTTTAATTGCCCTCTATACTTCAGTGTATATTTCCTAAGAACAAGGATCTTCTCTCACATAACCATGGTACAATAGCAAAGTCAGGAAATTTAACATTAATACAACCCTGCGATCTAGGCCACTGTCCATATTTGACTTGCAGTCGTCCACATAATGTCCTTTATAGCTAAGTATTTTTGGGGAAGGAGTTTTGCAGTGTGGGGGTTCTTTCAAAAGAGCTGTGATTTTCTACCTCATAAGCCTTTTTAAGAAAAAGTGTTTCTAAAAGTTAGAATGTTTGTTGTGGAAAATTTGGAAACTACAGAAAATTAAAAGAAGGAGAAAATAAAACCCATTCATAATTCCAGCTCAGAGGCTGAGTGATCAACCAGAAAGGTGGTGGGAAGACTTTCTCAGCTCCTTCAGCTCTGGTGACCTGGCCACACAGACTCGTGATCCCTCCACCACCCACACACTAGTCAGGAGCCCCGCAGCCGAGTCCTGGGGCTGTGGGAGGAGCCGGCCCCTGTCTGGAGCTGACGGTCTTTCATGCTCCTGCCCACCCCTTGGGCAGGTGCCCACCGAGCAGGCGGACTTAACCAGCCTTGGTGGTGCCTTTGTGGTGCATATCCTCCAGGTGGGGAAGGGTGGAGATCGTTAATAAATATCCAGAACTTGTTTGAGACTTGAAAAGAAATGTTGCAGGCCTACTCTTGTCTGGTCTATACCCCTTGCTTCCTGGACTTGGCAGAAGTTAAGGATGGGGCCTGGAGCGTGATTGAGGGAAACAGCACTGGCCCCATATCAGTGAGCTCTTGGGTGCTTCAGGTGGTTGTTAGACTTGCCTTTTAATGAGCCTCTTGGCCCCTACCAGTGGGCTACGGAAGAAATAAAATGTGAAATTTTACCATGTGAAGTTTGCTGTTTGCCAATGACTGTGCTTCTCAAAAGTTCCTAGGGAAAGGTTTTAAAACTGGTGCAGGTAGTGAAGTTTGGATCTCGCTTCCCTGCTTTGTCCGCTTAGGTGGTCCCTTCGCCATAACAGCTGTAACTGAGAGTGGCTCTCCCCTTTCCTGGCCCAGAACGGGTCTTTGCTAAGCGAGTCTGGTTTCTGGAAGGATTTTGTTCTTAGAAGCTACTACGTCATTGTCCTCAGCTCCCCATCATTTGTACCTCAGTTTCCCTGAGCTGTAAGTCTATGTTATGTGTGAAAATGGGCCTCTGAAGGTCATGATCAAAAGCCTTGAGTATTTTTCCATGTGTTTGTTTTTTCTACTCCGGCCCCAGACCCTCTCCTTGAAGGAGCTGGCCTTGAGAGTGACTTCGGTGGGCAGCCGCCCAGACTCCACACACCCTGCTGAGTCCACGTAACGCCCAACCTGGACGGGCCAGAGCTGAAGGGCTACTCTTCAAAGAAACCCTTTGAAGTGCAAACATTTCCTTTCCTGAAAAGAAGGGAAATTGAAATGAAAACGTATTGTTCTGTGCAGACAATGTTCTCTTCGATCAAAGAGGGAGTGGGGCTTATAAAGGGAGATGCACAAATTAGAGCTTGATGTGGCCAGTGGTGTGGATGTGAATATTCATCCCTGTGGAGGAAAATAGTGGGGTCTCTGAGATTCGTAAGATTGTATTTTCCTTTTTTTTCTTCTTTTTCCTTAAGGCTCTGAATCTAGGTCTAACGTTCTATTTAATGATGTCTCTCCTTTGTGTTTTTATCTTGTGGTAAGCATTTGGGAGTGTCTTTCAGTAAATCATGATACCATTTCCATGTTAGAATATTATGTAGCCAGTAAGAATGGCGTTTTCAAAGAACATTTGATTTTGTGGGAGACACTTTAATGTTAAAAGTGAAACCATCTGGGTGCAATTTTCCATGTTCGGTGTTATCTTAATGAGATATATGTATTTGCACAGAAAGAAAAGACTGGAAAAATTGGACTTTGTTTTTCTCACTGCAGTGTTTGTGGCACCTAAAATAGTGCTCAAGAAATATTTATTGAATGATTATTCTTATAATTAGTAAAACTGTATTTAAAGGAGGAATGTCTTTGAGCCAATGTTTTGGCAGGTGGATGGGACAATATATTATTTAAAGTTTCTGTTGTAATTTTGCCCTGGCAGCTCAGTTCTGGTAGATTTTGTTCTTTGGCACACATATGTACCCCATTTTGCACTTTGGTACAAATTATACTGTGAATGGGTGACTTTGACATTTATATTTTTGGAAGAATCCAGTTCTACTGAAATCAGAGTATCAGATGTTGTCTTTTTCCTAATGTTCCCAGATGGGGTAGAATTACAGCTTCTTCTTACTTACTCTGTAACTAAGGAACCTTTGGGCCAGTTTGTCCGGTCCTGTGGTTGAGAATTTTTGCCTGATTTGCCCAGGGTTTCTCATCCTTGAGCATCCAAGGCTACCAAGATACACTGTTCATATGTCATCCTGGTTTCTAATGGATAGTTATCTAAAAATGCAGCTTCCCATTCTTACCTGCACTGTAGGTTAGCTTGGAAGATGTCCATCCCTGGTCTCAGTGGTCTTGTTCAGGGAGGGTGACTGTCACAGCTGTCCTTTCCTCTCTGGTGAGATTGTTTCATTCCTCCTTCAGGTACTTGGGATTCAGAGCCCTGTTGGCTGCCTCTTCTGTACTGTCAGCTTAGCACAGGATTCTGGAAGCCCGGTGCTGGGAAAGCCTTTCTCTGGGCTGTTTGGGATGGGACTACTGGTTACCCGCACACACTGGTACTCACTGGGTGTTCCTGAGGATGGCGGCTTTTAAACTTCTTTGACCACAGTCTACAATAAGAACTAAATTTACACTGTAATCAAGTACACACACAGAGGCACACATATTCATATATAGATAAAATGAAAATTTTTATGAAATAGTACTCATTTTTACTATCTGTGATACACTGAGATAATTTTTATTCTTTTCTATTTCATTACAAGAAAAATTCCTCGTGGCAACTTGGAGTTTGCAAAACACACTAGGTTTAGACATACGAGCCACACCTCACCTGCAACTCCACCACATTGTCCTGAATTTCATGTTCACTGCTGGCACTAGGAGATGGGAGTCAATTCTCCATCCAGACCAGTTAGGGCAAAGAAAGTTGAAGAGTCAAGGTTTCTTTTTGTGGTGATTTGGGAGTTTCTGACTGAAGGGGACATTATTCTCTGTGGTGATGCCCAAGAAAGTGAGTAGGTTTTCAGGGCAGGCCTGTGTGAATTCCCCAGTGTGGTTTGCTTTTGCAAACTGGGGTATCTGTCCTTCGTTAACCTGACACAGTGGTGTCCCAGAGGTGGCCTGTTCAGGCTGTATGTGAGTTTTTAGAAATGGGCCATACATTTGTTAATTTCAGTGCTCTGATTTTCTTTGAGTTTATTTTATTCAGCGTGATGCGACGAAGAACCTATCTGAAAGAGTTAAGGATTTTGGGGAAGAAGAGTGAGAAAAGATACTCATAGAAATGTTATTTTTTGACTAAATCTGATGGGTTAATATCGAACGGTATTGAAACTATATTAACAATAGCAGCCATACCATCAAATAGTTCTTCTTGAAAAGGTTGGATGGACTTTTGCTTAAGAAATGCTTGAATGGTTTTTCTTTTTTTTTCTTAGAAAATAAATGTCTTTAAGTCTGTGTATATAATTCACAAAACAATTGTAAATCAAGGGAATTGACTCTGCCTAACAAAGGTACAATGACATAACAGAACTAGAACAAGATAAATGGCCTCATTTATTGAAACAATGTGCAAATGTCTGTCCTTGTTCTTGGGAAGTTTCTTTTATTTACTATGCTTCTCAATAAAAATAAATTTGTTGTGAGAACTCAGAGTGCTTACTTTACAGTACTCTTAAAAATTCATATAGAAGTTACAAATATTGGCCAGGTGCGGTGGCTCATACCTGTAATCCCAGCACTTTGGGAGGCCGAGGCAGGCAGATCACCTGAGGTCAGGAGTTTGAGACCAGCCTGGCCAACATGGTGAAACCCCGTCTCTACTAAAAATACAAAAAATTAGCTGGGCATGGTGGCGCAGTACAGCTCCCGAGTAGCTGTAGTCCTAGCAGAGGGCTGGGTCCCAGCTACTAGGGAGATTGAGGCAGGAGAATCACTTAAGCCCAGGAGGTGGAGGTTGCAGTGAGACGAGATCGTGCCATTGCACTCCAGCCTGGGCAACAGAGTGAGACTCCGTCTCAAAAAAAAAAGAAAAAAAAAGTTACAAATATTACCACCACCATTGTTGGTATTTGAGAAGAAACCTCATGAACTTGATCTGATGCTGTTATATATGTTAATGTTTGAGATAAATGATGACTCTGTTATTGCAAGTGTACCACACTTCCCCCACAAATCTATAACCTCACAGTTTCAGCAGCTAGGTTTTTTTTGTTGTGTTTTTTTTTTTAACTTTTGTTGGAAGACATTTCTTTTTTCAGATTGCTTTCTTTCCAGAGGGCAATCTTGGGAGAAATTAAGCAAGAGCACTCATTAGTTCTTTGAGTAATTTTATTGAACTGGGAAGAATGTCTGTCTTGCTGGTCTCAGAGTTTGATACAATTAGAATTTTAGAAAATTATCAGATCTAATTTGTGCTGGGATTCAGGCCTAATTACTGAAAGACTCTGTGGTCTGATGAGTCAAGGTGAGGGTGTTGCCGTCTCATGTTTCTTGGGTGATTTGGAGTAGGGCAGTGGCCAGGGGAGGCGAAAGCTCTCTGCACAAATCCAAGTCACTTTCCTGCGGCTCCTGGTTGCCCATGAGTGGTCCTGTGTGGAGCATCTGCAAGGGAGGTCTTGCTGAGTCACCCTGCATAGAGTTTGAGTTGCTGGAAGAGTTGAAGTCTACTAAGAGCTGCTGGCCTTGACCCACAGAGGTCCCAGCAAGAGTCTCTTTCCAGCAAAGTGTCCTGCTATGTGAAGGAAGAAAGCACGATTCCACCCTGGGGAGGTACTTGGGAGCAGGGACAGAGGGAAAGCATGGGTTTCTCAACACGGATGCTTTGTGGGAGCAAGCGATACTGCCCCATATCCAAATGAGCAGTGACTCAAACATCTGAGTTCTGGGAATTGCCCTTGTTCCTAGACTTCCTTGAAGGAACAGAACTGTGGGGGCACACTTTTACTGTGCATGCGGGCACGGGTGTGGGCTCCTTTACAGTTCCGGGGTGGGGCCTGAAGGCCACATCGCTGCCAGGTCTAGACCTAATGAAGGTCCTGCACCTAAAGATGCAAGCTGTGTAAAATAAAAAGTTAAAAAGTTAAACTTTTAGGTTTAACTTAAACTTAAAAGGGGATAAGACTAACTGGAGCGTATTGTTTCTGGAAATGGAGCACACAAAGCAGGAAACATTTCCATTGTAGTTGTGTACATTGGGTGCATTTTGTAACATTCCTGTTCATTATGACTGTTACTCCTTCATTGCTATCTAAAGAGCGTGTAGGTAGGTAAGGTCATATGGATTGGGCAGAAGTGGCAGTAGGAGTGGGCAGTAAGGATAGAAGGAACGTATCTCAGTGAGTGTGCAAGTTAAGTACTTGGCATAATGTAATAGTGCCTTTCATATCCTAAGGTCATACTGTGGGTATCTTTAAACTGTCTAGACCACACGTGCATACAAATCCTCCCCTGGGGATCTCCTGAAATGCATATTCTGATTTGGGAGCTCAGGGAGGGGGTCTGAGAGATTGCATTTCTAACCAGCTCTCAGGGTCACTTGGAGTAGCAAGCACCTCCAAAACTGCTGGAACCTGGAACAACTGCAGGGAGACCTGATCTGCCCATTAGACCACATCTCCCTGAGGGTCTGGGATGCATGTGTCTTTGTGTCTCCTGTACCAAGAGCAGTGCCTGCTATGAAGTAGATGCTCAAAATGATCTTTTCAACTGAACTGAAGAGGCTGCTGTTCCAGAGTCCATTTACGTTAGTGGCCTTGGGACGGCAGGGGTGTGGTGACCCAGTCATAGCCTGTGCACTCATTTTGGTCCAGCTTGGTTATCGCTTTACAGCCGTCTGCAGATAGGATGTGTGAATTTGGCAGCAGAGGCGGGGCTTCTGGCACCGGCAAGGAGTGATAGCTGAGGGCTTGGCAGTGAGGACAAGGACAGAACACCCATGGAAGAGAGGAAAGAACTCAGTAACTACTGCCATCAGGGATAATTAGCCGAGTGGCAAGCAGCCCTCCTCATTTCAGGAGGTCTGTGTTGTACACCCACATGCAACTCTGTGCCTCAGTTTCCTCATTTGAAAAATGGAGAAACTTACAGTTCCCCTCTTGTAGGTTATATTAAGGATTGAAGCTTTTAGCACCTTGCCAGGCTTAGCACGAGAGTGCAATAAACATGAGTTGCAATTAGGATTGGTGTGTAAAGGGTTAAGCCCCAGCCTTCAGGGAGGTTTCTCCGAGAAGAAAAATCCCATTCCTGAGGTTGCACATAAATGTGTTGGTATTTTGCTGCTAAAGGAGTAGGTGTAAATTAACATGCAAAGTGATTCCTCCAGAAGGCTGGGGGTGGTGAAATGGGCGAAGGAGAGGTAGCTACTTGTTCGTCATCCTCAGGAAATTCTTAATGGAAGAGGCAGATGTCAGGAGCTTTCTAATTAATGGGCAGGTGAGGTGGGAGATGAACCTGTCTTGGGGGTGTGCCTCAGGGGCAGGCATGGCGCTGCCAGAGCTAGCACTGGGGTGAAGTTCCAGGGACCCTTGCCCGTAAGACCTTAAACCAGAATGCCACTTAGAGGGGACAGCGCATGCTTGGCTGTATGCTGTAGTGTTTAAGCCTCTTTGCAGCTGACTTATGTTTGGTTCTTTAAAAGTCTTAGAAGTGGCTGGCTAAAGGTAACGGGGTGCTGAAGCATGGCTCCCACACATCTCTGTCACCCCAAAGGTGCTGGGCACGAGTATTCAGGGAAACCTTGGCTGTGTCTGACCTATGTTTACTTCAGAGCTTTATGCCTAGCACGGGGGTTTGCACAGGGACATTGAAAGTAAGAAAGAAGAGAGCAAAGTAGATGGGTCTCTCAGGAGGCTTTGAAGGGGTCCCAAGCTTCTGTATTTTCTGCAAACGCCTGTGAAAACTCCCAGAACATTCCTTGATCAAAATGGTTTTCTTGTACCTTCTCACAGGGAGAGAAGCGAGGGTGGGGGCAGGGTCGGGATGTCATGGGAATGGAGCGTTCTTAAGCTCAGTTGTATGTGATTTTTGTTTTTCTCTGTTGCCTGGTTCATTAATTCATAAACTCCCTTAGAAGGCTAAACAGTTCATTAGAAATAGCCTATTTCTGTTAAATAGCATAGAAACATGTCATTTACATTTTTCTTTAAAACTCAGAACTTGAGATCACTTCTGTAAAATGTGAGCCAAGGCTGGCTCTTCTCCGGGAGGCTCTGGCGGTGGTGGGAATGTGGGGTTCAGGGGATAGAGGGCACTTGCAGTTTACCCTGTGACTTTGGGTAGCTTTTGAATTTTTGAGCCGTGTGTGTATTGCCTTTTTGAAAATCCCATCATGGCATTGCTTCTTTGGGGAAATCTGATTTCGTTTGTATGGTACCTCTTGCAGGAATGTAGAGGGTAGCTTTTAATCACCTTCTTAACGCTGTTCAGTCTCTAGAAACTGGCATATTATTCATTTGCCTCAGCAGGCGTTAAGATTAACAACATATTCCATGGGTGAAACTTCGCAGTTGGGCCCAGGAATAGTCTCTCTGCTTTATAGCACTCATCACCTTGCTAGAGAGGGAAAATCAATCAGGTAAGGAGACATGTCTTGATTGTTTAGTGAAGCAGCCACGTGAGGAAATTAAGACTTGTTTCCAGGTGTGAAAAAGGCCTATGAAGGAGGAGGCTCTGCCAGCCATTGAAAGTGTGTTCTCCGCATGTGTTTATGTATTGTCTGGGCATGAAGAGGGGTAACATGCAATAGATCTCAAAACGGGGAGGCAGTTATGAAGGCACTGAGAAATAAATGTAGAAAAGCAGAGAGGAAGCACGGTGTAGGAATCCTGGACTCTTAACAGAACTTGAAGTACCTTGGAGCCTGAGAACCCAGACATGTCCCCTCCTGCCTGGCCTCGGGAGTCCTCCTGGGGACTTATCACACTTGCTGCATGGCAGTTCCCGGATGCACTGGCCCCTCAGCAGTCACAGCCTGGAGTTAGAGAGACCTTCACCCCACAGGCTCAGCCATGGACTCATGTGATCCTGGGCAAGAGGCAGGTGCTCCAGGCCACATTTTTTGCCTTGGGGGTCTGAAGAGCTTGCACTAAGATGCTACCCTCTGTGAGGTTTCCAGCCCTAAACAGGAAGTCAGGGACATTCCATGATTATGGATCCGCCAAAGAGCTCTGAGCAGTTTGGTGACCATGCTGTGAAAGTGGATGTTGAGTGGGAACAACCACGATCAGATCTAGTAGGAACAAAGGGTCTGGTAGGAGGACAACGACAGAGACCTCTACCAGAGAAGTGTTACTTTGCCTGTGTTAGCCCAGAAACATGGAGCAGGGCACCGGTTCGACCAGAAGGAGCAGAATGGCTCTTGTAAAAATAAAAAGCACTTGGTACCAGCATGCTTGTGGTCCACCAGGTTTGTGCCCCATCAGAGGAATACTCCGGAGGAACTTGGGCCGTTCAGAATAGTGTATTTCCAGTGCAGCTCTGGAAAGAGTGAGCAGTCGTGGACCAAACATTTCACGGTCTGATGAAAAGCTAGTGGATGCTGGCCAGGTGCAGTGGCACTTTGGAAGGCTGAGGCGGGTGGATCACCTGAGGTCAGGAGTTTGAGACTAGCCTGGCCAGTATGGCAAAACCCTGTCTCTAATAAAAATATAAAAAAATTAGCCAGGCATGGTGGTGTGTGCCTGTAGTCCCAGCTACTCGGGAGGCTGAGGCAAGAGAATCGCTTGAACTCAGGAGGCGGAGGTTGCAGTGAACCAAGATTGCAACACTGCGTTCCAGTCTGGGCAACAGAGTGAGACTCCATCTCAAAAAAAAAAAAAAAAAAAATTGCTAGTGGATGCTTATCCATTCATGACAGGGGCAGCCGTTTCCTGGTGTCAGATCCCTGGCCGTGGTGTCCTGTTGTGCGGGGCGCCTCAGGTGGAGTTTGGAATGTCGGGATAGGCCATGAGAAGTTTCAGTTCCATACTATCTCACCAGGGAGGAAGCCTGAGAGAAGTTATTTTTCAAAAGGATTAGTGAGCCATACACATCAAAATATATACAGGCTTCATCAAAGGAAAGAGACCCAGCTTGAATTGAGGATGAAGCATTTCCACAGCAGAGTCTGGCCGAAGCTCTGTGTTGAGATATCTAGAGAGAGCTGTCTGCTGCCTGAAAGGTTTCTTGTAGAAAACCCTTCATGGTGGCACCACTTGTATCTGTTTCTCTTCTGCCCTCCTGAGGGACGTACTTTTCCCCAGCGGAATGAAGAAAAAGGCAATATTGAAAGATGTGTGAGAGCGAGAGTTCTTGCCTGCTGCCAGGCCCCGCCTGCGGAGAGAAGGGCAGGGCTGTGGAAAGAGGCCTTGGGTCTGAGAACAAGAGTACTCATTAAAGTCTGTGGCTTTTGACAGGCTGTGACAGGGAGCCGGGGTATTGAGGGATCACTTTTCCAGCATTGGTGGATGCTTAGTGGGCTTGGAGCTCTCAGAGTACCCAGTGAAAAGGCACCGGGCAAGAGCTACCCGGGGTGCCCGGTTGAACCAGTAGCTTGCCGTGTCCTCTCCAGGAAGAAATAGTTCAGAGCAGATTGTGCCAGATTTGCATTCCTCTCTGCAGCCCTTCCAGGGCTTTTGAACCACGGCTGGGCTCTGGGTAGACTCAGCTAGGGACAGACGGTGGACACTCGGCACCTTTCTTGGGCCTCACAACGTTTGCCCAAGGTCCTTTAGGTTTGCCTTAGCAGATGTGATCCTGCCGATGACAGGGTATTCTTATCTACACTTGCAGATGTGTGTGTATTAAAATAACACGCCCTTGGATTGAACAGAGCACACTCAGCTGTGCCACTGAGTTCACGTAAGGTTTGCAGTAGGACAAAGGATGGCAAAGAGTTCGATTTGCAAAAAACAAAAAAAAAAACTTCAGTTGTGCAGCCCAAGTTCAGATGTCTTAAATATCTGCTCTCCGGACAGAAATCTGATAAGGGTTGTGCTACAGGAGAGGGGAAATCTCATTTGCCAGCCCCTAAGAAGGCTTGGCTTTTGTTTGGGGATGGCAAGGACTTCCTAAGAGGGTTGACTGAAAGATCCCAAAAATGAGAGTAAGAGATGCCCTCAGAGTCTCAAATGCCACAGGCCACAGCAAGGAGAACCACGGACTTAGTGACCAGCTCTAGAAGTCAGCACGTGTTCCTTCTCAGAACTTGCAAATGTTTTAGAACAAATGAAAAGCAAACAGGACTTTCCACAGCTGGTGACAAACTGACCCAAGCAGAGGGAGTGGAGGAGGAGAGGGTCTCGGGCTCCAGAAGAACGTGGTTCTCCTTGGTTGCCCAGCACGCGGGGGCTAGCGGTGCTTGGGGTGATCACAAATCTTTTGCAAATGCTGTCATGGGACATGCCAGCCCACAAAGCCTGCTTTGTGAGCTCCTCCAAAGACAGGACACTCGGCCAGAGGCGACTAAGGTTGACCAAGATATTATTTCTTGTGATCTTGGCCGTCCAAATACAGGCTATGTGGCATTTCAGCGAGGAGCAGGACAACTTGGTGGCCAAGAGGCCCGTCAGAGCTGCCTGGCTTGCATTCTGCACGTCATTGCAAAGCAAGTTGCTGCCCCAGCATGGACACAACTCTCTTGGAGACAAATTTCAGATTTCCCTGTTCTCTCCAGTGTGTGTTTTCCACCTGTCCCCCTTTACTTGGGACTTCCCAGAGCCACATGCCCAGAAGACACTGCCACTCTTCAGTTAGTGTCACTTCTCCTGCACTGGGCATCCAGCTTCCTCCACAGCCTCACCAACCCCCTCACCAGCGAGGTACTTGGAGCTGACTTCGTGTATTTGGCTCCAACTGTGGGAGCCTGCTGAATCTGGCGCCTGGCTCTGGCTAACCCTGACCTAGTTGGGTGGGAGTTCAGATTCAGAGCTGGATGCCAGCCTGGCCACCAGCTTGAGGTGTGGAGAAAAGCCCCAGACGTCTTCAGCAACAAAGTGGCTGGGAGAGAAGGTGGCTACTGAGGTGCAGGGAGAGGAAGCCCCTGCCCCAGCCGACCATTGAGTTCACTGTACCTTTTGCCGATTCAGGCTACAGTAAAAGACCTTATGCCAAATTTCATTTGAATTTTAGAATTCACCTTGTGTTTCACTCTGGATAAAGCAATTTGTAAACTTCTGTAATAGTATTTAAATTTAGGTGATTAAAAAAAGACAACCAGTGATGGAGGTGACAGGCTAGGACCAGGGCCCCTCTGACCCAGAGCTACCTGAATGGGAAGAGGAGTAGAGGTGTTGGCGCCAGACAGACCTGGGTTCTAGCCTGGTCTCTGGTGCTGACCGGCTGTAGGAACCTGCTGCAGGCCTTCCTCTGCCCACTTGCCAGGTGCCACCTTCCAGGGTGTCTGAGAATCAAGGCAATGGTTGGCCAATTCTCAGTACAGAGCTGCGCACTTATCAGTTGGGCAGCAGATACCAGTTTCCTTTTTTTTTTCCTCCTCATTCTTTCATTTAGTTTCAAATGGCACTAGAGATGGTGCATCTGCTGTCCTGGAAGCCCACAGGGCACTCACGGAACAAGGCTGCTCAGCAAATGAACAGACCAAGTGAACCATTGGGATGGCCCAGACATCCTGTCCTGTCCCCTCCTTCTCTCACTTTCTGCAGCTCCACCAAGTATAGGTTTGATTTGAACTTGGTACTATTGGTGTCAGCCTTTGGAACGTAGGGAGAGTGTATGACCCTGAGAAACAGTGATACAATGCAAGTAACTGATTCCCAATTTCAACACCATGTCAGTTGCATTAGCTAGTTCTCTGCTGTTAGAAAATTGTTCAGTCTTATCTGAATATAGTTTGTGTGGTTCTTCCTACCTGCAGGAAGCTTTAAATTTCTTTTGTTTTCTTTCCTTTTTTCTTTTTTTTTTTTTTTTTTAAGAGACAGGATCTCATACTGATACCCAGGCTGAAGTGCAGTGGCGTGATCACAGCTCACTGCGGCCTTGACCTCCTGGGCTGAAGCCATCCTCCTGCCTCAGCTTCCTGAATAACTGGGACTACAGGTGCACTCCACCACACCTGGTTAATTTTTTAGAATAGTTTTTGTAGAGACAGAGCTTTGCTATGTTCTCCAAGCTATTCTCAAACTCCTGGCCTCAAGGGATCCTCCTATTTCAGCCTCCCAGAGTGCTAGGATTATAGGCATGAGCTACCACACCTGGCCTAAATTTCTTGATAACTCCACCAGTTATCAAGCCATGAGTTCATGTTCTTGTTCATGTGAGCACTAGGCAACATTAAGCATTAATGATATTTGGTGAAAATTAATAAAAAATGTACTTTCAGCTCTGAATGGGGAGCTCTGTAGGCCTTTCTGGAAGTTGCAGGGCAGAGGCAGGTGACCACAGTGGGCACTCATGTCCCTCAAGCAGGGACAGAAATCTCTTTCTTTGAGCCAACTTTGAAAAAGTTTGTACTGTATTGAAAATAGACTACATTTGGAATCTAAACTTTTTAGACATTGGTATGAAAAACCTTTGGTTTAGTTTGTACATAAACTTACTTCTAGGCTCACTGTTAACTGTGTCATAAAATACCTAAAAGTAGATATTTTACGGGATTCGGGGGCAGAAGTATGGCACATTTGTTTTAAGGCAAGTAATACTTAATAGCATATCCAAGAGCTAAATACATCTTTAGTTCAGACTCTTATTTAAGTTTGTAAATTCTGAAGTTGAGTCCTTTAGCACAAAGGAAAGTTTACAGAAGCAAAACAAGTAAAGTTTTCTCTTTAAAAATTCAAAATATACTGGGGATTTATCATAAGTTAGAAGCAGTATACAGCACTCAGCTTTTAAAACTATGTCTTCTTCTTTTTTTGTTGTTTGAGTTTACTGTTTTGAGAAGATCTGCCTGGGCATTCTTCCAGCACAGATCAAGAGAAATTGGCACTGGGTAGAATAATACCTTTATATATAAATAAGAAAATCATGGTGTTCTTAGATGTTTGTTTGATTAAACGCTCCTGTAACTAAAGAACAGTTGCAACGGTAACACAAAGGGGCCTAGAAAAAGTGCCTTCTGAACAAGATTAGCTTGAGTTTAGGAGGTGGTAGCTTTTCTTCTCTGCTTTATTTTTGTGAATCTTAGCATATGCTTCATTAGGTAGAACAGGTGTTTTTGTTCATTTGTTTGGTTTGGGCCCAGGACAGATACTTGTGATGTGTGCTGCAAATAATCCTCTGCCGACAGACTGGTTAAAAAGTAAAGAAGTATTAGCTGCTCCGGCCACGCACGGTGGCTCATGCCTGTAATCCCAGCACTTTGGGAGGCCGAGGCAGGTGGATCACGAGGTCAGGAGATCGAGACCATCCTGGCCAACATGGTGAAACCCCGTCTATACTGAAATACAAAAAAATTAGCCAGGCACGGTGGCGCGCACCTGTAGTCCCAGCTACTTGGGAGGCTGAGGCAGGGGAATCGCTTGAACCCAGGAGGCAGAGCTTGCAGTGAGCTGAGATCGCACCACTGCACTCAAGCCTGGTGACAGAGCAAGACTCTGTCTCAAAAAAAAAAAGCATTAGCTGCTCCAGTGAGTGCTACGAAATGTTAAGGTTTACCCTAGACCTTGGCTTTCCATTTTTATGTAAGATTTCAAATTTCAAAACAGGCTCTTTGAGAAGACAGCCTCCATTCATGTATTCATTTGTTCCACAGGTATTGGGTGAGCTCCTACAGGTGCTGGCACTGACTTTCCCAGGTTCTTGCCCTTATGGGCCATAACTCCCACAGATGAGTTCGTGTTCTTGTTCATGTGAGCACTAGGCAACATTAAGCGTCAGTGATATTTGGTGAAAATTAATAAAAAATGTACTTTCAGCTCTGAATGGGGAGCTCTGTAGGCCTTTCTGGAAGTTGCAAGGCATCTCCCACAGCTAGAGTGATAACACAGGCTGTTGGCCAAGAACCCTGTTTTTTAATGATTAAGTGAACGAAAGAGAATGTCACACTCTTACCATCTATCTTCATCCCTTCGTAAACTAAGCTCCTACTATTCTACTAAAACTGCTCACAATTTCAATTTCCTCTCTCTTGAATTAGACAATATCCTGATCTCGTCTCAGTCCTCACCCCCTGTGGTGTCTCTGAAACATTTAATACAATTGGCCATTCCTTTCTACAGATTCTCTAATTTTCTGGGTCTGTTGAAGGAGGCTTTCTTTGTTTTCAGCATGTGAGAGAGCTTGTCAAAGAATGGAGTCATTGCTTGTTAGTAGCTGGGTAGGCAGAAATGCCTGTGGAAGTCAGGGTCCATGGTCTGCGGCTAGAAAGGTGCTGGGCAAAGGGGAGGTGTTCAGGCCTGAGGCCTGAGCTGTCAGTACCAAACCAGGGTTACCAGGTTTAGCAATAAAAATACAGGATGCCCAGTTAAATTTGAATTATAAATAAGCAATGGATACTTTTTTTAGTATAACTTTTTTATACTAAAAGATTATTTGTTGGCAATATTTGGGACATCATTGTGATATATTTGGGGCATACTTACATTAACCAATTATTGGTCATTCACATGAAATTTAGATTTAACTGGGCAGTCCTGTATTGGATCTGACAGCTCTTTGCTAAGTTACCATCCAGTCACGTTGTCTTTTGTGGCTCCTGGTGCACTTTGAAAGGGGACGATGTGGGCCTTAAGGCAGACACACAGAGTCAGATGCTCTCTGGCTTTAGAGAAGTCCGTCTGCCTTTGGACTCTAGAATTGCACCTCCCCATCATCTGTGTGCTACTTCCTCCTTCAGCTGCCAGAGTGTGGTGTTCCCCGCGATTCTGGTAACAGCTGCCTTCTTTTCTCCCAGGGATCTCACTCCCGGCAACACGTGCCTCTGGGTGTGCTCCACATCCAAGTTCCTCGTTTCAGATTCTCACAGCCCCACCTGCTTGCCAGATAGTTCTGTCTGTTCTGTTGGACACAGGACATGTGGCAAGACTGCTTTTTGATCCGAGGATATTTTGACTGTCATTTAGGAATATAAATATTTTATCAGATATATGTCATCACCAAAGAATTTTTTGATGACAATGTTGTCCTGAGTGACCTTCAGTTTAAATCATTGTGTTTTTAGAGCACAAATAAACCATTTACATTTTTCATGTTTCATGACATTATTCTCTCCAGGATAGATTATTTGCTATCTGCATTTTCAAGAAAGGTTTCTTGTATTTACCAGCCACTTGTCTGTGGCAGATCTGACGGCTTTGAGTTTCTGTCTCTGTTTCTCCTGGACCACTTATCCCTTCCAAGTTGAGTTTTCCTCCATCAAATTGTGCAGCTTTAGATGTTGATTACCATGTTGAGTTGGCCCTTGCGGTTGTGTGTGTTGGCTGCTTCTGGTTGGTGTGGTTGGTGTGCACAGTACCATGCAGGTTTCCCAGGATCACCTTCCCCGCCCAGTGCTGGTCAACTGTAGTGCTCGTGCCCATGTTTTATGAGCTTCTGATCACTTTGTAGATTACAAACTAGGGCAGAGAACGACTGGGGGAACCAGAGGGGTAGGGCCACAATGCCTTACTGAGGGCCACCCTTAGCTCAGATTCAGTGCTTCCAAATCCAAGTTTAGGATTTCAGAGTTACCTTGGGCTCATTCCCTTCATATTGATGATAACTGATGGCATCCGGCCAGTCCTTCCTCCCCTACCCCTCACATGGTCTTCTTCCTTTTCGTTCTAGTCCCACGCCCTGGTGCCGTGAGTCCTGAGTGTTTCTTCCCACCCCCCACCCTCTGTCTTTCCAGCATCCTCCTGGGTGGCCTCTGTACTTTTTCTCCCCTGTTAAATTACACTGGCACCTGCCCCTTTAGGTGGCGCCTGCCATTATTGACAGCGTGTGCGTGGAGTAGAAAATCCAATGAGTGACTCTTGTGTGAAGCGTCCTGGCTCTGCCCTGAGGGCTGGGGGGCCCGCACTGGTCCACTGGGCTTCTCTGGGCACAGATGTGACTTGCTGTGGGACCAGATGGCCTAGACAGCGTGTTGCACTTGGAGGCGTGCTTGGGACCCACAGGTGGCCGCTGCACCCTCACCACCTGCGTTTTGGGGCAGTGTCATGCATGCCACAGGCAGCCTCAGACCTGGGCATTGGTGCCTCCTTGGCCACTGGCCATCAGGCCTGCTTCCCTTGGGACATTTCACTTTGACCTTTCCTTTGAAGGTTTTTGAAGCAACACTGTACACGCAAAGGTCAACAAAGAAGAGTGGATGATAGGTGGACAGAAATGTAAGTTAAAAGGCAGGAAGTGAGGCTCCTTAGTACAAGCAGGTTGGAGGGGATGAGCAAAACAAAAAATGCCCTTGAAATGATTCTTTAATCATTTGTCTTTAGAGACGTAAAGCGGGATATGGAAAACAAACATTTCCATTCAATGTATACACAGTTTGCAAAACAAATAACTGGGCTTTGTGAGTGTCCAGACCTCCTGGAAGGAGGAAAGCGGCTCTGGACTGGGCAATCCTTTTCCGCCTGAGTTCAGAGTGGAAGAAATTGGAGAAGCCGCCCCTCTGGTGGAATAGGTAAAGCAAAAGCCTTTCATTTCCTTAATGAAATGTAATGCTTCCAAATTTGGCCCAAAAGCCAAACTGAGATGGAAAGGCCTCTGGGTGAGCGGGACTATCCATGAGTGAGGACCCCCCGGCAGATGTCTGGTGGTCACTTCATTGCGATCTAGAAAGGCCACAGCCATGGCCAGCTCTTCACCACCCTGCATTCAGGCACCGCCAAGGGCTTTGGTGGTTGATGCTATAGAGCCTGGGACCTTTACATGTTTAAATGTTTTAAAATTAAAATCGGCCATAAAATGTCATTATGTTATGTTTTTATAATTTTCCCATTTTGTTTATGTTTGTAATAGTTTTAAGTCAATTTTAATATTTCTGGGCAACAGCCCTCAAGTCTTCCACCATCTGAATCAGGGCAGATGGAAATACATCAAACAATAACCTTATTTTATTTTTTCAAACTATATATTTGTATAGTACTTTGGTGATTACAAAATACAATTTTTGCTATTTTAATGGCAAAAACCGCAATTATTTTTGCACCAACCTAATACCTTTATATGGTATGGCAAAAACAGTTATCATTTTGGGTACTTAATCTTCACAGCACTTTATAAGTTGGCTACTAATGAGATGTCTTATACATTAAGAAACTAATAATAGTAATATAGTTAACATATAGCACATAGTATGCACCAGGTGCTCTGCAGTGCTTTACATATATAAATTCATTGAAACCTCCTCATCTTGCAAAGGAGAAAAGGGAGACTCAAAGAAATTAAATAACTTGCCCATCTTTTTTTTTTTTTTTGAGACAAAGTCTCTCTTTGTTGCCCAGACCCAAGTGCAGTGGCATGATCATGGCTCACTGCCGCCTCTACCTCCCTAGGCTCAAGTGATCCTCCCATCTCAGCCTCCTTGGTTGCTGGGACTATAAGCACAAGCCACCATCCCTCGCTAATTTTTTTTTCCTGTATTTTGTAGAGACTTGGTTTTGCTATGTTGCCCAGGCTGGTCTCCAACTCCGGGGCTCAAGCCATCCATCCGCCTGACTTGGCCTCCCAAAGTGCTGGGATTATAGACATGAGCCACCGTGCCCGGTCCCATCATGTTTTGAATCCAGTTTAACCTGAGAGTTTAACTTCTATCTGTCTCACTGTCTCCTGAGCCTCACAGGAGGAACAAGGTGGAGGTAGGGGGGCGGGTGTGGGCGACACTGTCATTATCCCAGCTTCAGATGGTAGAACTGAAACAGCAACATTGAGTAGCTTGGTCAAGATCACACAGCGAGGGCAGGGCTTCTGATTCCTCATCACATCCGTGAGCAAATATGAAATGGGACATGGAAAGAATTTTTCTATTCAATGGCAAGTCAATAACATTGCTTGGTGCAAACTGCTAGGCCTTTGTACCCAGGCACGTGGCAGGCCGTGGCCTCCTCCTCCATGCTGAGTTCGGGGCAGCGGAGGTTCAGCAGAGGGACCACTGCACATAGCAGAGCAGCCATTCATTTAATGCCAGAGGAACATGTGAATGAGCTTCCCCAGGATTCACAGGCAGGTGGGGAGCTGCTAGGTAATTTCACCTGCTGGCCCACCCAGGTAATGTGGTTATGTGAATGTGGCATTCAGGGAGCTTCTGTATTATGTTAGAAAACTTTTGTTTCTGGTTCTGTTTTTCTTTTAATTTGTGTAATGTGACCAGGACGTCTGTGGCCAGGCTAGCCAGCAGCCGTGTGCTTTGTTTGCTGGTTGGAGCCTGGCCAGCCATGGAGGTGGATCTGCGGGCCTTTGGGGCGACTCCTGCCTCAGCCTCCTAGAGCTCTGATAAGCACCGCTGAAACTCTTTGAGGTTCAATGTTCTCATTTATGAAATGAGGACTGATGGTTGCTTTTCTAGGTATGTGAAAGACCTAGCACAGTGTCTGCTGCATACCAGCTGCTCAGATGCTATTGCATTACATTGAAGAATTTTTTAAAAATCTGTCTTGATAGTGCAATGTGTTGTTGTAACCTATCACTAGACTCACTGTGGGTACTCTTGAGAATGGGCTAGTGGTGATTAATCTGGTGTCCTTAGGAGCTCGATTTAGAAGGAGGAGGGCTATCATGTGATTATTGCAGCCCCCGCCTCATGAGGTCAAGCCCTCACACTTGCAGTGGGCCTGCTAGCTGCAGACATCCAGAGCTCACTGCCCCTAAGGCTGTTGCCATCAGGGGCCCTGCAGGGAGCAGAATGCGTTCTCAGGATGGGCAGTTTGAGCTGAGTTTAAATAAAGTGACTTTTTACAAAGGTAGGGCAGGGGGTTCACAGCCTGGAGTAGTGAGGGGGCCCTAACCACTTCTAACACCCTCAGCCTGAGGGGAAGGGATGGTTTTGAGGCTGCACCTGGCTTGGTGAAGGGCCGATCTCCAATGAGACAGCCCGCAGAGAGGGTCCTCCTTCGCCTCACTCCTCCCTGCCAGTGCCCAGAGAGCTCGGGATGCATACCGGTGGGCCTCGTAGTGGGGAAGGCAGGGAGTGGCTCGGGGGGCAAACAGGATGCGATTTCAGACATGGGGCAGAGAGCCAGGTGCCCTCAGCTGAGCTGAGGACAAAAACAAGTCAGATGAGTTGTGCAGCCCACATTTTTCTTTGCTTTAGGTAGGAGTCCGTTCTTAAAATGGAATCAAAGTGACTGGACAGAGACCCGTTTTGATGAATTTAAGCTGGTGGCTTGTTGAGTAATCTTCCTTCGCTTGCCTAGAAGCCTGGAGACCTGTGTTCAGGTGCGTCTGAGTCACTCGGTGTATTAGGACTTGAGTTGCCCTGTGGTAAAATAAAGGGACGGACTTGATCAGGGCTTATCAAGCAAGTGGTCTACAGGGCCAGGTAGCACATATTTTAGGCTTTGCGGCCACACAAGGTCTCAGTCGCATGATCATCATCTCCTTTTTCTTCTTTCTTTTTTTTCTCCTTCCCCTTCTTTAAAAACACAGTCTTTTACAAATAAAAATCATTCATAATTCATGGTCAATACAAAAGTGGGCGAAGCACCATTGTGTGTCAGCTCCTGGACTAGATCGTCACTCCCCTGTGTGCTTTGTGCACTGCTGTGTGCAAGGTGATTTTAGGGAATGCACACGCGTTTTTATTTTAATGGTATGTGAGTTCTAATGTGTATTAGGAAAAATAGATGACTAGCACCTTAAGAGTTCACTACCCATAGTTGTAGCTACGCGGGGCCCTCCAGGAAACAGTTGGCTCTCGCAGGCTGAGTGGTGGATGTGAGTTTTAAGACCTGATTCCAGGTAATTTTGGTGGTGCTCCATTTATGAGAGTAATACATCGTCGTGGTTTTTTAAAAATTTGCCTAAATTATTAAAAGGTGGATTCCTTTAAGGAGAAATATTATAAGGGACAGTGTCCATACCACACAGAGCTGAACCTCACAGAAGAGGTACGGGGTAGACTGTGGTCTGGAATGGATTAGATCAGCTCACTCCTCCCCAACACCACATTCCTTGATTATCCCATGTTTTAGATATAGCCTGTTGGGAGCATTTCACATTGATGAAAATATTCTCAGCACTTTGAGAAGTTTTGTGTAAGTTTAGAGGAGAAAACAAGAGGGCAGAGCCATTTTTTCTATGGAGTCCTGACTGGCAGGTGCCAGGCATGTGGGGTGCCTGCCCACCCTGCCCCTCTGTGAACAGCTGTCCCCTGGGTGGGAGCTCTTTGGAGTCAACCCCTCCTAGAAGTTAGGGCCACCTCACCCTCAAGGGCATGCACGTTCCAGCAACACAGCTAGTGATTTAGGCCCAGGAGAACAAATTAAGTCCAAAAAAAAAGAGGCCAAGACTTGCGAGAGCTTGCTTAATTCCCTTTGGTAATTACCGGCTGTCAGTCTCCTTGAGCCTGATGAGCCTGTGCTGCTCTCCCGAGCTCCTGGCCACACTCGAGACTTATTTGTCTTTGTGGGCTTCTTTAGAACTGCCGCACTGTCCGGGTTGCATCCGTGGGAGGGATGCCCGCCTGCAGGGAGTTGTACCCAGCAGCTTGTAAACACCCAGGAGTGTGGCAGGAGCTTACCTGTCAGGTGTGCCTTGGCAGAGAAAAGGCTGCGGCCAAGCCCTGTGAGCATTCCGAACATTCAGTGTGGGAAGCATCCCAAAATTTGTCTCCCACTCACTGAGTTGGGCATGTCTTTTCCTATCCTCCCGGATGACTTTTTTGCCCTGGTAGTGAGCCCTGATGGCCTTAGGAAATACTGGGCTGGGCTAAGAGACTGTTCCATTTCGACTGCCTGATGAGCTTTTACTCTTCTGCTTACCTATGTAAACCATCCTATTCTTTTTGAGATCCTGGACCATAGGTACCCACAGAGTGAGAGGAGTTCCCTTCCCCCACACCCTGTTTTGACCTAAAAGCTTAAAAACCACGTGTATGGCATTATTTAAACCAAAAAATGCTGCAACCTGCCCCATTTTTATTATTCCGCGCCCTGTCACCATGAAATATTTAAGCTGCGTATTAAAACAGGAGCTTGTATTTGCAATGTAACAGAACACCAGAAGATGAGGCGGCAGTTGTAGGGAGAGTTTATCAAATAGGAGCTAATTTCACCCTCGTGAAACTCTCAAAGCAGAATGACGGTTACATATAATAAATAGCTTGTGCAAGTAGAGTGGAGAGCCTCTTACCAACGGCAACTGGAGCCATGATGATTGATTTCTAGGGGAGTGGGGTGGTAGAGTTTTGACTTGAAGCAGAATTAAAGTATGTGGGAGAAAGTGCTGCCTTAGCAACCGAACTTGAATAGAAGTTCAAGTTCAAATCTGCCTGTCATGGTTAGTGGGAAAACTATACTGGGGTCCCTTTGGATAGGGCTCCTCTCGACTTTTTTTTACAAAAAATAGTTTTATAAATCTAATTTACATAGTATAAAGCTCACCCATTGAAAGTATAAATTCAGTGATTTTTAGCAAATACACAGGGTTATGCAGCCATCGCCCTAATTCTGGAATATTTTCGTCACCCCTAAAAGGAAACTCGTACCCATTAACAGTCATTCCCCACCCGTAGCCAAGCCGTACGCAACCACTTATTTCCTTTTTATCTCTATCCTGGACATTTCATATAAGTGGCATGACACGGAATGTGACCCTTTATGTCTGGCTTCTTTCACTTAGCATCGTGTTTTCAAGGTTCATCCGTGTTGCAGCATATATGTCAGAATGTCATTGCTTTTTATGGCTGAATAATATTCCTTTGTCTGGATGTAACACATTTTGTTTATCCATTCAGCAGTCGATGGACGTTTGGGTTGTTTCTGCTTTTTGGCTATTATGAATAATGCTACTGTGAACATTGGTGTACATTTTCATGTGGACACTTGCTTTCCTTTATCTTGAGCATTGACCTTAATGGAATTGCTGTATTGTACCTCTGTGCACTTTTTGAGGAATCTTCTTAGTTGTTTTGTTCTTCCGTTTTGAATTGTAAGTATTTTTTAATTTTGGGACAATACACAGAACAAAACTTACCATCTTAGCCATTTTTAAGTGTGCAGTTCAATCACATTAACTACATTTACATTGTTGTACAACCATCGCTGCTGCCATCCTTTTCTTGGGTTTTGGTGAAACAGTCCACACCATCTCTTAGGCCCCAGAAAGGACAAATAACTTTGGCTTTGACTCAGCAAAGAGGTGGGTTAGTAATGATCGAACTCACTGCCTTTTGAGAGGTGTGAGAGTCTAGACAGGGTGATGGTTCCTTGGCCCAGAACCGCAGGATCCCTTCTCTGTATAGATGCTGCTGCGTTAGGAAGCTTTGGATAAGAGGAGCAGGGTGGGGATAACTTGAAGAGGCTGCCCGAGAACTGGGAGCAGGGAAATGGTAAGGTGGGCTACTGTCTGCATCCTGGGGGAGCCCACCGGGTATGTTTGAGGGACACTGTCTTTCCCAGGCTTTTCTCCAGGGCATAAGTAGGTGCACAGAGGCTTCTTTTTGTGTGTGGTGGACTGAGATCCACCTGTGTCCTGGCAGATGGCAGAAAGGGATCCTGAGTATAAAGGTATGTGGATCAGATTTACTGAGTCACTGGAGAGTGTACAAGTGTGGACCAAAGTGTGTAAGTGTGTTTAGGGAAGACCGTCATAGACCTATAAGAGGTCCTGGAGAAGGTGGGCCTAGACCATGGACAGCAGGCCCCCTCTGCCCCACCTCTTGGGAGGCCAATGCCCTGGTGCTCCCTGAACCCTTTGTGCTCCTCCAGGCCCTGTTCTGGGAACACCTGCTGGGTCTGTTGGCCCTGCCCTGAAGTACCACCCAGGCCTCCTTTCTCTCTCTGCTGGCCATCTTGAGATTACCCTGCTGTATTGTATTTGTATTGTTTGTATTGTACTCATGCATCTTCATGAGCAGCTCTCTTATCTTCTCAGTAACATAGTCACCTCCTCACTGGAAAGGTCTGTATTTTATACTCTTTTGGGTTAAGTCACTGGCAGACAGAAACATCAATATCCTAATTCAGGATGGATGCCACAGTCTGCCCAGGCAGCTCATTAATTAGATAATTCTTTAAAAATATTGACAAACCATTAATTAAGAGCTGATTATTCACACATCAAACAATTCTTCACTTAAACTAAAGGATTTCTTTAAATAGCAGCTCCCCGTGGCTGCATTTATCTCTTTGTGTAGTTCATTAGCTATTTGGCAGAGAAATTTCAGAATGCCAGCTACAAGCCAGTGCAGTTGAAGAACAGAATGTAATGGAGGGAAAGTATTTCTGGAAGCATGTCATTTATCCAAAGAAATTATCTAAGAATGTATTTCTTTTGAAAAGTGCTTAATATATTTATATATGTAATCTCTATTTATTTTCTTAAATAATTCTGTGAATGTAGCAGTATTTTCTGCATTGGAGAAGGCAGGATATTGAGATTCAGAGTAACTTGCCCAGGCTTATTCAGCTAGTCCATGGTTGAGCAGGGATTGATATCAATGTCTTCCTCAAGACCTGTGCCTCCTCATCCCATTGCCTCTGACTGCATTTGCTAAGTGGGAGGATCGTCCTTGCATCTAATTAAACTTGTACTATAATTTCATTATGGCTGTTGCCCTAGGGGAGCTATTATAAGTCTGGCATAGAGTTTCAGTAGTATTGAAAATAATGGAGCATCGTGGATTTAGAGTTAGACGCACACACTGAGGTTTGAGCTGAGATTCCGCTTCATAGAACCTACTTTATACAGCTGGTTTTTTCACATGTGAAGCAATTGTAACAGCTGTATAACCTTCAAAGGCTTGGCTTAAGTATTAAATGAGATTACATACTCATTTAAGAAGAAGTGCCTTAGGAGAGGGCACTGGTGCATCGAAGGCACTTAATAGCAGTGTTAGCCTTTGTTATTATTATTGTCAGTGGGCCTATAACTGACTTCACGGGTGCATTTATTGTCGGCTGAGCCAGAGGTGAGCTGTGCAGGATAGTTGGTGAGAGCATGTCAAATGGAAGGCGGGAAATGACTGAGTGGAAAATCAGTGTATTCTTCCAGACCACCCCTTCCTCCAGCCCTTGTCCTCCCTTCCTCTTTCTCCCCACTATTTTCCTGTGTTAGTCATGGTTTTCCTTTTACCGTCTTGAGAGGATTCTGGCATTCCGTGACTGTGTGGTCCTTCCAGCTCTCCGAGCTTAGGACTTGGTGTTTTTAAATTCTCATTGGCCGGCAGAGCATCACTTGGAGAGAAGCTGCCCTCCCCATGGTGAAAACTGCCTCTCACCGGCTAAAGATGGCCTTCCCCCAGGAGCACCAAAACCCTGTCTTTTTTGTGACAGGAGGACTTTTTAATAAATTGGCAGTGGTGCCTTAGTTTCAGAGTTGAGCTACCTTTCCTGAGCATCAGCATCTCATCCATAAAGTGGGGATGGGTATCCCTGCATGTGCTGGGAGACCCATGACAGCACAGGGTAGTGCTGGCAGTCCCGTCTCTTCAAGCTGCCCATCTTCTCCATGCTGCCTGCAGGGCGAAGGCATCCCCAACAGTTGGACAAGCTGTCAGTTTCACTCTTAGAAACCAGAGCCTGGATTCATTCCGATGGGAAACTTGTCTTCGTCTCCTACGTCTTTTCATCCTTTACTGCTGTTCTTCCCCTGTTTCTTCTTAGTTATTCACTATCTGGTTCAGGGACATCGAGGGTGTTCTCCAGGGGTGTGATGACAAAGTTTCGCTTTCCTGTAAATATGTTTGTGCCTATTTTGCAGACAATATTTGTAATTTTTAATATTACAATTTAAATAGTGAAACATCAAAAAACCCACTCAAGTAAATTTGTAGAACATTTTGCCGTCCACCGTTGCACACGGTAAGGCAGGCTTTCTCTACCTTGGCACATCATGGATCATTCTTTGTTGAGGGAACTACCCTGTGCATGGTAGGATTTAGCTGTATCCTTAGCCTCTGCCTGCTAGTTGACCACCATCCTTCAATTGCGACAACCTAAAATGTCTCCAGACATTGTCAGGTGTCCTTCAGGGACAGAGTCACCCCCAGTTGAGAGCCACTGCACTGCAGCCCCCGACTCTGTCCTCCCGGCCTCTCTCGTTGCCCCTTTTGGAGCCATCATTAGATTTACACCAGTTGGTTAGAATGGCTTTCTCTAGCCTTTTGCAGTGCACAGCACAGAAGGAGTTTGTAGCCTTTTCTCAGAGTATTTTGCATCTCAAAGGAAGGATGAATCATGCAATTTTGAGCCAAATGGTCTTTTCCTGGGTGCAAAATGAGCTGGAGTAATTTTAATTATTGAAGGGCTGGAGGTAGGATAAATATCTTACTGTTTCTTCCTTGACCACGTTTCCTTTAGCATTTGTAATCTCCCACCCGCTAGTAAGTATTGTAGAACCACAAATGTTATATAGATTGTGTGGTCTTTTCAACAGCTTTTGCATTTACATTTTATTGCTGCCTCAGGGATTGGACAGGAACTGGTATAGGTTCCAAATAACAGTGGAACCATGACAGATATTAGAAATTAGGAGAATACCACAACAATGATAACTGTGCGAGGTAACGCATATGTTAGTTGGCCAGGTTCAGTCATTTCACAGTGTACCGGTTGAGGATACCTTATCCAAAATGCTTGGAACCAGAATCATTTCGGATTCGGGATTTTTTCAGATTGAACTATTTGCATTATACTTACCAGTTGGACATTCCTAATCCAAAAAAGTCTGAAACTGAAAATGCTCCAGCGAGCGTTTCCTTTGAGCATCATGTTGGTGCTCAAAGTTTCAGATTTTGAAGCATTTCAGATTTTGGATTTTTGGATCAGAGACACCCAACCTGTGTATACACTTTAAAATATCATGTTGTACATAGTAAATACATACAATTTTGTCTGTCAATGTGAAATATAAAATGAAATAATCTTAAAGAAAGTAGGGGAAGAACTATTGACATTCTCACGTGGAGACGAATCCATTCTATGAGTTTGCCTGGGAACTGTTGAGTAACAGCTGGAACATTCACTGTCATCAGGTGAAGGACAGGGCGTGATCATTGGGAAACTGGCAGGCTGAGAATATGCTATGCTGGGATGGAACTACGGAAGTCAGGAAGTGTGGGTCCGTCAGGAATGCAGGGGAACGTGATACTTGACAGTTTTGGTTTCTAGTACCGTCCATTTGTGAGCCTTGCCATTACTCTGTATTACTGCAGTTAACAAGAGTCTGGATAAATCTAAGATTTGGACTTTCAGGACTGGAAGGCTCAAGGACAGAGGGGATGCCCCCGTTTCTGTGGTCCAGAAAACCCTTTGGGAATTGCAGCTTTCAGTGTGTCTGCAGAACAGCCGCTGGGATGGTCAGCCATTGATGCAGTCCGGTGGTGCCATGTGTGGGGCCCATCACAAAAGTGGCAGAAGGGCCTCAGACCTTGAGAGCCTCAGAGGGCAGTTCTGGATTCTTCGGTGATGCCTGGGGCCTGCCCTTTTGGTTCCAGGGATGCTGAGGTCTTTATTGTGCACATTAGGTTTTGATTTCTGTCCTCCATCACTCTCCTTGAACAGAAAAGTTATTTCAGTCTCTTAGCCCAATGCTTTTAACAAAAAACTCATGGAAATTTCAAGACAATATTTATGTCAAAGGATAAATTAAACTAATTGTAGTTTGCCTTTTCAGACTAGAAACCCCCTCTTTTTACAACACTCTGACACCCCCGACATATCCCCTCGGGAGCTGCCTGGGCTGTTCCACAGGAATCTGGCCATCCCAAAGGGCTTGACTGTCACCAGAATCATTGGTTGTAGCTATTGGTTGACTTCACAGAGTTCTCCCCACTGCCTTGAACTGTGGTCCCTTGTAGCTTCATTCTTGATACCCCCTCAGCGCATCACCACTAACTGTGACGTCGACCTCCTGCTGGGAAGGAGCACCTGTGTGTATAGTTGGGGTTCATTCTGTTTCTCCTTGTTTCATGCAGTTACTTTAGGAGATGAGAAGTGTGCTGCCTTCATTAGTGTTTGGTCCGTTCTTAGTTTTTGAAGAGGCATTCCCATTAATAGAACATTAACTCCTCAAAGATGGGGATTTTGGTCTAGTTAGTTCACTGCTGCATCCCCAGTTTCTGGAACTACACCTGGCACTCAGTACATAACTGTTGAATGAAGAATAGGATAAGAACAGGCGAAACTGCTTTGTAAGTTGCCAAAAAGTTGGGCATTATGTTTAATAAAATAAATTTAAAGATTTTTTTAGTGGTTCTTATAAGTGTACTTAGTGGAAAGACCTGACTCCTTTTGATTTATAAATCGTTCAGTGGGATATGTTTTCTGATATTTTGGGGTTATTTTATGCACGGATTTTCTCTTGGCCTGCCAGGTGTCCACTGTAAATATACAGTCATGAGCCCCATAATGATGTTTTGGTTGATTATAGACCTCATCTATGACAGTAGTTCCATAAGGTTATAATAGATCTGAAAAATTCCTGTTGCTTATTGATGTCTTAGCCTTTGTGACATTGTCCTGCTACACGTTACTCATGTGTTTTTGGTGGTGCTGGGGTTAACAGACATACTGCATTGCCAGCCATCTAAAAGTATAGCACATGCAATTAGGTACGGTACATAATCCTTGATAATAAATGACTGTGTTATTGGGTTTTTACTATGTAATGGTAATACATACATACATAGTAATATATATGTATATATTAATGTAATATAATTAATGTAATATATGTATGTATATATTATGTATATATTTAAATACTATGTATTTACTATACTATTTATCGTTATTTTAGCGTGTAGTCCTACTTACAAGAAAAGTTAACTGTAAAATCGCCTCAGGCAGGTATTTCAGGAAGTATTTCAGAAGAAGGCATTGTTATCACAGGAGATCACAGCTCCTTGTGTGTTCCTGCCCCTGAAGACCTTCCAGTGGGACAAGACGTAGAGGTGGAAGACGGTGACATTGATCATCCTGGCTATGTGTAGGCCCAGGCTAATGTGTTTGTCTGCATCTTGGTTTTTAAGAAAAAAGTTGAAAAAGTAAAAAAAAAACAAAAACAAAAAAATTCAAAATAGAAAAAGCTTATAGAATAAGGACATAAAAATATTTTTGTACTTCTGTGTAATGTTTTGTGTTTTAAGCTGTGTTATTATGAAAAAGTAAGAGTTTTTAAAAAAGGGCCGGGCGCAGTGGCTCACACCTGTAATCCCAGCACTTTGGGAGGCCGAGGCGGGCGGATCACGAGGTCAGGAGATTGAGACCATCCTGGCTAACACGGTGAAACCCTGTCTCTACTAAAAATACAAAAAATTATCCGGGCACGGTGGCGGGCGCCTGTAGTCCCAGCTTCTTGGGAGGCTGAGGCAGGAGAATGGCGTGAACCTGGGAGGCGGAGCTTGCAGTGAGCCGAGATCGCGCCACTGCACTCCAGCCTGAGCGACAGAGCGAGACTCCATCTCAAAAAAAAAAAAAGAGTTACAAAAAAGTTTGTAAAGTAAAAATGTTGCGGTAAGCTAAGCTTAATTTATGACTGAAGAAGGAAAAATATTTTTTACACATTTAGTGTAGCTTCAGTGTACAGTGTTCCTCAAGTCTCCAGCAGTGTGCAGTCATGTCCTAGGCCTTCACATTCACTCCCCGTCACTCACATTCACTCCCCCTCACTCACATTCACTCCCCCCTCACTCACATTCACTCCCGCCTCACTCACATTCACTCCCCCCTACTCACATTCACTCCCCCCACTCACATTCACTCCCCCCCATACACATTCACTCCCCCTCACTCACATTCACTCCCCCTCACTCACATTCACTCCCCCCTCACTCACATTCACTTCCCCCTCACATTCACTCCCCCCTCATTCAGATTCACTCCCCCTCACTCACATTCACTCCCCCTCACTCACATTCACTCCCCCCTCACTCACATTCACTCCCCCCTCACTCACATTCACTCCCCCTCACTCACATTCACTCCCCCCTCACTCACATTCACTCCCCCCTCATTCAGATTCACTCCCCCTCACTCACATTCACTCCCCCTCACTCACATTCACTCCCCCCTCACTCACATTCACTCCCCCCTCATTCAGATTCACTCCCCCTCACTCACATTCACTCCCCCCTCATTCAGATTCAATCCCCCTCACTCACATTCACTCCCCCTCATTCACATTCACTCCCCCTCACTCACATTCACTTTCCCCCTCATTCACATTCACTCCCCCTCACTCACATTCACTTTCCCCTCATTCACATTCACTCCCCCTCATTCACATTCACTCCCCCTCACTCACATTCACTCCCCCCTACTCACATTCACTCCCCCCCACTCACATTCACTCCCCCCTCATACACATTCACTCCCCCTCACTCACATTCACTCCCCCCTCATACACATTCACTCCCCCTCACTCACATTCACTCCCCCTCATTCACATTCACTCCCCACTCACTCACATTCACTCCCCCCTACTCACATTCACTCCCCCTCACTCACATTCACTTCCCCCCTCATTCACATTCACTCCCCCTCATTCACATTCACTCCCCCCTCACTCACATTCACTCCCCCCTACTCACATTCACTCCCCCCACTCACATTCACTCCCTCCCATACACATTCACTCCTCCCTCACTCATATTCACTCCCCCCTCACATTCACTTTCCCCCTCATTCACATTCACTCCTCCCTCACTCATATTCACTCCTCCCTCACTCATATTCACTCCCCCCTCACATTCACTCCCCCTCACTCACATTCACTTTCCCCCTCATTCACATTCACTCCCCCTCATTCACATTCACTCCCCCCTCACTCACATTCACTCCCCCCTACTCACATTCACTCCCCCCACTCACATTCACTTCCCCCCATACACATTCACTCCCCCTCACTCACATTCACTCCCCCTCACTCACATTCACTCCCCCCACTCACATTCACTCCCCCCCATACACATTTACTCCCCCTCACTCACATTCACTCCCCCTCACATTCACTTTCCCCCTCATTCACATTCACTCCTCCCTCACTCATATTCACTCCCCCCTCACATTCACTCCTCCTCACTCACATTCACTCTCCTCCTCATTCACATTCAGTCCCCCCCACTCATATTCACTCCCCCTCATTCACATTCACTCCCCCCTCACTCATTGACACTCAGGGCAACTTGCGGTCCTGCAGCCTTCGTTCATGGTAAGTTCATGGTACCAATTTTTATCTTTTGTATCTTATTCTTGCTATACCTTTTCTATGTTTCCATTCACAGATACTTACCATTGTGTGACTGTTGCCTACAGTATTCAGTACAGTAACATGCTGTACAGGTTTGTAGGCTAGGAGCCAAGGCTATCCCATGCAGCCTAGGTGTGCAGTAGGCTATCCCACCTAGGTTTCTGTCAGTACACTCTAAGTACACTCCAGGATGTTCACACAAGGATGAAATCACCTAAAGGTGCATTTCTCAGAACACATCCCTGTCATTAAGTCATGACACATGACTGTATTATAATATAGCCGCATGGTGTCACAATCACGCTTTTATAGTCCCCACATACCCCTGGAAGCCCATCAAGAGTAGTGTTGGAATGCTGCTTGCAATATTTATGAAACAAATGGAATTAAACTCTTTACGTCTGAGGCGTAGCATTGCATTACTCTGCTTTTAACAAAGGAATTTTCAAATCTCAAAAATTACAATAAATTGGTTGGAACATTCTTGAATTAAAGAAAAGCAGTGTTAATGAATTTATTTGCTATGCATTCCAGTCCCATTAATCCTGATGAGTTCATCCTGGCTTAACATATGGCATGCCTTTCTTTAGACTTTTAAGTTTAGCATTAACTGCTTTTATACCACGACAGGAGACTATGACTGGAGCAAGCGTTACTGCGGCAGGCTGCTGAATTCATGCCTAAGAGGCAGGAGAGCAGCGTTCTTCCTGTTGAGCATATATTAAGCTTGGCTGTGTTCATTTCACTGGGCAACCTTACAAGCAGTGGTTCTCAAACTGTTGGGTCTGGAACCCCTCTGACACCCTTAAAGAGTATGGAGGACTCCAAGAAGCTTTGCTTATGTGGGTTGTGTCTATCAATACTTATGAATTGGAAATTAAAATTTAGGCCGGGTGCAGTGGCATACCTCTGTAATCCCAGCACTTTGAGAGGCTGAGGCAGGTGGATTGCTTGAGCTGAGGAATTTGAGACCAACCTGGGCAATGTGGCGAAACCCTGTTTCTACAAAAAATACAAAAATTAGCCAGGCGTGGTGGTGTGCACCTGTAGTCCCAGCTACTTGGGAGGCTGATGTGGGAGAATCACCTGAGTCTAGGGAGGTCGAGGCAGCAGTGAGCCAAGATTGTGCCACTGCATTCTGTTGCCTGGGTGACAGAGTGAGACCCTGTCTAAAAAAAAAAAATTAAAATTTAGAACAACTTGAAATAAATGTCTTAATTTACCTAAAATAACAAGGATTAACCCATTTTGTGTTACTATAAGTAACATTTTTATGAAAAATAGCTATTTTCCAGAACAAAAAAAAAAATCAGTGAGAAGAGTGGCATTGTTTTACATATTTGCCAGTGTCTTTAATGTTTAGCTTATGGCAGCTGGATTCATATATGTGCTTCTGCATTCAGTCAGTTTGGACATGTTGTTTTAGTTGAAGTATATAAGGAAAATATGGCTTCACAGGGATGTACCTAGAAAGGGAGGAACACTTTAGTGGCCTTTTCAGGCAATTGTAGATATTCTTTCTTGATACTACATTAAAACTCCACAGGCAATAGTGGGTTCCACTGTGGAATCTGAAGCCATCTCGGTAAGCTCTTTGTTCTAAAATAATGGGTCTGTCCTGCACTTCAAATCAGTCTGCACATTTAGGATTCTGTTTTACTGAATTACTGTTTTACTGAATTACGTGGATCTTCCAAATGCTGGCACATTTCATCATATATTTTTAAAATATCCCATTTGTTAACATCACCCCCAGTGTCATCAGAAAATTCAACTTTTAGGGAGCTGTCCACATCTTGATGATGAATACAAGTTTTCTGAAATTCCCATTTTTTTCTTGAAAGCTCAAATTTTATCACTCGCAGCAAATGTTGTCAGTTGTTTCCCTTCTAGATTCTGCACCCCCCCTTTTTTTTTCCAGAGTTAACTTTTTAAACTACGAATCCCAATCATGGCCCCTTGGCAGCCACCCTGCAGTGGGGCACCAGGATGCTGTGTTCCTGGTGGGCTGTGAGCCTGACTTTATCAACCTTCATTGTTCTCGGTGCTCTCATGGTACATGATAGAGCATCAAGAAATAGCAGTAATTGACAGTTAGGGACATTTGATTGTGGACTGTGTTTTAAATACTGTTGAATTAATGTTCAGTTCCACTGGTGTGATCATGGCATTACAGTTTGGTAACACAATGTAATTCTTAGCAGTTACTTATTGACATATGTAGAGGTCAGTTGTCATGGTGGCTATAGCTTGCTTATCACGATGGTCATGAGGAAAGCATATATTTGTCTAAAGAGGGATAAAGCAAATATGGCAAAACATTAAATATTGGGAAGTGTAGATAAAGAGTAAGTATTCATTCAACTTCTGTAGGTTTGACATTTTCAACATAGAAAGTGAAAAGGAATGAAATATCAGTGTGGGATGAAATATCAATGTATGAAAGATGACGTAGGTGGGAATAGAATAAGATTCCAATTGTGGGAAATCTGGTTTGCTGCTGTCTAAGTTATAAAACTGTAGCTGTTGATTAGCATCTTTATGTGCATTTTTTGTGTAATGATAATCTTGTCTGGGTTCACATTAGGTGCAAATCATATTTCAGACAGCTTAATTAAACCTCTTCAGCTCCTGGGTGAGTGCAAGAATCTGTGCAGAGTGTAAATGGTAAGATTTAGAAAACAAAGGACTTTATATGCCATGCATCTATGAGGTTCTTCGTAGCGTGTCCTCAGGCTGTGTTCACACCAGGTACTCCCAGTCACTGGCCAGCACGATTCCATTCCAAGGCAACAAGGTCCTGCATCCCAGATTTAGGATAACCTTCTGCCCATGCTGAGACTCTTGGTGTTATGGGCACATGTATGCTTTGTGCTGCCATGGCAGCTGTTAATAGTACCCATAGAACTCCATCACCAAATTCTCGATTGTACGAATTGGAGTCCAAGTGTTTTCAGAAGACACCAGCTAAGGTTTTCTGCCCCTGCTGGCCTTGCTGGTCAATACCAGTGTCAGGAGCGGACTCGTTCCCCTTCATGGCCCCTGACCGGGGCCTCAGAGCTTTTGCATGCCTACGACTGTGCCCTAGATTTGTGGAAATTGCCAGTGTGACGCTTTTCTCTCTTCCTCTTTGAAATATGAGAGTCAGTTTCAGAGGTAAAGCGGTGGAATCTCTGGTGCGGAGGGCATCTAGTCTGGCTCTCCATCTTCTCCCTGAATTCCCCCGATGATGCCCCATGGTGGGCCCCTTTGCCGTCAACCCTGTCTTCAGTTGCTGTTAAGGTGGCATGTGCTTCCCGCTGCAGGGCTGAGCTGAATCCGTTTTCACTGTACCAGCCACAGACTTAGAGATTCTGAGGTTGAAACTGAACATATCTGATGGCTCTTCCTTGCCTTTCAGGATTCTGAAACCTTCCTTGTATCCCTCCTAAGACATCTTTGCTGCAAGATCGAGGCTGTCCTCTGGTGAGAAGGTGGTGAGGCTTCCCGTCATATTCCAGGTACAGTCTGCCTGTCAGCACGACAGCAGAATATATGTTATTCTGTTTTGTACTAGAATATGTTATTCATTTAGACTGCTAGTTGTCTGTTGACTTTTTAAGTTAACTGTCAACTAAAACCCCCAGTTGTCTTCTTTTTTAGATTTCCAAATGCTGTAATTTTTCAGACTCATGTGGCTACCTGTCCAGACCCATTGACCCAGCAGAAAACAAGCTTGTCTTTTCACTTTAGTGTGTTCCTTAAATTCCTGCATTTCCTTCAGACAGAACTCTTCATATCCTACGGCTGGCCAGGCCTTCTGTCCCTGAGGCCTGGTCACCAGGGTAGGCTCTGGGGAAGGATCAGCCTGGAGCTGTCCCTCATCATTCCTGGCGTGGACGTTGGGCGCTGTGTCTCGTGCTCTGTATGCCACCCAGCTCCTGGGCACTGGCTTGCAGCACAGCGGCTGTGATGCGTCCTGCCATGTTTCTCTCTGTGACTCTTGGAGTCTTTGCACTTCTCAAGGTCAAGGGCTGCTTCCAGTTTTCTTCCTGCCCCAGAACTTTTCATCTTGCTCCCATTCTTCTCACTCTTCTCCTTACTCCTCTTTCTCTCCCTTTTACTTAGGAATTCTGCTGTAACTCGTTCTTGGTTTAGGCGCTGTAACCATCTGCTCTAGGGCAGTGGTATTTCAGGCTGTTCCTTGCAGCTTGAGAGTTAATTCCAAGTGGGCATAAGAGCCAAGTGGGGCAGGGGGGCGGTCAAGGCTGGCCAGTGAGGCTGTCTGTCCCCTAACTCTCTTTAAATATGAGTAGCTTCATTTTTATCTGATTCTTCTATTTGGGTTTGGCATAGGATGTAGTTTGGGTGCCGAGACCAGCTTGGTCGGAGACCCTAACCCAGCGGCGCTAGAGGAATTGAAGAAACACACACAGAAATATAGAATGTGGAGTGGGAAATTGGGGCTGACGGCCTTCAGAGCTGAGAGCCTCGAACAGAGATTTACCCACATATTTATTGACAGCAAGCCAGTGATAAGCATTATTTCTATAGATTATAGATTTACTAAAAGTATTCCTTACGGGAAACAAAGGGATGGGTCTGGCTAGTTATCTGCAGCAGGAACATGTCCTTAAGGCACAGATCGCTCTTGATAATGTTTGTGGTTTAGGAACACCTTTAAGTGGTTTTCCGTCCTCGGTGGGCCAGGTGTTCCTTGCCCTCATTCCGGTAAACCAACGACCTTCAATGTGGGCGTCATGGCCATCATGGACATGTCACAGTGCTGCAGAGATTTTGTTTATGGCCAGTTTTGGGGCCAGTTTTTGGCCAGATTTGGGGGACTGTTCCCAACATTTGGGAAAAAGAGTTCCACTATAAAATACTTTAAACTAATTGCTCTGGTCATTTTTCCATTAAACTAAAAATGTTTACTGAGTATGGAGTCTTCATCATTATCATTGATATTTTATCACAAAAAATAGAGGGAAAACTCTTTAGTTGAGGGAAAGTGTGTGTGTGTGTGTGTGTGTGTGTAACGACCCTCACCTGACTTGTCTCCCACTCTCTTACATTCCTAACAGTCATTTGAGGCAGTTCATATCGTTAATTCTGAGACTATGGCTATATTAGGAATGCACACATATTTAGGCTCAGCAGCCCACACAGAGTTCTTAATCAGAAGGACTTCTGGGGGATATAGCCAGTGACCTTTGCCACATGTAAGCAACTTTGAGCAGCCTGCCTTGAAATAAGAATTAAGGAGGAAGGAGGGGCTGCCCATAAGCTTCAAGTTCCTGGGGAGGATTAGGCTATAAGTAAGCACCTTGTTTATGAGGCTGCTACTACCTTGTCAATGTCAGAAACAAAGGTGCAGAATTACCAGGTGCACCTTCCCAAAGGCGGTGGGTAAAATTAGCTGCTGGCCAGCAGGGAAGTGGGAGGACATTCTGCACAGGCCAGAAGCCACTGTGTGTTGGGGTGTGTGAGCCTTGAGCACCCTTTTCTTTCCTTCCCTGTTTAGGTGCTTAATTAGTAGCATGACTTAAATTAGAGTGAGTTCATTCTGCATTCTTCCCCGCGCCGCCCCAGTCAGATGTGTTTCTGCTGTCTTAACAGACTATTTTAGAACATCTTCCGGTGTTACCTAACACTGGGGCTGGGCGTTGACACCTGAGTGAATAGCCTAAGTCAGAGTCTTCCGCTTCTTGGGCTGGGCAGTGCATTATCAAGCTGTGAGGGGAAGCCCTTGGGTGGTGTTGGGGCACAAGTCTTGAACCCTGTCTGATTTGGGGGAATTTATGGCTTACTGGGCACCGCCATGATGTCATCTTTTCCTGTTGAAGAGAATCAGGCCAGGTGCCAGATGGTAACATAGGTGCCACATCTCCTGGAGGCCTTTCGGTCTTGGCCACACTTGTTGTTTGGTTTATCACATTCTGTCTTCTCTCTTCTGTTCTGTTCCCTGCTCTTCCTCAGCCTCTGCAAAGAGGGAGGGCACAGAGTAGGTGCATAATAGGTGGTTGTTGCATGGATCGATCATTATGAACAGTTACTTGCTTGCTTCTTTCTTTCCAGACTGTGCACTCTGAGGGCAGGGACGATGTGTGGTCTCATCTTTATAGCTCCCATAACTTCCTACGACCATGGCCCAAGGAAGATCACCCAATTTTTTAAAAAATGAAATAACAGCTACTTAATGTATGCCATTTTTCCAGGAGGAGGAAATTACTTTCAAATTATTCAGACTCCATTAAGACGAAATAGCTTCAGGCGAAGTTGTGGTTATCCCCACCATTGAAGCAATGTATTAAAGAAAGGTTGCTGCTCTGGTTCTTAGCCCCCCAAGGATTCCGTGAGCAAATGAACACCAGTTCACTCATTATCACACAAGAGTGTTTGGACCATTTATTAGTCATCTGTTTCTCTGGCTTAAAACAACACACATCTTACTTTCTCAATGTTTCTGTGGGCCAGGAATCAGCAGGAGTCAGAGCTCAGCTGGGGCCTATGCTTGGGGTCTCACAGGGCTACAGTCTGGATGCTGGCCTGGGCTTGGTTTTCATCTGGAGGCTTGACTGGAGAAGTGTCCTCTTCCACATTCCCTCAGGTTGTTGGCTGAATTCAGGTTCTCTAGTTGTAGGACTGAGTCCTGGCCTCTTTTTGGCCGACATGCAGGCTGCTGTCCGCTCCCAGAGGCCACTCGCAGTTCCTAGCAGCTGCCTGCATCTCCCAGAAGCCATCTGCAGTTGGTTGTCACGTGGGCTTCCCCAGCATGGCTGCTTGTCTCATCAAGCCAGCCCAGCACAGGTCACCTTTCCTTAATCCTTGAAAGGGGGAGTTGAAAAGTGATTTCCATCTGCTGTCTATTTTTATAAGAAATTATTTTGCTCCTTGATTTTTTTTCTACATTCGTCCCTGATTTTAAGTCTTCTACAGGGTCACAGCCCCACAGGACTCATTTACCCTTGCAGCCGGCATGGATGCCCTGAGCCATCACTGGCCCTAATGGCTGGTGGGTGGCTCCAGAGTGCCCAGTCCGACTTTAGGAGCGAGGTGGGTTAAATGGCTTTTTGTGAGCTGCCTTGGAATTTAACTGCAGTTTTGTCATGTTGTTTGTATACGAAAATGTGGTCTTGGGTCTCAGATGACTGGCATGTCAGTGAACTTTTAGCAGGCAAGAGGTCCTTACAGTAGGTTTTTCTGTGGCAGTGGAGACTGCAGAGAATATTATTTGGGGCATATGTTAAAATGTCTCTTTTCAGCCTTTAAGAATTCCTTAAAAAACAATAGAAGTGGCTGGGCATGGTTGCTCACACCTGTAATCCCAGGACTTTGTGAGGCTGAGGTGGGTGGATCACTTGGGGTTGTTCAAGACCAGCCTGGCCAACATGGTGAAACCCCGTCTCTACTAAAAAAATACAAAAATTAACTGGGTGTGGTGATGTGTGCCTCTAGTCCCAGCTACTCAGGAGGCTGAGGTGGGAGGATTGCTTGAACCCAGGAGGCGGAGGCTACAGTGAGCTGAGATGGTGCCCCTGCACTCCAGCCTGGGCGACAGAGCAAGACTCCATCTCAAAAAACAAACAAACAATAGATGTAACCTGTGCTCTCCTTTTCTCCTGATTCTGTGAAAATGTAGAGTCTGACTGTCACAAAGCCATAACCAAAAAAGGAACAATTTTGATTATGCCCGGTTTGGAACATTTGAGTTGAATGTTGGCATATTGAGGGGCTGGCTCCGGGGTCAAGTTGGGGTGGCACCCCAGAGTGACAGTGTGTGGTCATGGTATTGGTCTGGCGTCTTTGATGAAAGCAATGCAGGTGGCACTGCCTGTGACAGATGATAAAATATGGACCATGTGGTGTGCTGAAAGGGCCACTCCACCCTTCACCCCCTCTGGCACTCTCATGCGGTGGGAAGGAATGGCACTGGTCCCGCATCCTGGGCTGCCTTGTTCTTCGCTGGCTTTCTCCTGGTCCATGGGTACGGTTTTCTCCCGGTCTTTGATCATTCAGGCGAGCATGCGGGCAATTGGCCATTTGTTTCCAGATACCTGAAAGGAATTTCAGGTAAATTGAATCACATTCTCCTCTCTGATAGAGGCTATTCTCTTAGTGCCCACTAGCACGTCCGCTCCATGTAAAGAGGAGGCCTCCTCATTAGAAAAGTACAACCAGTACTTGTTGAAGACTGAAGACAGGCAAGGTGGTCAGCCAGGCCAAGAGGCTGTGACATTCCTTTCAGATTAGAAGTCAGATTAAAAGTGTGTTCCTTCTGGAGTGAGTGTCTGAAATTCTGGTCACCATTAAAAAGGTGTGGTTGTGAGTAGGGCAGGAAGACCTACCATAAAATGTGGCATTTCCTGGTGGGAATTACTTGTGCATGACATGAACTGCGTAGATAATCCCCATGGTAACTACGGGTGTGTGTTTTATGTGTGTGTCAGGGCTCTTTGAGAATAAAACAGGGACCGGGGAACAAATAGATCAATATGAAAGGTCACAGCATTTGCTTACGCAAAGGTGTTATATTAGTTGGATTAAAATATTGTGCTGTAAGGCAAGCATATTGATTTCCTACCAAAAAGGAGAAGGCTGGACCTTGAGAAGCTGGAAGTCCTCGTGCTCTGTATTTTTCCCCTCTGGTGTTTCTTACATAGACCAGGTTCCGCCCAAGATCATGTTTTATGGATGCTCTTCCTTTGCTTAAAACTTTTGCTTCTAAATAAAGGTGTAAATCCCTTAGCTGGCCACTGAAGACCCCTAAAGGGGCCACCCTGCCCTGCCCCAAGTCACAGATCACAGACCAGCATGCCAGCCTCGCCCGGTTACTGACATGCCACCTGTTGTCCAGCGGGCATGGGTTCCATCTCCCCAGTGAGGCTGTTACCTGTCAAAAGGTAAGGAAGGGGTGAACCGCAAAATTCACTTGCGTTCCTTCCAATGTATAGCTCCTAACCGTGTGTGCCTAACGTTTTAGACAGCACCAGCTTTTGAATAGCCTGTGAACTACTCCTAAGTCTGTTCTTTGGTACTCATATCAGCTTTTCTGGTAGAGGCTATCGGGTGAGAGAGGGTTGCTTTTCAGTCTGACTTGCCATTGATTCAGACTTAGGCCCAGAGAAGTGTCTCAGGACACCACCGGGAGAGTTAAGGACAGGTCTGCCTGTTACACATCCGTGACTCTTGGCTGTTTTTCTATGTCATTATCAAATATGGCTGAATATTGACAGTTTCATAGGGCTCAACCTAATCCCATATAAGAGACGCTTTAACTAGTTAACATGTGGCTGTCACTTACAGCATTTTGGGGCTGTCCTGGCACTGGGGTTGTGGAGTAGGGTACTTGGTGCAGGTAGTGGAGTTTCTTCGGTGTTTTTTGGGTCAGCCCCAGACGAAGTCCTTTGTTTTTACATTTAATTTTGGAAATTTCCAAACATGCACAAATGAGAAAAGCATAATGAAGCCCCGTGTACCCGCTTATCAGCTGCTCCTAGACAGACTCGAGGTGGGCTTGGCTTGTCCTGGGACCCTCATGCCTTCCTTTGTTCTCCCTCTTTGTTGATTTCATTAAAAGAGATTTTCTTTCCCTTAATTCAGAAGCATTACATACTCATTATTTTAAAATTGTCGAAATATGGAAGGAACCATTCATAATCTTCTTCTGTCTAGAGACAAATGCCTCACTTCTTCCTGCACTACAATTCTTTGTATACACTTACTTTTATGTTATAATTTTTTTTAAGGATTGCTATAATGTTGTTTTGACACTTTTTCTCTAATGTAACACGTAATCCATCTGCTTTATCTGCCACTTCCTTCCACATACCCTTTCCAGGCCTCTGCTATCTGTATCCTTTCCACAACTTTCCGCCGAAGCCCTAGTTGGGTCCTGCAGCCAAAATTACCCACTTTTCCTCAGTTCCAGATAAAGTTCCTGTTACCTCACAGCCAGCGGGTCTTGGCTAGCAGCTGGCTGGATGGGAAGTGGATGGATTACGTTGATTCACTCCACGGCATGAATAATAATGGGCTTCATTTTTACAGGGGTATCACATTTAAGAAGAGGTTGTCACTTAACTCATGACTCTTTTATATTTGTAGGATTTCAGACAGGGTAACAAATAAAGTAAGAATTATCAGGCAGCAGGGAGAATGAGCTTGGTCAAAGTTGAGTCAGTTTGGCACCTGGCAGGGAATAGGGTTTCAGGAATTAGATGACCTGGGTTCAAATCCTGGCTTCACTATTACAAGTTACGTGACAGCAGGCAATATAATCTGCCAGCTACACTCCGCGCTCTTATTCTTACAAGAGGATTAGCAATTGTGACTCGATTGCTTCCTTGTGGGGATTTAATGCAGCAGTGCATGTGTGTGGCGTGGAGCTGGCTGTTTCTAGCAGGCCCCGCTCACTGTGAGGCTGTTCTTCAGGTCATTTCCTGGGCTGTGCCCCATTGTCCATAGCTTTTCTTTGTCTCCTCTCAAACCAGTGAATTTTCTAGGAGTTCCAAGTTTTTTTCACAAAAAAAGTTGCTCGTGATGGTGGGGAGACTGGGGGAGAAGTGAAAATTTCCAGGAGTTTGTGGATTAAGGTGTTCCCAGGCCTATGTGTGAATTGGTGGGCTGCCTGGGTTTATTAAAGGTTTGTTGAGTGAATAAATGAGTGAGTGGGAAAATATCAGTCTGTGAATGTCCAGTGAAAATTAAGTGAGGTTGGCATGGAACCCTCTGCTTTGCTCTCGTTTGCAATGCTGATTCTCCTTTTGCTTTTGGAAGAGGAAATATTTAGAAGGAGGGAAAGAAAACTAATTTAACTCCCAGGAAACCTTAGAGGCTCAGAAAATTAAAGTGCCAGTGTTCTAATCTTGGGGGAACTTTGTTTAAAACATTTCTTTTTAAATAGATGAATAAATTTGTTTAAAGAACAAGTTTCTTCTGAGATGTGAGAGCCAGTTCCATAGCCATTTCCAAGGCCCGAATGCAGTGCCGGCAGGGAACTTAAAGCCTGTTTCGTGGAAGCTCCCACTGTGTAGGGCCAGCTCCCTGGTTGGTTCTGGCTCACTGACGCTGCACTTGCGAGGCAGTGGAGAGTCTCCCTGCGGACCTGCCCACAGGGTGTGCAGACTGATGTTTTCTTTCCATGCTGCCCAAGTGTGATGAAAAGGCATGTGTCAGAGGAGCCCTGGCTCCAATAGGATAGGATAGGATGCCTGTTTTTGTTGTAACACATTTCTGCACACAGGGCGTGGGCGTCTCTCCTGATGAAGCACCGCCCTCCCGAGTGATGATGGAAACACGTCGAAAGACATCAACTCTCCACTCATCCTGCTGGCTTCAGGAGGAAACGCTTTTCGGGTGTTCTCTGGTTTTTGTGAAGATGTCCTTGATAGCTTTTCCACTGGCTTCTCGTTTTTTATGTCATCTTTGATTTGAGTAAACAGAATTGGAAGACTTGAGCTGAGTGGAGTAGGTGGTACTTACAGTGACTGTGGCAAAGCCTTCAATGAAGGGAAACCCTGGTGACGGGAACCTTAAGCTGATGGGGATTGTCTGCCCTCTGCTTCTGTGAGGCAGAGACAGGTGACCAACAGGTTGTAATTGGGATTTAAAAGAAAAATATTATTATGAGGAATTAATAGCTACTCATGGGGTGATGCTGATGGTTCTTTGCATTTGAAGAGCAGCGAGTTCTGTTTTCTGGGCGTTTCCTAGTACATTGTCTCATGTGAGCCTCACAGCACCTTGCAGTGGCAGGACTGTCCATCCCCATTTTACACACATAGAAACAGAGACCTTGACGTTGTGCCTTGTTGAACACAATGAATTTGGGCCTATGGAAACCTGGACAGGAAGAGTGGTAGGGACCTGAGCTGGTCCCCACAGTGGCATGGGGGTGATAGTCTGATTGGGGTGAAGGGGGTGGGCAGAGGGTGCAGCCTGTGACAGAGGTTACCTGTGAGGAGACGGGCTTGGAGAGGGCTTCCTAGACAAGACTGTTGCTTTAGATTTCAATCTGTAACTAGCATCTTTTTATATTTATATTCATTTAGAGAAACAAATTTATTCGTTGGTGAATGAAACCATTCAGTATTCAGCTAATAAGATCTCTTTTGATAGAAAGACCCTCACA
The DNA here is from genome assembly GCF_029289425.2 of Pan paniscus. NCBI lineage: Eukaryota > Metazoa > Chordata > Mammalia > Primates > Hominidae > Pan > Pan paniscus. The sequence continues at coordinate 29,133,674 of NC_073263.2, read as the reverse complement.
AGTTGTTGATGGTCATGGTGATGATTACCTGAGACAAAAGTGGGTGCCCTGTTAGCTTCCTGGATTTCAGGTCATTGGTGATTACTGACTGCTGCGTGTGCTGTGGTCCTGTCAATACTATTTGGTGCCTGCTAGGTGCCAGGGGCATAGAAGGATGATCAGGATGCAGCCCTTGCCCTGGGGGAGCATCTTGAGGGGGCCGAGTTGAGTCAGTGGGAAGAGCTTGGCCCCCCCCGATGAGGCAGGTGTGATGTCACCTGTGCCCCCTACAACAGGGCACAGTGCCATCTGTGCCCTCTTCTGTATTTTACACCCTCTCCCCACTGCCCTCGCCGCCATGCCATTCCCCAGAATTTGTTGATCTAATTCAAAGAGCAGTTCAAGGCTTTGGAGGCAGTGAGACTTGAACCCCAACTGCACCTTTCATTGGTCAAATACCCTTGGGGACGTTCCTTGGGAGAATGTTATAGAAGTTATTTGATTTGTGCTGGGGCCAGGCATTATTACTTTAAAAAATCTCCCCAGATGATTCTAATGTGCAACCAGCATTGAGAATTACTGAGTTGTAATCAAGCCTGCGTCTCTTTGTCTCTAGAATGCAAAGTATTGCCTAGCTGATAAGGGGGCGAAAAGATGAAGTAAACTATGTAAAGGACTTTCATTTGGCTGGTGCTCCAGGATGTTAGGTGTTTTTAGTTATTACTATTGTTTTCTCATTGAAAACGTGACATGTCATTCTAGACTACACAGCAAATGATGGAAAAGAAGAAAATAACAACAAAAACATACGTATAATCTCAGTTAATATTTTAGGATTTTACATCCACATACGTACTCATTGGTATTATATTATGTTCTTTTGGACTTGATGTTTTCTCATGACATTAAAAGTTGAAAACGGTTTATTGACTGCAAACCATTTCAGCAACAGATTCACGCTGTAAAGATCGCACTGGGTTCCTTCCTGAGACAGCATTGTCTACTTTCGGCCTGTGGGTTATTTGTTTATTTGTTTGGGCCTCTTCGTGGTGTGAGTGGGTGGGATCCCGGCGCTCCCGAGTTGCTTTAACCTGGCTGACGCCCGATGCTGTGGTCTTTGCCATGCCTGCATTGGGGCCTCTGTTGGCAGTTGTTCTTGGCTGGGCAACTTCCCCACTGTGCCTGGAAGCTGTTCTGCAGTTGGTGGCTGCTCAGCCCAGGGAATGGCACCTGTGGTAGAGCCTCATGTCCTCTCCTCCCCGCATGTCCCCGCCTCTCCCCCACTCTGTCCTCCTGTAGAACCTCTGATCCCTGCCTCCTCCCCACCCCTCTCCCTCCTCCTGGGGAACCTCTGATCCCTGCCTCCTTCCGCACCACTCTCCGTGTAATGTTGCTTTTGCTGTAAGACTTAGAGTGGTGGGCTGTAAACTTTGTCTATGGGACCTCAGAGGTCCCTGGGAACTTCTGCCATCAGCCTGTTGAGTCAGTAGGCAGAAGCGCGTGGCGGGGAGGCAGGGCTCTCAGGCTTTCTGATTGTGAAGTCATGGAGGCCTGAAGGACTGAAACCCCTGGTTGAGTCATCACCCTGGCCCTTGGGCCCCCTTGTGCCAGACTTGAGCAGTCACATTGCCTGCAGCTTGTGGATTTTAGAAGAGTGTAAAGTGTCTTTATGACCAAGGCCTCCAGCTCGATATATGGAAGTGTCCAGATGGCTCTGTGCCTCTGTACTTCTTGATGGAAGGCCACCTTTTTTCCCCCATGAAAGTAGTGGCCTTTTGAGACAGACCTTTTCTTTGTCCCACACTCTCCTTTGGGACCCTAGTGCTCCAGGAGTGTATGTTCATAGCCTCGCACCCCCCACCCCACCCCACCACTCTGTGCTTTCCAAGAATAAGGACTGGGGGTTTGCCCATTTCTCTTAAACCCCAGTTGTCACAGTGCTTTGCAGATAACAGGCATGGGATCAGTCACTTTGGGTGGAATTTAGTTATATCCTCAGCGTGTCACTAGCTGCCTGGGGTCAGCCAGATGTAGACCCCAGGGCCTTTAAAAGAGTCCAAGCTCAGAAGTCGTATTTCACTGTAGGCAGAGCCGCTGCCCAGTGAGACTGGGGCCTTGCACCGTGCCGTTGTTTCTTTCTCTGCCGCTCACTGCACAAGTGGACGATTGGTTTTTTTTTTAAGCTGCATAATTTTGAACCACCCTTCCCATCCTCATACTTTTGATTCTTTGATTTACTCTCTCCAATTCAATTTTCTTATGGTCGTGGAGCTCATTTAGTCTTTTTTTTTTTTTTTTGAAACAGGGTCTCCCTCTGTCTGGAGTGCTGGAGTGCGGTGTGTGATCACGGTTCACTGCAGTCTTGATTTCCTGGGCTCAAGCCATCCTCCTGGCTCAGCCTCCTGAGTAGCTGGGACCACAGATGCATACCACAGTGCCCGGCTAATTTTAGATTTTTTGTAGAGATGATGTCTTGCCATGTGGCCCAGGCTGGTTTCGAATGAGCCCATGTAGTCTTTTTTTTTGAGACAGATTTTGATGTTGTCACCCAGGCTGGAGTGCAATGGCGTGATCTCGGCTCACTGTAACCTCCGCCTTCCAGGTTCAAGCAATTCTCCTGCCTCACCCTCCCGGGTAGCTGGGATTACAGGCGCCTACCACCACGCCCAGCTAATTTTTGTATTTTTAGTAGAGATGGTGTTTCACCATGTTGGCCAGGCTGGTCTCCAACTCTTGACCTCAGGTGATCCACCCACCTCGGCCTCCCAAAGTGCTGGGATTACAGGTGTGAGCCACCGCGCCTGGCCGAGTTCATGTAGTCTTTAGTGACGCTTTGCACAGTGAAAGGTATTCTCTGCCTGTACTCCCCGTAGGTGAACATGCCTTCTGCAATGCAGAATGACTTTGGAAAGATTGTATGTGTTTTTTTTTATGATAAAAATAAAATAGAATTTTTAAAGAGAATTTTGAAAAGTATTATGATAGTGAATAGTAAAATGACTGCTACGAATATTTTGATATACTTTTTATCTGGCATTTAAAGAATACATATGTACTTTGTTTATCCAAAAATATATACTTTTGTAGTATTTTTCTGTGAACCTGTCATGAACATTTCTTCATTGTCCATACATAGTCTAGAAAGACATTCTTAATGGCTACATTATTTTGTCATATTTTATTATAAGTTATTCATAATTTTTCCTACTCTTGGACAGGAAGGGTTTTTCTCATTTTTTCCACTTCTCTTAGTGACATCATGTTAACATCCAGAATGATGTTAAACTGTATTCAACATTTGTGAGCATGTTACTCATGATTTTCCCAATTATGCTAGTCTCTATTTGTCAGTCTTCTATACATTGTACGTGAATTGAATGTTTATGAATAGGGGTTTTCCCTTTGATATGTACTAAACTTGTTAAGATCAATCCTCCTATCTGCTCCCTGCCCCTCACGCCCAAATTGGCAGTGGCTTCTGATGACAGGAGAAAGACTGTGGTCTACCATTGTACCAGGCTCAGTTCACCTGGGATTAGTGAGTCCATGTTAGGTCAGTTATGACCTGTCCTCTGATGGTCTTAGGCACTGACCACGGTTAATTTCCTTTTCTGTTCTGAGTCTCTTTCTGCCTGTTAAGGGACCTCCATTGCTCCTTCTCAAGACCGTGTTCAGTTCTGTCTCTTTCTTACCTCTTTTTTTGTAACACCATGCCTACCTCCTTCCGTCTCCATCCTTAGTGTCCGCTAGTCCCATCTGATCTGACTTGTTTTTCAAAATGTAAGTTCTTGCACCTGGGCCTCCTAACATCTGGGGGGAAGTGGATCCTGCTTTGAGATCACTTCCTTCCACACAGGTTTTGCCCTTGTCATTGAGACTCCACGTCCTCTCTCATCGTGGCCAGCATCCCTTTCTCCCACCTGTGGCTGCAGCTCACTCAGCTGTGTGAGCCCTGCCCCTTCTGTGCACACTCAGTCTGGAACACTCCTTGACTGCTGGGCAGCTGCCCACATGCCAGCCATGAGGTTGACCAGCCACTCTTGTTGAGGAAAGCTGAAAAGACGCCATTGACTATGCCCACCCATTCATGATATCCTATAATAGTGCTACCACCCTAATAAAGACAGAGATTCCTTAGCCTGATACAAACGTAGACCACAGTCTTTCTCCTGTGAGGGTGAAAGATTTTCCTCTGGATGGCTCCTACCAGGTGCCTGGAGAAAGGGGTCGACTGGGGCCTGGCCATTCTGAAGGCCACTGAAAGGGGAAGCTAAAAGCATTGGCTTCTTAAAGATCCCAAGATGAAGATTTTCTTGAAAGAAGGGCATTTCCGAGTGTAGTATAACAGCTTGCTTTTGACTCCTCCTGGCCCCCAAGGAAGCCATTAAGCTGGAATGTATCAGTGGTGGAATGATCCATTAAATTCAAGGGTGAAAACGTCACACCATTCACCCTGCTCACTTGTATCAGAAATCTTTAAAATAGAACATAAGAGAGTCTTTATCTCAAATTCTGACTCACTGGGTCATTTTACTCCTGGTGTTATGTAGTGGTTACTAGAATAGAATGCAGAGTTAGAATTCCTGTGGGAAACGTGCTTTTCTGAGGATACCCCTCAGGTAAGTGTTCTTTGATAATAAATGACAGGGAGCAAGATGGATCCGAGACCCTTGGGGTTGCAAGATTTCCATCAAACCCTCAAATAAAAGGAGGCATCAACTGTTGTATAAATTCCTCCCCACCTAATTTCCAGGTAATGCTCTCAAAGTATTCTGGCAACTTTCTGTGTAAACCCCAACAGCAGGAAGTCTCTACCAACCTGACTTTGCTTGCTGGGGTTGGAATGGTTAGACTAAGTCTGTGCAGAGTAGCTTCGTGCAGCCTCACTATTGGTTGAACAACCAGCTTTGGAGTCCTGGCATGAGTTAAGAGCTGGTATAATGTGTACGAAATGCTGACAGATAAAACCACTTGGAGAACAGGTTTTTGCATTACTTCCAAGGAGACAGGATATTTCGTAAACCCAGGACAGAGTAAGTGTCTCATTTTCTCCTACCCTGGGAAGTAGGAATGAACACCTAGCCTGAGACATTTACATTCTCCAGATTATCAGCCCTGGGCTTCTCAGCAGCAGTTGGCTGCATCTTTGTTCCAGTGTCTTCCAAAGGAATTGAGTTTGCCCTCTCTCTAGATAGCAACCAATACTTAAGAAGTAACCAAGGTAAAAGTAATCTCCTGTAGGGGTCCCAGCTGTCCCCACCCCACCCCACTGAGACCCAAGCACTTCCCTCCAGCACTTCCCTGGGCTTGGTGCGGGGGAAACAGGCCAAGAACTATACCCGAATAAAACGGGCCGCTGCGTACCTATGCAGGGGAAATGAGCTGCAGCTGTGCACAGGTGTCTCACCAGAAAGTCCCTTTTCACATTATGTTAGAAAACTGTTATCTGTATCTAAGCTTACAGTAATTTAATAACCTGCCCCTTCATTTTGAAGGGGGTGCAGAGGTCCCCCCAGCATAAGTTGCTTGGTTCTTTGAGTGGGTTTTCAACTGGCAGCAGTGATCTGTGCTGTGGTGACATACGTGCATGTGTGCACATAGGCTTTGCATCTGCGCACCTCCATGGGCGTCATTTGTCCTCTTATGCGAGCAGCCGGCTCACATTCGCCTTCCGTTCTACAGAGGCCCAGAACTATGTAACTGGAGTGTGTCTGGGCTCTGGTGCGCTCCTTGCCAAGAATCCGTTTGGTTCCTCTTGTGGCTTTGGTTCTGCCTAGGACAACAGCACGTTTTTGAGAAAGGAGTGCAAACAGGAAATAGCCCTCCTGAAAAGCCCAGGACAGAGAAAGGCAGGGCGACCCCTTCTCACCTTCTGGGCGCGCTTAGGTTATGTTATCCTGTGAGGCCTAGGAAAGAAAATGCTATTGAGTAGCTTTGTCTTTCCCTTGCACTTGGCCTTTAGTGTTTTATGGAGAGAATCTGCTTATTCTTGAGCAGAAGTGACATCTGGGAGAGGTTGGGAGCAGGCAGGCACTGTCTGTGCATCCCCTAGCCACATTTCCCAGCCAGATCCGAAACAAGAGCTTTCACACCCTGTTTCTCTTCAAGGCTCCGTCTACTTAAACGACTCCCTCCCTGCCAAAAGGGATATTGAGAAGTGACTTTGCAGCAATTTTTGCACATCTCCCAGCACAGGTTTTTCAGCTGAGGGCTATGTTGCAATGTTGCATTTTCCCTTCCAACTTACTATCCACGCAATTGTTTACTAAACACTTTGTTGTGCTTTGCGATTTGACTTGAATAAATCTGGCTAATTCTCCAAAGGGAAGAAAAGAAAAAGGCATTTCCAGGAGAAATCACTCCCTGAGCCTGCAGATCCTGGGGTCCCAGCAGCACTAGGTCCTTGGTTCCTGCTCCTCCTCCTCCCTAGTGCCATTCGGAGGCTCTCACTTAACTGCCTAGGAAGCCGCGGGCATCCCTGTCTTGCTGAGACACCTCAGAACTGCTCTGGCACGAGAGCTTGCTGAAGCAGTCCCTTGTGTTGCTGAAAGCAACCTGGGACGCCATCCATCTCTCTGCTTGCTCTTCTCTTGGCCTCAGGGGCCCTTTTCCTGCTCTTCTCAAACTCTGGGGTCTGATTTTCCCACTCCATCACTGTTCCACAAGCAGCGCTCCCTCCTCATTTCCTCCCCACTTTGCCCCACCTGCTACACCATGATATCATTTCCTTCCTACCTGTGATACCGCCGGAACCCCAGAGGAGGACTGCGCCTGCAGAGCCTGTGACCCTGTTTGACACTTGGCTCTCTGAGCTGTTTTCCCCATCTATGTAACAAAGGGATAGGATCAGATGATTTTTATTCCCCATTCTAGCTCAAAATTTTATGAGTCTTGAGATTATTCTCTTCCCTTGGCCTGTCAGATAAAACAGAGCAGCCACCACCCCCAGTTGCTGCACGACCTGGAGCTGATCAGTGATGCGACCATTGCCGAGGGGCCCTGAGCTGCAGCGTGGGGAGGCCCTGCTGCACTGCGCCCGCCCGGCAGCTGAGGTTGCAAAGGTGTGGGCAGGCAGGGAAGTGTTCAAGTCGTTAGGCACGGACTTTTCTAGACTTGTTATCTCAAGTGACTTAATTGCAGCTAAGTTAGGTCAATAAATACCAACTGATGATCCACATGAACAATTGGTGATTTTTTGTGTGTACCTTAGTAGCCAAAAGTCATGACAATAGCATATCTGTGCACATGCTGTTGTTTTGTCTTAGATTTTTAAAATAAACTCTGTTGTAGGATAGTGTTAGATTTACAGAAGAATTGTGAAGAGTACAGAGCTTGCATGTGCCCCTCACCATTTCCCATTAGGAACGTGTATCTTACTTTGGTGGGTACATTGGTTACAATCAATATTGATGTGCTGTCACTAACTGACATCCATATTTGATTCAGGTTTCCCTCATTTTCCCCAGGTGTCCTTTTTCTGTCCCAGGATCCCATACAGGATCCCACATTGCATTTAGTCCTCACATCTCCTTAGCTGCTGTAGGCTCTGACATTTCTCAGACTTTCCTAGTTTTTGATGACCTTGACAGAACCAGTCAGGTATTTTGTAGAACAGGATGTGTCTGGTGGTTTTCCCATGGCTAGCCTGGGGCTGTGGGTTTTTGGGGGAAAGACTGTGGAGATGAAGTGCCCCTCTCATCACATCGCTCTGTCAACATGACTGTCACTGTTATTGGCCTCGGTCACCTGCCGCAGGCGGTGGTCCTCGGGTTTCTCCACTGAAGAGTTTATCTGTTTTCCCACCCCCACCCTTCCATCCTGGACTCTGTGGAAGGAAGTCTCTTCCCTTCAGATGTGGGGAGCAAAGCTCCCCCTTTTTGAGGGTGGCTGCTGGCCTGTCCTTGCCAAGGGCTCACCTGTCGCATCTGGTCGGGCAAGGTGGGCCCGTAGGTTGGAGGAAAGCAATCTCAGAGCCATCCCACAAAGCACAAGGTGTCCTGGGCCCTAATGGGGCATGTCCCATGTGAGGGTGGGATGGATGAATACATGTCCTCTCATGATAAGTGCCCAAGAGCATATCAGATATGCATACATATCATATACCACAGAGCACATTGGGCTGACATTTCAGCCCAGAAGAAAAGTGCTTCCTGTAGTAGTAACAGTGACGAAGAGCCCTCACTTGTAATAACTCAACATTTTTCTGCTTCGACCTACCTCTGTGTTACCTTAAAAGTGAAAACAACTTGCTCCTTACCCTCAGGGGATCCTAGAAAGATCTAAAAAAACATTATTATTGCTATTCAGGGCCTCTGAGTTTTAATAAGTTAATAATTTAATTTAGTAATGAAATTAAGATATGGTTTGGTTTGCTTTCTATTACAGCATACTTGAACTAACACCTTGTTTTTCCTGGTGTATTATCTGATGACTGAGTGTAGGAACAATGTCATTAATGTGTGTTTCCTCTACTGCATAATTTCCACCCATGGAAGAGTCTCCATTAAGAGGACCTGCTACAAACGTGGGAGCTCAGAGACCTCGAAATAAAGTCATCTGTATCTGTTGGCCTGCTGGGTTAATTCTGTATGTGCTGGTGAAACTGGAGAAGTCTGCGTGCTTCTGACAATTGATGATGGAATTCTACGAATTAAAGCATTTTAGCAGGAAATGATTATGAAGGACCTGATCACTGTCTGTGTTTCCATAATGTGATAAGATTAGAGTAATGGGTGAAATGAGGAGCAATCAGGAAACATCTTTGTTCTTTTTCAACAGCTCTGAACAGCAACATGGGGTGCAAAGTCCTGCTCAACATTGGGCAGCAGATGCTGCGGCGGAAGGTGGTGGACTGTAGCCGGGAGGAGACGCGGCTGTCTCGCTGCCTGAACACTTTTGATCTGGTGGCCCTCGGGGTGGGCAGCACACTGGGTGCTGGCGTCTACGTCCTGGCTGGAGCTGTGGCCCGTGAGAATGCAGGCCCTGCCATTGTCATCTCCTTCCTGATCGCTGCGCTGGCCTCGGTGCTGGCTGGCCTGTGCTATGGCGAGTTTGGTGCTCGGGTCCCCAAGACGGGCTCAGCTTACCTCTACAGCTATGTCACCGTTGGAGAGCTCTGGGCCTTCATCACCGGCTGGAACTTAATCCTCTCCTACATCATCGGTAGGTCCCAGGGGCCCGGAGCTCATGCCCTCTACCACTTTTCTGTTTGTTCCCACCTCCAAAGTGTGGGTGGATGCCCCACAGGGAGGTCATTCTTGTTAACACGAGAGGCACAGAATTAATAGGATGTTTCTGATTCATTTAAAAGTATTTAGTTTCTTTTAGTATGTTTTTAAATTACTAGAGTAAATGCATCACTGATAGAGAAAAATTGGGAAAATAAAGAAAAGCATGAAGAAGAAAGTAGAAATACCCTGCCTGACAACATGGAGAAACTAATTCTCTCATTCATTCATTCATTCATTCTTTTAATAAATGTTCATTGAGTACCTGCTCTGGGCTGGGCATTGTGCTAGATACTAGGGATCCCATGAAGGCATAAGACACTCTCTGTTCAGAAGTTTACTGTCTACAGATACAACTATGGTTAACATTTTTGTGAATTTAAATGTGTATTTTTCTACAGTATATCTCTTTATAAAACAATATATAGTAAACATGTCTCATATCGTTAGTTATTTTTCCACAGTAACATTTCTAATGCTTGCCTACCATTGTATAGATTTATATACACAGCATAATGTATTGGTGTCTTTATGGGATGTTCAGATTGTTTCCATTATGTTGTTGCTGTTGTTATTAACAGTTAATTACTTTATGTCTTTGGGCTTAGCCATGATTCTTTTCCTTAAAACTGTCTAAGGAGCAGAATGGCTGTTGGTGGGTCTGCGTGTTTTTAAGGCCTTTGTTGATTGTGATCCTCCACGTAGCCAGGGGCCCCTTTCCCTGCAGTGTGGGCACTGGGCATCGGCCTGTAACACATCCACCCAGCAAATAAGGAAGCAAATGTAGAAAATCTTTCCGGTTTGCCAGGTAAACATGCTTTGCTTCTCTTTATGCTTTTTTGTATTTTGATTACAACTGAAGTTGAACACATCAACTTAAAAGAAACAAAAACCTAAGTCTCAGAAGCAAAGGGTACAAACGGCCACTCAACATGCCATTTATTTTTTTTCTCAAACTTTTTGGTAATAGCGAAAAAACAGTAAGACCTGGTAAGTTGAGCCATGTGGGTTCCGCCTTGCTTCTGTGTCAGCTCCCACTGGACCCCACCACACCCTCCCTGGCCACACATGCTGCCTGCTGGGACCCTTGCAGCCCTGGGCTCCCCACAGCCCTATCTCTGCATGGGGGGCATCACTCCCCCTTCACCAGGACAGCTCGGGGAGGGCACACACTCACATTCTCTGAGCAGCACCTTCTCTTTCTTTCCAGCAGCTGCAGTATCTGCTGAGAGCCAACATAGCTTAGTCTTCTGGGTTCTAAAATAAAATTCATAATGTTTTCTTTCAATGCCACATCAAAACTTACAACCACACATGGTTCTCACAAGCTGAAGTCTCTCACTGGGAATGTAGCTATTGTAAATGGACCGTTATGTTTCCAGAGGATTTACCTGAGCATAAAATACACATTGAGCATGAAGTGCTTGCAGCTTCTAGACCAACAAATGTAAAGCTCTGCGAGAGTGCCGTTTGCTTGTGTGAAACCATTTGCATGCATTATAAAAATGTATTCTCAGCCTTAGCTGCTGGGAAGGGCAGTTTTTCCAGCAAACATTTTTTTAAAAGGCATAATTCAGAAATTGGGAGTGGGTAGGCTGGGAAGAAAGGCTGGGGTAGCCCCTCTCACTGAGCAGGACAGGGTTTGGGAGCCACATTTGCCATAAGCCAGCTGCTTTGGGGGTGACAGGGAGATGGTGAGGCCATTCTTACAGAATTCATAATAGATTGGCTGCTCAGGAGGAAGAAATGTGGTTAAACTTCTGAGTTGTTGGAAAGATACTTACTTATCATAAGACCAAATAGTGAAATTGAATCTCTGCAGATCACTCTGGCAATATGCTGTGGATAATTAGGACCATGGTCACCGACAAGGCCCGCTTTGAAAATAAAGGAAAACGCTCTATGAAAATGCTGGAATTTTAGTGACATTTACTGAGAAACACCAATGGAAACACATTCTGACACTCTTTAGAATTATGTGAGAGGAGAGAATGAGAGTGAAAGACAGCAGCCAACTATTGTTGCCATTTTGAGTGCTGCCCTATTGGTGTTCTTCGGCGCTGGAGGGTGCAGGCTGAGGCGAGAACGAGGAGGGCTGGGGTCTGTCTGCTGTCCTGCACTCTGGGGATGCTGTGGCCTCCGAGTCAGGTTCAGGCAAAAAGTGGCAGAGGTGGCTGATGCCAACACTGAGATGAGGAAGTGGCTTTGTCCCTCAGATGGGGTTCAGCCCCCTCAAGGACCTCCTAGGCCCCTCTTCTTGCTGAGAGAAGAATTATGGTGCAAGCACCATCATCTCTGCTGCCAAGGGGTTCCTAGAAAAGAGGCTTCCTAAGCAGCATTCCTCCAGACAGCCAGCTGCACCCCAGGAGTGCATTATGAAATCGATTTTTCATGAGTTGTCATCAATGTTTACTTTTTTTAATGAAACAAAGTAGGTAGCTTTAAATATTATCAGAGTGCCTCTCAGGTGGTAAGGGTAACACTCGTTTTGCAAACTTTTTATTCGGATATATATATTTGATAGAATACACCTGTGCATATTGGGTAGGCTGTGAAGTGCATTCCTCTGTAGGCCCTAGAAGCCTTCTCGCACTTAGCACTAGTTGACCGTCACTTCTGGCTCAGCATACACTATGGTCTGGCTGCTGCCGCCAGATTCCAGTGCACCGTCGGTGACTCCTGCAATGATGTTATCAACATGGAGCTCCACTACAAATACCTGGCTAACAGTTGTCCTCACATCTCCTCTGTTGTGTGTGCTTTGTGGCTCACATCTCCTCTGTTGTGTGTGCTTTGTGGCAGGTACTTCAAGCGTAGCGAGGGCCTGGAGCGCCACCTTCGACGAGCTGATAGGCAGACCCATCGGGGAGTTCTCACGGACACACATGACTCTGAACGCCCCCGGCGTCCTGGCTGAAAACCCCGACATATTCGCAGTGATCATAATTCTCATCTTGACAGGTAAAGCCCACACTTAAAAAGAGATCAGGTCAGAGTGATGGGCAAAGGTTTGGTGAGAGGCTCCTGTTAAGTTCCTTTCTTTACTTATCTCTTTAACCATAACCCCCGTTTCTTTTTGTTTTGTTTTTGTACTGCATGCAGGCATCTTTATTTGTCCCTGTCTTCATTGCTTCTTATAGATTCAGATAGGGCCGGCCTGCTTCATAGCTGTTGAATTGTGTGCCATTTCATTAAAAGAGAATCTTAGGTGTTTAGCCTAGCTGTTTGTGGAATAAGATTTTGTCTGCACTGCAGGCTTTTTGTATGAGTGTCCTGGGAATAAAAATTCTTTTGACTCAGTGGATGACCATTTGGAAAGCAAAACTGTCATTCATCAGCCAGGAAAATGTGGAGGAATGAGCTCCGTCTGGAACACTAATGTGTGCCTGGGGCGTCTGAAGACGACTTGGATGGTTTTTACACCTAACAACCATCAAAACACCCTTTCAGTAAATAAGTTTCATGACAGAGTTGTGGTTACAGAATTTGAAAAATCCCAGAGACTGCCTGAACACAGCTGATGGCAACTTCTTGCTAGTGACATTTGTGCGTGTCTTGGCCAGTGCAACGCGAGTTTTGCTCTGTGGGGCTCCATAAACATGAAGCTGAAATGCAGATAAATTCTCATTTGGGGTTAGAAAATCTTGGATGAGTTTTAAAAATGACATGCCTTATTTTACACACCACATAATTGAAATAACTTCACTCAGGCTGGTCTCAGCAGTATTTCTGGTCCAGCTGGCAGAAACATGCATCAGAAAGTAAGTCTGCACTAGTGAGATTTCATTTTAATAAACCTGAGAGGGAGGGACACTAAAGAAACAATATATTGTTGTTTGTTGAGGTGTTCTCCCTGTGATTAATTACACAATTCTCTTCTAACATCTGTACTTTATAATTCAATCTCAAAAGTACAGCAGTTTTTATTTTATTTTATTTTATTTTATATTTGAGACAGAGTCTTGTTCTGTCACCCAGGCTGGAGTGCAGTTGCGCGATCTTGGCTCACTGCAACCTCCGCCTCCTGGGTTCAAGCGATTCTCACACCTCAGCCTCCCCAGTAGCTGGGATTACAGACACGCACCACCACACCCAGTTAATCTTTTATATTTTTAGTAGAGGTAAGGTTTTGCCATATTGGCCAGGCTGGTCTGGAACTCCTGACCTCAAAAGATCTGCCTGCTTCCCAAAGTATTGGGATTACAGGTGTGAGCGACCGCACCTAGCCAATTTTTATTTTAAAACGATGAGAGGCATCCATGGCAGAGCAGTGGTCTCAAATCCTGGCTGTGTTCGAGTGGTACCAACCCCTTCTGTGCCACTTTTCTTGCCCAGCAGAGAGTTCAGCTATGGAAGTACCCGAATGACCTCTTCACCCTAAGGTGGTGCTGGGGCATGTGCCTCAAAGGCAGTGCTGTCAGAGGTTCCTGGGCATCTTTATTACTTAGTTTTCTTTAAAAAAAAAAAAAAACGTGAGTTTGCAAGCTAGAGCTAGCCTAGCTCAGATGTTATTTTATATGCACTGAGTCCAATGAAGAACCATGTGTGTTAGTGGTTCCAGAACCATAGTTAGTTGTTATTGTTAATATCACTAACATCCCAAAGTCAACCAGAATAATTTCCTCTTCTGAAAAATGTCCATTCTCCCAGGAAACTATGCAAAGTCTTTCTTCCTGGAATTGTTCCTAGAGGTTGTTTCCCAGCAACGCATCCTTTTGGTGAGAGGGAGCGGCTTGGTGTGCGGGTCCAGGCTTTCCCCTCCCTGTGAGAGGGGCTCATGCTCCAGATCTCTGCAGTTCTCGGGTGCCCCTTGGGTGGGCTTCTCAGTTCCCAAGGGTATCTGGAGGTCACCTAGGAGGGCCTGGGAAGCACCCACAACCTTGGTGATTTAGACCCCTGATCCCTGCCCCCAGAAAGATCATTAATCCACCCCATTCCCAGAGGCTCACAGAGGTCTGCAGAGGCTCGATGCACTTGGATTCTTTTTCAGTCGCCTTCTTATCCCCATCCAGGAAGGACCTTCCCAGTTTGTGGTTAACACTCAGACAAAGTTTTGTGTCTATGCACTTTTTCAGGACTTTTAACTCTTGGTGTGAAAGAGTCGGCCATGGTCAACAAAATATTCACTTGTATCAACGTCCTGGTCCTGGGCTTCATAATGGTGTCAGGATTTGTGAAAGGATCGGTTAAAAACTGGCAGCTCACGGAGGAGGATTTTGGGAACACATCAGGCCGTCTCTGTTTGAACAAGTGAGTTGCTGCTTCTGACCATTTTTCTTAGTTGACATTTAATGACATAGATTGTATGGGGGATATAACTGGCTAGGATGGCATGTGCTTTTAAGAAAACATTATTTGAGTATATTTTGTTAATTGTTTTGTGTTTTTGCAGTGAAGTAGCTGAGGGTATTTTGTATGTATCAAGTTTGTGTGAAGGTTTATTCCCCTGAAATGGAAAGACTATTGTATGACAAGAAAGACTGAGGAAAAGAAAATCATCACCCTAATTCCAAATTGTGTATCATTCAGGATTCTTGTCAGACTCATTAAATGATCCCTCTTTCCCCAGATTCTGTTTGATGGCCAACTTTGGAATTTTGTATTCAGAAAAGATTTTTCTCTGCAGTGCCATGGTGACCTCACTTCACCTTTAAATACCTTCCTATTAGATTAATAATGTAGAGGGAAGAGAAATAGGTGAAACTTTTTTTGAAGGTTTTCAGAATGACTGAAGTCTCAGAATGTGAGCACAATAGTCTTTCGCCGACATCTGACTTGTGCTGCTCAAGCCCTGGTGACAGTGGCCCCATCACCCTCATGTCTCTGACACAGACATCCGGAACTGGAGGTGACAGCTCCACCCTGTGCCATCTCAGGTCTCTTGCCCAGCCCTCATTGAAAGCTCAGATAACCTAGGAAAAAAAAGCCAAACAGTCATATCTTTTTTATCTTTGTTGTCAGATCTCCATGTAATTCTTTAGGTCTCAGGATGGAGAATGGGGACTTGGATTTTGTGTGTGATTCTTCTTTAAGACTGAAGGTTGAAACTGCTATGATAAAGAGACCCCCTCCAACTGCCACAATGGAGTGTGGCTTTAAAGAAGAGATGTTTCCAGTCTTGAAATGAGCAGTCCACGTTGGCTGGCCAGCTTTGCCGCAGGCCTCTGTGGACCTAGACATCTTCTGTCTTGCTCCATCTTCCCCCAGGACATTGTCTTCATCTGCCTGGTCAGAGCTGGCTGTAGGCACGAGCATGACCCAGCTCTTCCAGAAGGGAAAAGAGAGCGTAGAGGAGAGTGCTCAGGGCTGTTCAGGACAGACCAGAAGACACACAGACATTCCATTGGCAAGAGTCCACTGGGGGCCACATCGAGCTGCAAGGGAGGCTGAGAAGCACTATCTCACATTGGGAATCTTAGCAGTCACGTATGCCCAGTTGGTCACTGGTTCAGGGCCAGGTGTCCAGCCATGTCGCCCAGTATTGTTACCAGTGGGCAGGCATTGATGTGTGACTACTTGAATGGAAACAGGAAACTATGGCATTCGGTGCACGAAACTTCACTAACACTAATATTTTGTGGTTAGCAGTTCTAATAAAACTGCTTTCCTAAACTCTGTTTTGGAGAACTGAGGACTTTGAATATGTCATCCCGAGCATTTCAGAGTCATATTTATGCCAAATTTATGGGTGTCCATTAATTTAGGGTGGAGTGAAGCCAATTCCAAATATGCGTTGAAGTAATGTGTAGCCTTTGAAAACTCAGAGCATATTCGACCGGTTGCTATTTATAGGTCAGGAATGAAATATATAGGGCACCTCTTGTTAACTGGTTGCCAATCGAGATTTAATTTTATTATTTTTATGAAGAGATTGTGCCAGCCAATGGTATTTACTTTCACTGGTCATCCTCATGCTGGTACCCTAGTAATGATGAGCTAGCTGTACCGGCCCCCAGACAAAGCAGCATTTGTTGCCCCAATCCCTGATCACAGGTGGGGCCGCCTTAGCTACATCTGACGGCCTCACTGCCAGGGCCCAGCCCCCTGACCACGGGGACGGCAGGGGATCGGCCATGTTAGGAGGTGGAGTTCTGCAGGACTGGAGCCTCCTTGGCATGCTCTATTATGTTGTTAAAATATCTAAGCAACTTTCTTTCTTTTTTTTTCCAGCCGTAGCTTTGTGTTTCTGACAACAGCCATGTAGTCTTGCATGACATTGCTGGTTCCTCTGAAACAGTAGGGCACTGCCCAACCAATCCATATAACATGCAGGAGCTTCCGCTTGCATGGGAGGCCGTGAGACCATGTGGGTTTGTGATTTTAGGATGCTGTCTCCTAGCCGTCTGGGAAGGCCCCCAGGAACTAGGTCAGTCTGTCTGTTGGTCTGTGAAGAGGAGTGTTACCCTGCAGTCTGGATGGCTCTTCGTGCCTTTGACTCAGGCTGCCACTGGCATTCCCATCCAGTGTTCTGTGGACATAGCAATAGTGAAGCATCAACCCTGCATGGAAGCCTGTTGGGAAGGTTTTGTTGGATGGTGTCTGCCAGTTAGGATGGAAGCCCCAAAATAACATTGGCTTCAACAAGATAAGGCTTTGGTTCTCTTTGGTCAACCTCTGGGGTTGGTCAGTCCGGCTTGTCGCTTCACCCAGCCAGGAATCCAGGCCAGGCGCCCCAGGGCCGAAGGCGGCTTCTCCAGCTCCAGTCAGCAGGATGGAGAAGGGAACAGCAGAGGGCCCCCTCCCTCCCCACTTCATCTCCTGGACATTTCTCAGCAGATGCAGACACCACTTCTGCTCAAACATCCTCCATCAGAACTTAGCCAGATGGCTACTCCTTGCAGCTAGTGACTCTGGGAAACACACAGTCCTGATTCTTAAGGCTCATATGTCCAGCTGAAATAATTAAAGTTTCCATTACCACGTAGAAGAACAGGGGAGTGTGGCTTTTGAGCACAACTAACAGTTGATGTCAGGGTGGCTGGTGTGAGGGTGGCGGAGCCCTGCTGCAGGATGTTCACCACTGATGCAGTGGGAGACCCTCGGGCCTGACCCCTTTCTATGCCAGGCATTGTCTTTGCTGCTTCTGAGCGACCAGCTGAGTGGAACACAGAAGGGCTGGTCAAAGGCTGCAGGGCAGGGAGCGCTGAGCTGAGACCAGGACTCAAGCTCACTTTGTCTCGGGGTGACATTTGCTGGGTGAGGGCCCTTGGCAGCCCCTCTCTTTCACATGTGAGTTGCCAGATGATGAGTGAACACAACTGCCACACGCATGTAAAAGGTTAATTATTGATTACATAGAAAGAGACCATTAGTAAATATCTCTACATGTTTTGGTTTGCGCCTCTGTAGAATGGATTCTGTGGTTATTTTGTGTTGATACTCTGCCACTGGCATCAGTAACACCCAATCTTTTCTTAAAGGTGGAATTTAACTTTTTGAGTTGGTAAAATACTACATGGTTCATAACGCTTTAAAAAAAAGATTTACAATGAGTTCCTTTCTTCATCCACCTCATCTCCCACCCCCACAGGTAAACTTTCTAATTGTGTGTGTGTGTGTAAGCTTCCAATTTCTCCCTGTGTAAGCACAAGCAAATGTAAATATGTATATTCTATTTCTTTTTTCTTACACAAAACGCGGCATTCCATATATATTGTTCTGCACCTTGCATTCTTGCTTACTAGCATGCCCTGCAGATTTTTTTTTTTTTAAATCAGGCCCTTGTTCATTGTTATGGTTGCCCAGGGTCCCGGCACGTGGGTCCTCCTGAAGTCGGCTGTGGGTCCTCCTGAGGTCAGGTGTAGTGGCGCAGTACGAGGAGCAGGTGTGGCAGGGTCACAGTCAGCAGGGAAGTTTACGGATGCTCACGGTTGCACACAGCTCTGGAGTTGGCGCAGCACAGCACGTGCCTTCACCCCCATTCTGTAACCTGGAGGATTATCCAGTCTCTTCTGCAACTGTCCTGAGGAGCCGGGGAGGATGCCTTTTGTTTTGCCTCCTCGCTTTGCGCTCACCCATCGCCCTTGCTTCCTTCTCTCCATGCTTTTGTTGTTGTGTGTGCTTTACCTGTCTGCGTGAGGAAGACACATTCCAGCCCTTCTTAGTCCCCTTCTGTGAGTTCATCTCTTTCTGGGATTTAATCATGTATGCAGTTCCCTGCACTTTCCACTTGCCCTGAAATGGAGGTTTCAGGACCTTTCTAGGTGCCTCTGCCTCATGGTTGCCTAAAGCTCGTCTATCCATGATAGCATTCATTTATTTATTTTTTAATTTTTAAAAATTATTTTAGAGACAGGATTTTGCTGTGTTGCACAGGCTGGGGTGCAGTTGCGCAGGCTGGGGTGCAGTGGCACAATCATGGCTCAAAGCAGCCTCAAACTCCTGGGCTCAAGCAATCCTCTTGCCTCAGTTTCCCAAGTAGCTGGGACTATAGTCACATGCCACCACACCCAGCTAATCAGAAAAAAAAATTTTTTTTTGTACTAATGGGGTCTCACTATGTTGCCCAAGCTAGTCCCTAACTTATGGCCTCAGGTGATTCTCCCGCCTCGGCCTCCCATAGTGGGCATGCATTTATTTTAATGCAAGGCCATATTGGTAGCTCTTGATGTCATAGGAGCTGAGTGGGGATCTGGGGGCTTTTCACTGCCCGTCTGTCACCCTGGCCGCCACAGGGCACCGAAGTGGGGCCCACAGAAGCCATTTTGACTCTTGAGTTCCCCTCCTCCCTTGGCCTCATCCTCCCCCTCTTGAGCCATTTGGTTGTCACCTGCTTTGTCTTCAGCATAGGCCACTGAGTAACCGAAGCCGTTTGCCAGGGTGGGAGTGGGTGGCCGGCGGGGCCTCTGGCCTGAGAGGCGAGGGGGTTTGGATGAGGTGGGCACAGCTCCACTCCAGCCCTTTGCTGTCCCGTGGCCCTGCTGACTTGTCTGTCCTGGGCTGCTTGGTTTTAAACTTGGGTTGCTAGTTTTAGTCATACTCTAACACAATAAACTAAAATTTTGTTTGGCCACAGTTTTTCCTCCATCCATCACTTGTACATTTCTGGGGGTTTCCTCTCGTTACTGTTTATGGGACCACAGTAAACCCCACATCTACATGAACTTTCTCATGCATGTACTTCCAGCATCTTCATGGCAGTTTCTGTAACTGAGAGATGTGATGATCCTCTAGGAATTAGTAAGGCTTAATCCCCATTAGAAAGTATTTGGGTCCATCCTGTCTGTCTGTCTGTTTTATCAGCCAGTGAGTAAATCCCATTGAAAGCAAAGTTCACCAAATGGGCTGCCCAGCCAACCTGAGGGATGTCAGTGTTTATAGGATTGGGAGCATCCTATAGGGTTCCTCTCTTCATGCTGACAAGGTTTAGGGCAGGTTGTCCTGTGCAGCTGGGTGGCTGTCAATATGGTTGAGTGGGGGCAACAGAGGTGGGTGGTGAGCGTCCTCTTGGGCTCCAGGCCAGCCAGTGGGACCCTGGCACAGGACAGAAAGCCTGCGGCCCTGGGGCTGGCAAAGGTGTGGGAGTAGGGATTGCCCTTCTTGAACCACAAGGAGTGCAATTGCTTTTCGGGTGGCAGCAGAGGGTTGGATGCAGAAAGCTTAGGGTTACTTGGTGACCAGCAGGGGCTATGTGCCTCCTGACCAGGGGACGGTGGCCAGGGAAGCCGCCTGCACTGACTGCGTGGTGCACCCCCAGAACACAGCATGTGGGGGGATCAGACAGGCCAGGGCTTTGTACATCAGGGAACAAGGGCCTGAAGGACCCCCGACAGGACCCTGGGAGGGGCCATAGCACCACACTGAACCTGGGTACCGTGTCTCGGCACAGGTGTCAGATTTATGGGACTGTTTTCTGAATGTTTAAGCAGCCTGCTTCTTCTGGACTCCTGAGTTTGTAAACTGTGCTTATTTTGCTTTTGCGTTCATCAGTGTAGCAAAGATGTGCTGAGCCCCTCCCGTGGGCCAGTGCCCAGCTGTGCCCGGGCCCCATACACCTGGCAAAAGCTGCGCCCTCCTGGACTCCACCTTGTGCATACAGGCACTTAAGGAATGCCTTTGCTGACAAATACTTTTATTTTAGCCTTAGTTTCTCTGGAATTGTTTGTTTTGAGATTGAGTTACTGGTAAATATGGGACCCGGGGTAGGACTGGCTGGCGGCTCTGCATCCTTCCTCCGAGGGGCCCTGGGGAGAAGGGTGTGGGACTGGCCGCGTGGCTGGTTTCTCCCCCATTTCCTGTTGGACCCCTGCCTCGTAGTCCCCACGTCTCCCTACCCTAGTCATTGTTTAGAAGATGCTTCTGGAAGGGGCGATACTATGCACCCTTGTGACCCTGGGCCACAAACAGCAGGGAGGCCTGCACACACGGAGTTAGCATGCAGTGGCTGGACTCAGCGTCTGAAGCCCAGGGCCTGGCAGTGGTAACAGGGAGGGCTGACTGCCAGGTTCCGCTCGTATCAGGAGATGAGCACAGCTCCTTACGCCAGACTGCGCAGCGAGTGACGTGACATTTGTTTGCGGCTCTCTTTTCTAGTGACACAAAAGAAGGGAAGCCCGGTGTTGGTGGATTCATGCCCTTCGGGTTCTCTGGTGTCCTGTCGGGGGCAGCGACTTGCTTCTATGCCTTCGTGGGCTTTGACTGCATCGCCACCACAGGTATGCCCGCCAGCCACTGCGGTCCCGGGTCCTCTTGCACCCCAGGCAAACAAGCCAATGCTTGCCATTTCCCTCCTTGCTGACACGGTCCGGTCGCTGCTCTTTCACACATGAGCAACATGTAGATTTGTAGCTTCCTGCCAACCCCTCCCACTCCCAAACCATTATCACATCCCCAAGTGTCAACACCTGATGAAAGCTGCATCTTGAATAAGGCTGAGGTTCCGCTGTTAGAATGGGATCATAGCTGTGTGGCTGTGGCCTGATTTCATATCTGAGCGTCTTCCGGGAGGAGTGAGGCCATTCACAACATTGTCATCCTGGCAGACTGAATAGGCCAGGCTTCAGTGAGCCTCCCAGATTTTCTCTGCCAAAGGAAACAAGTCTCTTCCTTGGCTGCATCACCACATTCAGGCCGAGAACACTGTTGCAGGGCCATGGGCTGTCTGATGTGTCTTCCTGAGCACCACCCCTCTGCTCCCGGCAGCACAGGAGGCCCCAGTGCCCACAGGGCTGAGCGCTGGAGGGAGGTTTCTCGTAGGGTCACGTGGGTTCCCGGGCACTGAGAGGCCTTGGGTGTCATGTGGGCAGATACACTGCCTCTTGCTGTGTGCCCTCCTCTGCTGACCCCTTGTGCTTCTAGGTGAAGAGGTGAAGAACCCACAGAAGGCCATCCCCGTGGGGATCGTGGCGTCCCTCTTGATCTGCTTCATCGCCTACTTTGGGGTGTCGGCTGCCCTCACGCTCATGATGCCCTACTTCTGCCTGGACAATAACAGCCCCCTGCCCGACGCCTTTAAGCACGTGGGCTGGGAAGGTGCCAAGTACGCAGTGGCCGTGGGCTCCCTCTGCGCTCTTTCCGCCAGGTGAGAGGCCTTTCTGTGGTGGCTGCTCCTAGGGGTGGAACCACCAGCAGGGGTTAGGCTATATAGCAGGCCAGGTACAGCCATGCGAGACACACATCGGCTGCCAGCATTCTTTACCCTTGAAATAGACCCAGTACCCAACCCAGCCTTGATCATGTGGCTTTTCCCTTGTTGCCAGTATTCATCATCCCAAGAGTTGCGTTATTGAGAAGAACCTGAGGCTGGCTTTTCAGCATCATCTGCTTAGCAAGGGACTGGCTCTCTGTCCCTAAATCTGGCCACAGGAACAGGCCCCCTGTTTGAACACCATATTTTGGCCCTCAGTTTGGCTGTCATGCAGAAGCTACTTTGAAGAAGGGAATAAGTGCCTTTTAATGAGAAACATTTTCACCAATGGTATTTCCTCTTAGCCTGTATAAACAGAACTATTTGGTAAATATTGATTTACCACAGGGAAATCTTCATGAATGCAGAGATGCTTGTATTTTCTGTTTGATTCAGCTAGAAATAATTGCAGGAATAAATACGGTTTTCCATCTGTAAAGACTGTACTGGGTCTCATGCTAGTGTATGTTAGATAGATGTTCCCTATTCTTTACCTTAATCCTTACTCACAGTGTGTGCTCTTTCTGGGGTTGATTTATTAAATGCCAAGTCTTTTAGCCACAGGCCTCACCCAGCGTGGAGGGACGGCAGCTCTTGGTGAGCTCAGACTCCCTCTCCTCCGTGGTAAACTGAGCATGGCTGGATGTGGTGCCTTTATCCCTTATGAGCCAGGTTCACTCACGCGGTTTGCCTCTCCCCATCTAGTCTTCTAGGTTCCATGTTTCCCATGCCTCGGGTTATCTATGCCATGGCTGAGGATGGACTGCTATTTAAATTCTTAGCCAACGTCAATGATAGGACCAAAACACCAATAATCGCCACATTAGCCTCGGGTGCCGTTGCTGGTGAGTACTAGAACTCATTTCACATGGAAATGTTTTAACAATGGAGTCATTACTCCCTAGGGAGATGTCTTGCGCTGTTCTGGTCTGTGAGTAATCTTAACTGGTCTTTTTAACTCCTGGTTTTTATACTTGGAGCCTGGTTCATTGAAAGTTGACTGACCTTTTGACAAAAGGCAGAGGCCCGTTTGACAGAGGATGGGAGAGAATTTTTGAACAGTTTGCACTCTGGTTTTCATCTCAATGGGCGGAGCTTAGAACACACAGTATTCGAAAACCTTTTCTCCCCATTTCTGGACGTTTCCCTGAGTAGTCAAGGGCAGGCTGACACCTTCCTGCATGACACAGGCCAAGGGAGACCTCGCCAGTACCTGGAAATTTGGCGTCCATTTCTGAATTCTCTGGAAAACAAGTGTCCCTTATGATCAGTGTTTTATGAAATGTGCTGCCTCTTCCCCAGAGAGTATCAAGGGTGCTGCTGATGAAGCCACTTGCCCCTAAGTTTATACGTAATAGCAGACCCAGTGGAGTTTCATCTTGTCAGATGAGCGTCATCGCCGAGAGGACCATTTTGATAGATGAAATCAGTGGACTAATCTGAGCCGTGTAGGTGTTCCAGGGCCCCAGATGAAGGAAAGGAGAACCTAAAAGGAAGCTCGTGTGCACACTGTACCTGTGGTCTATGTCTCCTCCTTTCGTGATTGCATTTCATAGCCCCGAGAGGCAGACGCCCGCCCCTTTCGCAATTGCATTTTGTAGCCCCAAAAGGCAGACGTCAGCCCACTGTACAGATGTAGAAGTGGAGGCCCAGGGAGGTGAAGCGAGGATGTGCACCCAGGGCAGTGGAGCGGCCTTGTGATTCCAGGGTTGTTTTTATGCCAAAGTAGCCAAGCTCCTTCCAGAGTCTGAGCAGAGCAGTGGGTCTTTTTGGCAAATTAGGGCATGTGAGATCAGTCACAGTTTCTAACACAGCGACTTGTCAAATAGCCATTGATAAGGCACTTGACCTTCTTAAATGAATGAATTATTCACTAAGTTTTATTAGCATTTATGCCTTTAGCAAACTGTGCTTAGTTTTGTGGATTAATATTGTATGATAAAACACACCTATTTTTAAATTATGAAACATTTTCTTATGTGATTCTATGCTCTTGAGAGTGACCACAGTGGTCAGATTGAGAGGCACTATACATCAGAATGTGACCAGTATATTTACAGGATTAAGGATTTGGAAATAGTCATTGTTTTCTCAGGCTTTACGTGGAATTTGATCATATTAAAGACTGGCCTTAATTTCCTTCCCCTGCTGATAGAGGGAGATCAAATCATGCTCTTTGAAGTGACTGTAAAGTACATGCCATTCACAAAATCCAGGATTTACCCTTTTCATTTGGTGGGAGTGGTAAATAAGTATTTGGTTTTCTAAAATCACCTCACATGGAAGAAATTAGTCTCAAGTTTCCCGTGAGTAGGAACATCGGCATTTGTGGCATGCACAGTTGGGCGCTGTTCTGATTATCCAAAAGGCCCTCCCTCATTGCTCTTTAATTTTGTGTTTTATTCTCCATTTAAATTTGTTTTAGTTGCAGTGATCTAGAGGGGCTTGAGAGATATTTGTGGAAAAATAATGGCTTTGTGTTTATATTTTAGCTTGTGTTGATTGCATGTGTTTTGAAAATATCCCAAAGCAGATGTAGCCAAGTTGTTTTTTAATGAGTACTTGACATACACACCCACGTGAATAGACACGTATACTCTCACAACGCTCACAAAAGATGTTCAAATAAGGGTGCAGGTTTTAATTCATTTTAAAGGCAAGGGACACAGTGAAGGGGCTGATACTATATTGTTTGAGAACAACTCTTCAGATTTCTTCCACGTGAAGTGACTTCACATGTGAAGAACTCTGCTTTCCTGCCCGCCTGCCTGGGTTAGGACGTCCTGTGAGTCCTCCCAGAGCACCAGACTTGCCCTTCTTTATCACCCAGCACTGTTGTCCACTAATGCCTGTGTCTTGGTGGGGTACACTCAGGAAGGCTGGGGACTGTGGTCTGCCCTGTTCAATAGTGAGTACCTAGAACCCAGTGATGGGCACACTCTGACCGGAGCTGGATGGGTGGAAGATGGGTAGATGGATAGATGCTGAATGGATGGATGGGTGGATTGGATGGATACATAGATGGATGAGATGGATGGGAGATGGGCAGATGGATGAGATGGATTGATGGATGGATGGTGAGTGGATGAATGGAAGATAGGTGGACAGATGGATTGATGGAGAATGGAGGGATCGATAGGATGGATGATGGATGGATGCACATGAGTCTGTGAATCAGCATGGTCTAGAGGAAGACACACAGGACTCAGAGTCATAAGAACCCAGTTCACATCCTTACACCCTATGCTTATGAACTGTGTGACCTTAGATGAGTCTCCTAACCTTTGTGAATGTTTACATCTATAATGTAGGGATGGCTTACAAAGTTGCCATTAAAATCACAAGAATGAAGGGATTCTCTATACAAATGTTAATGATGATTACTGTCTGTTGAGGACTGTGTCTGTGATTTAATCACAAGCTTAAAGGGAAGCTTGACTTCCCTTTAAGCTGTGTCTTTCCATGGGAAGGCCAGGGAGGGGGTGGGAGTAAAAGCAGCCCCCTTCGCTGCCCCGGATGGTGGGCGGCAGTGGTGGTCCTGGTTGTCATTGCATGCAGATGGCCCTCCACAGATCCTGGTGTCTGTCTCTTCCCAGCTGTGATGGCCTTCCTCTTTGACCTGAAGGACTTGGTGGACCTCATGTCCATTGGCACTCTCCTGGCTTACTCGTTGGTGGCTGCCTGTGTGTTGGTCTTACGGTATGTATGGCTTTTGGGGGTCTCATGACAGAAATGCAGATGCACCTGGTAGCCTTTTCACAGTTCAGCTATGGTTTATGTGATGAATGAAACTTTTAGGTTGGTGATAGCTCCATTGGGAGCTGCCAAGGAGAGGGGAGGACCTGGGTTGAGAGCCCAGTTAGGAGGACGTCCTTGGCAAGAGTTGGGTGGCCCCTCACCCCCCTCTATCATGTGCCCTCATTTTTATGGCTAAATGTTGGGTGGATAGAGACAGATTCTCGGTCCAACTATTAGGCCAGGATCCTGGGATCAGAAGGTTCGAAGACTGATTGCAACTTGGTTCAGATTCTTGGGACAGAGAGGATTGAGGGCTGCCCTGGTAGGAGTTAGGAAAACCCAAGGCCTGTGAAACCCAGGTCAGCGTAATGCTTCTGCAGCTTCGTTGCACTGTGGCTGGAGGAATGAATCCCATTATGTGGCATGGGGTGCCCTAGGTTGATGTTCAGAGACACTGTGGAGTCGGCTTGTTATAGCCTGGTGGGGGCCAGGCAAGCCTCTCGCAGTCGCAGTAAAGCTGCTCTGGGCCTAGGCTTGGTGTCTCGGTGTTCTCACCTGCCTCAGCACCCACTCCCAAAGCACATCCCTGTGCAGCTTCCATCCTGAGAACCTGTGCTCATGGAGACGCTCAGCACTGGTCTCCCCTCAAGAGCCTCCTCATTTCTTTTCAGGGATTCCCACCTGCAAGGCCATTGATTGCATTTCCAAGGTGTTCAGCAGCTGATTCACATAAAACCTGGGCTGAGCCTTAGCAGAAGCTCTTTAGAATCAGCTAAGACTATTGGGGACCCCTTATTCCTCCCAAGGGGCCCAATGCTAGAATATTCTCTGAGGTCTCCCACTTTCTTAATTGACCAAGTGGGGTTGCACAAGTGAATCCATACAAAAATGGTTAATATCTTTATACTCCCTCTTAGAATTGATCATATGCAAAATAATTCATACAGAACTCTGTGTTTCAAAGCTGGTGGAAAAGATTTGCACTCTGTTCATTTCGGGTGGGAAGATAAGGCACCTCATTCAGAATGGATGCTCCACTAGCAGGTAGCTCGTGTCTTGGAAATCACGCTGCAGGCTCGGCCCTCCAACAAGCCACATAGAATTATTTACCCTAAGGTACTTGGAGTTTTAAAATAAATTGATCCAATTAAGTCACACAAACAGAATTTCTCAAATCCATCTAGCCTGCAGCCACATTTCTCTGACTCTCTGTGCCAAATAGGATCCTGGCATTACTGCTTCCTCTTTCTCTCCTTCCCTTTTGCTCCCTACAGCAGTAATTTTGTGGGAAGTGGCCTAGTATCTTTAGCATCTGAGCGCTGCTGCCACTTCTCAGAGCAAGAGAGATCCTCTCAGGGTATTCCTCTGGGCTGCTCATGGTGGAGGTCATGTCGCCCTGAAGGAGAGACCATGGAGGATGTTCCCCAGAAGCAACAGCGGGAGGTGGTGTTCCCGGTCTCTCCTCGTCTATCTACAATGCAGCATCTGACTATATCCTTCCCATTTTATACCTTGTGTCCCGGGCAGCTCACTTTGGAGGCTTATTGAGAACTTGAGTTGTGCACGTCATTTTGCTTGAAGCAGATGTGGCGGTCACGCAATGCCTATCTTCCCAGGTATCAGCCAGAGCAGCCTAACCTGGTATACCAGATGGCCAGTACTTCTGACGAGTTAGATCCAGCAGACCAAAATGAATTGGCAAGCACCAATGATTCCCAGCTGGGCTTTTTACCAGAGGCAGAGATGTTCTCTTTGAAAACCATACTCTCACCCAAAAACATGGAGCCTTCCAAAATCTCTGGGCTAATTGTGAACATTTCAACCAGCCTCATAGGTAAGAGCTAGCCCTTCCCTGGGGCCTTGCTTGTTGGCATTACATGGTTTCTAGGCAGTGGAGCTGGAGTTGGGGGAAGGTGCCAGAGAAGATGAGCGTCTGTCTTGCTCCTGCACTGGGACATAGTTACTCTGTGTTAACTGTAGTTGTGCCTTCGGAAATGGAGCCTCTCTCTCCACAAGTTTAGGGGAGACCAGCGGATGCCTGTGGGAAATTGGGAAATGGTTGAGTTGCAGCTTGCTGTCTTTTCCTTCCCCCTTAGCTGTTCTCATCATCACCTTCTGCATTGTGACCGTGCTTGGAAGGGAGGCTCTCACCAAAGGGGCGCTGTGGGCAGTCTTTCTGCTCACAGGGTCTGCCCTCCTCTGTGCCGTGGTCACGGGCGTCATCTGGAGGCAGCCCGAGAGCAAGACCAAGCTCTCATTTAAGGTGAGCAGCTCGGCCTAGGGAAGGAACCCTGGTACACAGACCCTGGCCCTCCTGATGCCTGGCCAGCCCTGCGTGGGCTCAGCCGGGCCTGGGTGCTCCCGAGGAAGGTTTTTGGGAGCCAGCTTCAGGTAAGATGGGGCAGGGGTCCTGAAGGCACAGAGAGGACCAGACCCTGGAAGGAGGCAGCAGCCCTTCTCCCCTGGACGTTTCCCTGAGTAGTCAAGGGCAGGCTGACACCTTCCTGCATGACACAGGCCAAGGGAGACCTCGCCAGTCCCTGGATATTTGGCATCCATTTCTGAATTCTCCGGAAAATAAATGTCCCTTGTGATCAGTGTTTTATGAAATGTGCTGCCTCTTCCCCAGACAGTATCAAGGGTGCTGCTGATGAAGCCACTTGCCCCTAAGTTTATACATAATAGCAGACCCAGTGGAGCAGTCCCTCCGGGGTGGTGGGATGCTTCTCGTAAATGTCTGCTCAAGTTGATGCATGAGTTTTCCAAGCCTTGGAGACGGGCAAGGCTTCTGCATTTTTAGATTACACAAATAATAAAAAAGGTTGTTGACCTTAGAGGTAAAGTGGAGGTCCGTCTTCTAGTCCTTTCTTTAGCAGGAGAATCGCAACAGAGAAAAATGAGAATGGAGCTCATTTGGCCATTCAGAGCTTAGAATCAAATCCCCACCTACTAAGATGTACCCTTGGGTGTGTTTGTGTGTGTGTTTGGGTGCGGGCTGTGTGTGGGGTGTGGGAGTGGGGGTGGGCACTCCCTCTCTCTTCCCCACGCTCGCCCGACGGTCCCCGTCACTCGTCACTCTCAGTTGTGCTGCCTTTACTAGACAGTTTTACTGAACTATTGGAACCGGTGCCACTGCCATGGATTGAGGCCACCTCCTGTCTCTTCAGGTTCCCTTCCTGCCAGTGCTCCCCATCCTGAGCATCTTCGTGAACGTCTATCTCATGATGCAGCTGGACCAGGGCACCTGGGTCCGGTTTGCCGTGTGGATGCTGATAGGTATGTGATGCTGCTGCCAGCACGTCCAAGATCCTGGCTTCCCCTGGGGGTCTCCCTTGTTTCAGATTTCATAACAGAATGACGCACATCCAGTCAGCAGCTTTCTCGAAGATAATGCTGAATCCCTGGTAGGCTGTGAGTCCTCTCCTCCCTGTTAGATACTTTTTGTTTCCATTGCTTCTTGTCCAAACTATTTATTCTTTTGGGCAAGACCTTGATATTAACAGGAACAAGGTGATGAGTCTGCTGCAGATAAGGTACCAGTTATTTTCACCTCAGACAGGAAAGTCTGGCCTGTGCCTCCTGGCCCCCTGGCCTGCCCAGCGCCAGATTGGTACGGGCACTAGGCCCAGGCAGGGTGGATGTCATGGGCTCCTCTGTGATGGCGTCTTCTCTGTGGAGGGAGAGTGCTTTGGAGCCTATGGGAGATGCCACTAGGGTGGGGAGCTTCCACATGAGATAGATCACCAGGGGTGGGTGCAGCCTGTAGTCCCACGCCTCTGGGCATCTCACCCCAGGGGCTGGAGGGGAGGATCTCATTTCCTTCCCCTCAGCGTCTGAGTCATAGTGCTGATAGCCAGGAAAGTGGCCCTGGCCATTGCCCCTCAGGACCATGTCCCTACAGCCTTGCAGCCCTGAGTTTGCATGCTACGGGCAGATGGCTGCTGCCTCATCTCCCAGGGCCCTCGAGGGGTGCTTTTCCTCCACTGTCTGCTGGCAGCCGGGTGGGTCCTCATTCCCTGCAAAGTCCAGCCTGTTAGACAGACGTCTCCTAGAGCCTTTCTGAGAAAAAGCTGCTCACAGCTCACTGTGGCCACTTCCTCCAGGCCTGGTGAAGGCAGAGGGGT
Source organism: Pan paniscus (assembly GCF_029289425.2). Lineage (NCBI taxonomy): Eukaryota > Metazoa > Chordata > Mammalia > Primates > Hominidae > Pan > Pan paniscus. The sequence continues at coordinate 29,103,981 of NC_073263.2, read as the reverse complement.
GCCTCTTCCCAGCATCCCTGTCAAAGTCCCTGTGTGCAGGAGCCTGAGCTCCTTTCCTGGGCTGTGGGTGGCTGAGTCCTTGCTTTAAGGCCTGTTTTCCTGTGTCAACCACACAAGGTGGCCCCAGTCCCTGGGCAGGTGGTTAGAAGCATAGGTCCTGGACCCACCCTGGAGTCCTATGTGCAGGAACAGGCTGTGGACTCCTATGTGAAGTCCATTCCTGGGGCTCAGTGTCTCCTGCAGTCTGACGCTCAGTTATGTGGAGAAAATGGGCAGTGGGACTGTCCAGGCTGAGAGCCTGGAGACCTCCAGCACCTGCGGGAAACCCCATCTCCATAGTGCACATTCTCGATACTCTCGTGACCTCAGGTGGCATCAGGGGGCTAAGCTGAAGGACCCGATGGCCTCTGGTGGCCCTGGCCCAGCTGCTCTGTCTGCTCAGGAAACACCGCAGCATAAGGCCGTCCAGAGGAATGTAGGGCTTTGCCAGATATCGAAGCAGACAGTGGCCTTCGTGTGGCAGCTGCTCCAGATGTGGAAAGGTCACAGGGGCCGCTGGCTGCGGGCTCATGCCAGGCAGGGGCAGGCCGCCTGAGAGGGTTTGCTGTGGGACCGCCCTGGGCTCTGAGCCCTGCCTGCAGTGGTGCAACCGGCGGTCTGTTCACGCCCGTCTCTGCTGTCGGCCCACAGGCTTCATCATCTACTTTGGCTATGGCCTGTGGCACAGCGAGGAGGCGTCCCTGGATGCCGACCAAGCAAGGACTCCTGACGGCAACTTGGACCAGTGCAAGTGACGCACAGTCCCGCCCCCCGGAGGTGGCAGCAGCCCCGAGGGACGCCCCCAGAGGACCGGGAGGCACCCCACCCTCCCCACCAGTGCAACAGAAACCACCTGCATCCACACCCTCACTGCAGCCAAAGGTGCAATTACTTGACCTGCAGCCCCAGCCCACCCTCGGCTCTGCAGCCGGTTCTCCGGGCCCTGGTCACCTCCAGACAGCTGCCTGGCCGGGGCCACTAGGCTGCGGCTGGCCACTGTGTCTCCTCACTTCTCTGAACAAAGCAGTTCCTCCCCTACCAGCTCAGCCCCGAGCTGCCACAGCCTCAGGCAGAACGGAGGTCACCTTCTCTCCTTATCTTGGGAACCAGGCCTTCCTCCTGGGGACTGTTCTGGGATTGAAATTGTGCATACTCCAAACTTTCGCAGCCATCTTCCCGCTCAGCCCCAGACACCCAGCAATCAAGCCAGATGAGTACCACAAAACAGTGTGTCCCCAGCAGCTCCCCACCCCAGAGCCAAACGACAGTAGTGCACTTAAAAAGGAAAATCAGGCCTGTTGTCCTTCTCCAGTTGCATTCAGATGGGTCATTAGGGCCGGACCCTGCCTGCCCCTTGGCTTCTCAGGGCTTTGCTCTGACACCATGACAGCTGCCCAGGGCTGAGGGCAGCTGGCTCCACTCAAATGAGGAAGAAGGGATCACTCCCATTAGGGCCTGCTTTGCTTATGCATGTGTGTGCACATGTATGTAAACCAGGGACCTTCAGCTCACGGCCTCCAGGCCTGGGCCAGTTCTTGCTGCTCCTGCCGTCTCCCCCGACTGGCTGTGTCCTGAGTAACTGGAACATGAGACTATATCTGCAGGACTGGCCCCATGGTAGCCAAGTCAGAAGTCTGTTTCCTGTGAGTCGCCACCGTTCACTCAGTCTTGCCCTCCCATGCTTTGGAGCCAGTCTGGTGGCTCCTGTAAGGTTCTCAAGGCTGGTGGCAGCTCAGTCTGGGGTCAGAACATGTCGGGGTCATGCGTTTCTGGCCCTGACATAAGCTGTCTGGCCTCTCTGTGACATGATGAAATTGAAATCAATCCACAGTCCATGAAATTGTGACACTCCACCAGATTAAGTTAGGGCATAACATTAACTTGGAAATGGCCATGTCATCACCCCTGCGGCTGTCCTATAGCTGAGATGCGTGGGTCGCAGGGGAGGTGATTTCTAGGCATATTGCTGTCCCTTTTGTGTATCTGTCATCCGGATGCTTCGGACCCCACGCCTCTGCAAGTGGGAGAGACCCGAGCATCCTCCCCACCCCCATAGCTCCAGTGCACGCCACCCCCACCTGTCTTGCCTGGGTCGGGGCCTGCGGCCAGCACCATTTCACACACACTCCTTGTAGATGGGAGCCAGAGGAAACCTGAACGTGGGTGGAGTGTTCCACTGAGTCTACTTCAGGAGACAGAAGGCCCATGCTGATGGGGGAGGAGGAGGGACGTGGGCATTTTGGACACCAGGGGAAATGGAAATGCTGCTTTCAAAACTTAGTTTCCTTTCCATTTCTTCCTAGTCTGGCCTTTGACACAAATCTGGTAGAAAGAAGCCTGATAAATTGAGGGCACTTGTACCCTCCCTGTGCCCCCAGAAGGTTCTTGGAAAGAAGTGCAAGAATTTGTGAACACGGCGGTGGAGGGCGGGTGGATGGCCATGGGCTGGGCCTCCGTATCAGGCCTGCTCACCTTGCTGGGAGCTTTATTCTGATCTCATTTTGAATGTTCCAGAGGGAGCATCATAAGAGCCCAGAGCTCCGATTTCCAAAGAGTGATATTGACATTTATGGAGATTGGTGTTGTAACATATTTTGATAAATACTAACTTATTTTGTTGGGGTTTTGGTTGTCTCTTGTCTTAGGACCTGGTAGTTATTTGCTTGATTTTTTTTTCCGTTATTTTCTACATAGGCAAAGAGAATTCGAGGGATAGACAGTCTCCAAGAAAAGTGAAGTGGTGGGAGAGAATTGCTTTTTTCTTTTTTTTCTTTTCTCTAGTTTTTCTTTCTGGCTGAAATTTCCGTGCAAGACAGCACCCAATAGACTATTTAGAGTTGACATTTGACATTTTAATGGGCGCCATGGCTCATTTTGTAGATTGAGAAGGTGCGTCTCCCCTGCTCCAAGTCTCATCATGACAGCGTGCTGACAGCTGGGAGTGTGTGGCCTTCCTCACGCAGAGGCCTTAAAGCTGGACACAGAAGCACGCCTAGGCTGGGCAGGGATGGGACTCATGCCCCCTCCTTAAAGGACGGGCTTCCTAGTTAGGAAAGGACACGTGGGGGTGCCTTGCATAATAGTTCACTGGTCACCGTGCTTTTATGAGTAGTGTTTTTGTGCACTTGCCAGGGGTTTTCTCTCTGTGTGCAAGGGGAGTGATTTAAGCAATGGTGTCTGGAGTAAGCCTTACAATTTTAATAGACTTTTTCTTATCATATCCCTCATTTCTTTCCCTGAAATAAAAATACACACAAGCGAAAAAAAATGATAGTTTCACATCTCTTAGTTCCCTTGCCCAAACAAGAATATTCTTAGTTCCGCTGGCCAGGATTTTCCTACATAGTCAGAACTTACACATTACTAGAGGCACACCCACCAAGGAGTATTGTGTCTACTTTTATCTGTGCACCAGCCACAAATAAATACCCGCATTGGAAAGACCCATTTGTGATGGGTAAACATCCCTTCCTGTCTCCCACAAACCCTGTGACTGCCCTGCATGTGTTCATGACCTCCGAAGGCCCAAATTCATGAAGCAGCAAACCCAGCAGATCTCCACCCCCCTGCCTCAGGACCTCTGCTGAAGAGGGGGATGAAGTGGGTCTCCAGGGAGGCAGTGGGGGCCTTGTTGGCAGCTGGCTCAGGAGCCGGCTTACAGGAGGGCAGCTCTGCAGTTGGGAGGGGCACCGTCCGGAGGAGACCAGGCCTCTACACACCCCCCACTCTACTTATCATCCCTGCTCACACCCCCTTGGCCAAGGCTTTGTGCATCGGATTTATTTTTCCAAATCAAGAGGACAGTGATAGATGCATTTTCCCCAGGCTGTCTCAGAAAGGTCGCTAAATGTATACTGTTGTCAGAATTGCTGAGATCTCCCCCCACTTTTGGTTTTTGCAGCAGCAAAAACTCTTTCCACTGCGACTTATTTTCTCTCTCAGGCAGCCAGCCACCTGGTCCCTTGTGCTGACTCTAGCACAGTGGCCAGGATCCAATACGAGTCCAGGGGTGACCGCAGGATGGTGGGGGCAGCAGGCTTCTCCACCTACCCCAGCCACCAAGGCCCTGACGCACTGCCTCCTGCACCTTCAGCACATCCCTGTGCACAGCTGGAAGGGTGCATGGCCCGCTCACCTTTGTTCAGATGGGTGGAAACGCTGATGATACCAGCTCCTCCCTGCCGTGCCCCTGCCACGGAGCAGGCATTGTGAACTGGCTGGTGTTTGCAGTCCCACGTGGTGTGGCCTCCAGCCCAACCCACAGTGGAGACTGGAGACAGGGCAATGAGTCTGGTGGGGGGCACGTGGACATGCCCCATAGGGGCCCCACCCAGACTTACAGGCAAGGTCCTGGGCATTGCGCGACGCAGGACTCAATGTTAAAGCAAGCCTGCCTGGCTCTGTGCCAGGGCCCCTCTTCTGATTCACACATCCCATTTTTACACAGACCCTTCCTTCTTAATAAAGGCTGACAGTTCTGTTGGCAGCCAAGAACCCACCCCATGAAGACAGGGAGTGAGGGGCCTTTGTGCCCAACTCCAGCACAGCTGCGTTCTGGGGTGTGTGAGAGGCATGTTCGTGTCTGTGCGCTGGTGGTCTCGTGAGACAGTTCCGAGGACGGGGAAATTGCAGGGTGGTGGGGACGTGAGGCTTATATGTGGAACTGATGCGGAGTTCGCCTGCAGACGGATCTGGATATACACTATGTATAATTGTTACGTGTAATTTAAAATATATCTGTTTGCCATCGTCATGAGAAGATTATATGTAAGGCTCTGAAGGGAGAGGGAGATGTACATTCTGCCAGGCTCCTGGGGACCTTATCTGAGTCATGAAATTGATTACTGTTGATCCAGTGGTGCAAGAAGCTACACTCCATGTGTCATCACGCTTATGACTCCTAATGTATTTTTAAGGCAAAAAATGTCAGCCGACTCCATCTTCACCCCTCGATTCCTCGAGTCCAGCCTTTCTGTGCCAGTGCTTCACTGAGCCACAACGCTCTCGCCATCGGGACCCGGCTGGGCCTGGAGTCTCGGGGCACAGTTGCCATGGAGCCCTCCTGGGTCATTCTACAAATGTGCTGAGTGCCAGCTGAAAACCCCACAGGAGATGGAGTACCTTGGCCAAGCTTAAAGAGAAGATTTTTCTCAGGGTATTTATTAGTGTGTCCAGCAGGGTCAGGAAGCAGGATGGAAAGATGCATTCAGACTGTTAATTTATTAACAAGGCAAATGATTTTGTGTTTCTTGATGACAGACTATTAAGTTTGGGACTTATTTTCCCATTTGAGAAGTTATAATATATATTTAAGATGATAAGTTTCCTGCTTAAGTTGTGCCTTTCAGCTTCAATGAGTTTAAGGAGCACTAAGGGTAATGATACCAATGAGGGTTGGTTTATTATCAAACCTGAATAGCTGTGGTTTCTCCAGTAAATATTTTCTTCTACTGAACATGGAGCCATTATTAAGAGTTGTGTGTTTTTTATTATGTACATTTGTATATTTTTTTTGCTTGTTTGATGTTCTATTTTTCTAATAGTTTTCTTTTAGTTTCTTAAAGTTGTGATACTAGATTTAGATTCTGATGCTAACTGCAAATCAGGTTGGTCTCTGCTGGGTCTCTCCTGCTTTTATTTTACTTTAAGGACAAGTGTAGTTGTCGTCCACCACCTTTCAAAAAATGTGAAACTGCCCTGCCTCCCCTTTTTGCTAACAACACTGTGTACATTGACCACTTCCTACCATACTTTATGTTGTAAAATCAAACTATTTTGTGGTACATTATCTCATGCTTCTGCAAATTCTAATAAATTCTATGGCTTCCATGTGCATGGTGTGATCTCAAGAATCCTAGCGGGTCTCTCCTGGGACCCAGGCCTGGAAGTGCCCCGTGGAGAGTTCCAGATCCCGCTGTGCTTCCCCACAGCCCGTGACTTTAGTCCTATGGTCTCACTTTCCTGTAGCCATTTGGGGAAAATCCTTATTCCAACAATTTGAGCCTCAACCAGAGAATCCCTTGAGCCCCCATTTTGGATCTCTGATACTGTCTGCAGATTTATTTGGCTTTGGGGCCACAGAGGTCTTCCTTCCAACCAAGCTGTTGGGGTAAAGCAGCTCAGAGGCTGCCAGTTGTCAGGCATTTGCTGAAGGACTTGGTCTCTGGCAACAAAACGCCCTCACCTGTTGCCACCCCAGCCTGTGCTGGCCTGCACACACACTATCCTGTTAGAGGGAGCAGAGTGCATGCAGGGCAGAGGGGCTGTCGGGGAGTGTAGCTATCCTGGTAATTGTTACTATCTCACTCCCTCAACTCCCTTGAGAAAGGATCCATTTTTGCACTAGAGGCAAATTCAGTCAAGTGGGCCTTAATTCCCAGAGAGTAAAAGGCAGTGATTCACAGCGGCTATACCAGAAGATCTACTGCCCAGAAGATAAGGTTTGACCTTTGAGTTTTGTCAGCTGATGGACGATGCTGAAAGCAGACACCCAGGGAGCTGTGCAGAAAGGAAGGCAGGCGAGCTGCTCTCCGGGCCCCAGCGTGCCTATGATCTGGAATATGTGATGAGCATCTGCACCTGAAAGCATCATGCACATTTCGTGTTCCTTGGCCACACAGAAAGCCAGACCACAGAGCTTGCGTGGTGGGTAAGCAAGATTGTGCAGCGTGCCCCTGGGACACAGGTTGGGAGTGGTTTCTGGCCCAGTGTAATTACTGCGGGAGGTTCTGCTGATGCAGAACCTGATTCACAAAAGGGGCCAGCTTCACAAAGCAGCCCAGAGAGCCTGATAGATTCCAGAATTGGGAAATAAGCATGGGGCATGCCTTGTTCCTGGATTTTTGTATGTGTCCTCTGGTCCCTAAGGATGACTTTGAGCCAAGTGCAAGGTGGACCCCAGTTCCTGCAGCGCCACACTGCCACCTAGTGGCTACTGCTTGGTGCCGCACAGACAGCTTGAAAAGGCCATGCCAAGTCTTTCAGCAGTCTCTTCGAAAATCCTGACCGGTGGCTCCTCAAGGTCCTGTGGGGCGATGCCAGGCTGTAGGCTTGAGGGGTACCACCTGGAGAAAGTTTTCCCTTGCACATTTTGGTTATGAAGCACCTCTGGTCATTCAAAAGCTGCCTCCAAATGGCATTCGCAGCAACAAGGAAGCCTGTGGAGCCATGGCCTGGGGTGCTGGCCTGGCTTCCAACTTCAGCCCAGCCCTTACACCACACAGACCTGGGCAGGGTCTGAGGCTGCAGCAGGGAGGGCTGGAACCAACTACAGATAATCCCATCAACCCCTGTTCAAAGGGAACACTTCAGTTTTACCAAATTAAGCCTGTCCACTCAGCCATAAATACAGCCATTTAAAAAACACAATGTGAGGAAAAGTCTTCAGGAATGAAACAGGCAGTATGTTTGCTGATGAGGGGAACAGCTTTTTGGCTCTTGGTGTGGCTGAGCACTTAATCCCAGTGGATCTGAGACTGCGTGGGGAAGAAAAAGCTGTGCTGGGTGGGACTTTGCCATGGATGCTTTTAAATTATCCTTAAAACAATGCACCTGATGAGTGCCAGCTGGTTCAGAACCGCTGCTCCCACAGTGCAGGAGGAGGGACGAAGCCCAGTGCCTGCCGCGTGAATTTGGCGGTGCAGTCATGTGAGAAGCCGCTACGCACAGTCAGCAGCTGCGTGGCAGGTGCTCTCTTCGTGTCTGTGGTGTGAGTGCCTTAGAGGGAGGAGGCATGGGCACCCAGGAGGTCTGTAGACATACAAGGGACAGGGCTGTCTGAGCTCGGAGCTGTAGGGCATCCCGACCCTGCCTGGCGCTGGCACTGGAAAAAGCTTCCCGACTTAGTGAGTGAGGAAGATTGGCCTGCATCATCACGCTGCGGTGAGAGTGACCCAAGCCTGGCCTCAGAAACGCCAGGTGTCTGTCTTGGTTTTATTTTATGAGGTTTGGGGCAAGAGGTTTGAAAGATGCAGACTGGCTAACAAAAATGTATTTAGCAAATTTAATTTAAGTGAATTACCAGAATGGCTTACCAGCCTTCGGGATTGTGTGTAGTGTGTGTGTATCTGTGTGTGTATGTAAGCATTTGACAGACTCTCACGTGGGCGGGATTCTCACCACTTGGTGGTTACAGATGAGGTGACAGGGTGCAATCCCAGAGTCATTGCTCAAAGCGTACACACTGATGCAGCAATGGCTTTGAGAACATCCTTCAACTTCAATCGCAGGTGGGAAGCTGTCCAACCATTTGGTTTCCACCTGTGCTTAACTCCGTAACTCCCTTCTTGCTAGGGGGATGCAAGTCTCCCACGAAGGGAGAGCCAGCTCTCAGGGCTCCTTGGCACAGAGGAGGTCAGTGAGTGAGTTGACTTCCAGAGTCTCCTCTGCCTACTGCAAATGAGCCGTGGAAGGGGACACCATTCTCCATGGACAGTGGAAAGCTGGCTCTAATCTCACCTCCTGCTCGTGTTGGTGGCTGCCACCCATTTGCTCCTTTGTTATGTGGAGGTGCTGCCACCTGCCTTGTTTACCGCATAAGGTGGGGTAAGGACAATGGGAGGGGGTCATTATGAAAGTGAAGGGTGCTCAAGACACCCCAAAAGAAACAAACAGGTTAGGACACGTGGCCAGATAGATTATTAATAACTAGATTGCCATCGATATACTGGGATGACCCAGAGGTGGCCCTGGGGTGTTCCCTGTGAGGGCCAGAAGTGAATTTTGTGTCTTCAAAGGGTCTGCTGTTCACTACTTGTTCAGGAGGGACTTGCTGATCTCGCTAAAATAGCTGCGACTCCCACAGACCCTGCAAAACCACCACAGGGAACCTGCGAACCCAGCTGTCTCCCTTGTGATGGTGCCAGACACCTGTGGGACACTTCGAGGTCCAGCTGGCTAAACCGGCTGCAGCCCAAACTGAAGGCCATCGGGATGGGGGGAGCAAGCACTTTCAGGTTGAAATGAGTGAATGACCTTTTATGTCCTCCTTCCAGCCAACTCCAGCGCACCCGGCCTTGCAGAGCAGAGGCACTGAGCTCCCATGTCCAGGGGAGGGGCTGCTCAAGCCCCCAGGCTGGAGGGGTGGGCACAGGGACCTGGGACCTGCGGAGTCAGGGGAGAGGGGGTCTCTATAGACTTCTCTCACGGACCATCACCCAACCCCGGCACACACAGAAAAGGGGTCCAGCCTGCAAACGCCACCCCCCTTGCCTCCCTGCCTGGGATCCCCAGCCTGAGAGGGACAGGTCTCCAGTTACATCAAGTAGATATCGCAGAAAGTCCCTCAAGTTTATTTTAATAGGCTTTAAACACAAATATGCAACACAAACTGTAGGGGCAGGAAAAGGGATGTTGTGACCCCATTCATTCAACTAATCATGGCCAGGGCTGCCCCCACCCCCATCCATTCTGACATCCAGCCAGAACCTTGTCCCAGCATGTGGTGGGCAGGGCGGCGGTCGGGGGGCAGGCCGCCCACGCATCTCCCAAATGCCAGGAAGAGACAGGTGGTATCTGGTGGGTCTGTCTGACGCAGGTGCAGAGGCTGCAGCATCCGAACGTGGAAACGTCGCTCCAGCCTGGAAGGGGACAGAGGCAGACGCCACGTGGAGAGAAATCCGAATTCTGATGGTGTGGGGGGGTGGAAGAATCGAGAAGGAGGCACAGCAGCTGCCGCCCCATGTGTTTCGGGAGCGGTGATGGCTCAGATGAGGAGCCATACGTGATGGGTGTCCGTAACAAAAGAAAAAAAAAAAAACCACGAAGCCAGGGCCCCGTGGAAATTAGCTCAAGTACCCAAGGTCAGGGCAGGTTAGGGCAAAGCTCTCACCGAAGTCCACCTAATGAGGAATTACTTAGTGCTAACAATGCTACAACTCTGACCACAGCAGCCTAATACACTGTACCACGTTCTAGCATCACACGGAAGTCAGTATTGCTGTGTAACTGCATTTAGCAGGTGCGGCTATGTAAGCGGTTCCTAATTCGGACAGCTAAGCTGTAACTGAATTTGTGTTTGCAGGTTGTGCCTGCTACTAGAATAAATACTTGTGTATTTAGTCAATGTGGCATGATCTACTCTAATGGAATGCCCAACTCAATATCACAGTATCATGCAGAGCCACTAAAGCAGAGAGAAATGGTGGCGTTTCCATGTGGATTTACTGTGTACGTCCCCAGAAGGAGCAAGACCCTTGGAGGTTGGCTGGAGATGCACCTGAGGCCCGGAAGCCCAGCGTGGACTCATCCTAGGGCCAGGGACCATGTCGGCCTTCACGCTGGCAACACGTGTGCCGAGTAGGCGTGCCCTGGACAAGCCGACCCGTCCACGGGCTGTTTTCTTCCCCGTTCCATGGCTCCGGCCCCTGCAGGACCCCCTCATGGTTCTTCTCGCCTTGGGCACACTCAAAGACAGGCCTGTGCTCAGGACAATTTTGGGGGGGGTCTCAGGGAGAAAGTGCAGGGTCTTTGTCACATACAGGAAACAAGGGCATCATCATCATCACCATATCTGTTAAAACTACTTCTTCCTTTTGTGTATCATGCTCCTAATCTTCCACACCACTACATGAGTACTGTTCATATCCTAATTCTACCATTTTAGAGACAGATGCCAGTCCAGGAGCTGGTGCCCCCTGGCTGGCTGTTTCACTGGGCTCCTCTGTTTGGGAGAACCTTCTGGGTCTAAGATGGGAGCACAGTCAGCAGCAGCGTTGCCTGATCATCCAGCAGGAAGTGGAAGTGGGTTTCTGGGTGGTCGTGTGATGATCTAGCACAGCTCAGAACTGGTCCCCCGGGACAGAAATGGTGTTTTTTTTTCTGGAAGCCCCTGCTAGAACCCCTGAGCCATCTCAATGTGCAGTGAAGGGGTTGAGTTGTAGAACCAAACTGAAGGGGGGCTGCTAGGAAATGGGGGCCTGAGGGTCTTATTTCAAAGAGTTGATCATTTACAGCATCGCATCAGAGTGAACCACATGGAAAGCTGGAGTGATGTTCCCCCTCTGTGCCTGGTCAAAATACAGACCTTGGCAGCAATTTCCTTCATGAGGATGGAGCGCGAATGGGCACAGTCATCTGCAAGGTCATCCTCACTCTTACTCAAAGGTCATGCTCTGCCATGTTTTCCGGAGGGTGCAACAATAGCTTAATGACCGAGTCTGAGATGCCATTTAGGAAAAAAGCAAAACTTGTGTTTACAAGACTATTAGAGATGAGTCACTGTCATGGGTAACATCTGCAAAACTGCTAAACCCCCTTAGGGTTTCCCACTGCTCTCCCTTATCCGCTCATGACAGGAGTATCAATAATTAAAACTTGCGAATGGAATAATAGTGATCTCACATCATGTTGACTAAGAAGCTGATTGTTCCAAAGGCAGTTACCGTTCACAAATAGCTGGTGTTCGTGTTAAAGAGAGTACCACTTGGTGGTGAGTTGAAAGGCGCTTCTTCTCTGTATCTTTTTTTTTTCCTTTTTCTATTTTGGGTAGAAATATTCCTGGGAAGCTAGATAGAAATGCATTTTCATTTCCCAATAATTCTTAGGCACAAGTTAGAAAACTGCTGACCTTCACTAAAATATGTCAGCACTTCATGTTATAAAAAATGAAATTCAGAACCGCAGCATGTGTATATACGTATATCTAAATATACACACATATCGGTGCAGTACACAATGATTATTCAATGTATATTGAAAACTGAGCTTTTTGTAACTAACCTGAAATTCTGCAGTGAAAGTTCATTGCTCAAGAACAATTGCAAGTGTCTTTCTTTTGGCTCTAACTATGGTAAAACGTTTGCACATCAGACTTTACCATTTACACATTCCTAAGTGCCGACACCAGGGCAGTCTTACACGGGGATCAGAGGAGGACGCGCCTAGGATGCATTCGCAGCTACTGAGCATGCGCACAGGGCCAGCTCCGGCGGCACCGGGTCAGTGCTCCCTCAGGGTGGAGACCGGAGGACGAGAAGCCGGAGCTCCCGCAGGCCGTGTAGTGGCGTCATCTGGGTGTTGTGCTGACTCTGGCCGGAGAGGAGGGCCCCGAGGAGGAGCCGCGGTAAACGGGAGATGTGGGCGAGAGTTTAATCGGACTGGTCGGGTCCCCAGTTTGGAGCTTCCAAAGCAGCTCTTCATTGGTTCGGCTCAATCTCTTCTTCTCCTGGGTTTCCTTCTCAACATATTCCTGGAGGTTAGCATTTTCCTCCGACAGCTGTCTGCATGGGCACAATGACAAATAAGTAGCAATCATGCTAGTGGACACTGAACCTGAGGTCAGGACAATGGTGCAGGGCAAAGGGAGGAGGCCATGATGCCCGCAGGGAGAACAGGCACCAGGGTGACCCAGTGACCAAGAACTTTGGTTGAATCATGATTTCCATTTGGCCCAATGACACATCTGTTCCCAGAGCCTCTCTGGCCAATACCCATCATCCCACAGGCCCTCTGCCCGGTCAGGGGAGGCACTGGCTGTCCACTGGACAGAGCAAAGGCCAGTGACTGAAAGGAGGGAAGTGGAGAGCTGGAGTGGGTATGCTGCCCGGAGGCTCCGAAAGGAGAGACAGCCGCGCAGCTGGCAATTGACAATGACAACAGCACAATAGCAGTGAAGAGCCGCGGGCCTTCCTGAGACTGCCAGGAAGCTGGGGGTGCCTTCTCCTGGCCTCCCTGCCCCAGGCTTGTGCCTCCACGACGGCAGGTGTCCTCCCCTGCTGGAAATGCTGCTCTAGGGGTCTGTGTCTGCCTGCTAGACTGGGAGCTCTGGAGGACAGAGGCCAAGGCTCTGCATGCTGAATTCCCAGCATCCAGCTGGTGCTAAGCACATAACAGATGCTCAGTTAATGTTTGCCGATAAAGGCTGGTGGGTGAAAAAATGAATCCGAATTGCTTGCTTTGTTGCATTTTTGAAGAATGACAGCACCTCTGAGGAACTGACAGGAATAAGTACATATGCATTTTAAAGCTGGACAGACTGAAGTCCAGAAAAATCACCTCTGTTCAATAAAGTCTGCATTTGCTCTGCTGACAAGGGCACCTTTGCAGCTTCCGGAGCAAAGAGAGCTTGCTGCCCCCAGCACAGCCTTTCCTATGTGCCTCTGAGGTGAGAACAAAATGCCTGCACTAGGGGCTTAGTTATGGGGGCAATGGCTGTGTGTCCATTCATGCATGTGTGCAAGAGCGTATGTATGTGAGAGAATGTACATGTGAGAATAAGCATGTACATGTGAAGATAAGCATGCACGTGTGAGTGTGCAAACAGGGCATGTGAATAGGTGTGAGGAATTGTATGAGTGTATGTGTGCGTAAGTGTATGAGAGTGAGTGTGCATGAGTGGGAATATGCAAGTGTGTGTGTGAGTGAGCATGCAGTGCCTGTGTGAGTGCATGTGAGTGTATGCATATGCACGAGTTATGTGTGCAAGGGTAACACACCATGGGTGAGCATTGAGGAGCCTAGCTGAGTTGATAGGGCAAGGGTTCGGGCCTGGGTCTTACTGATATGGCTCAGCCCTCATGGAAGAGCAGCTGATGAAGCCAAAACCCTGCTTTATCCCTGCATTGTGCTGTGTGAGGGAGGAGCCTGAACACCCTTCCTTGAAAGCTGGGGCACCTCAGAGCGTGGCCCCACAGGGACAGGCGAGACCTGGATGGAAATTGTGAATTTCTGGAAGTTGGGGTATCAGCCAGTGGTGGCTCTCTTTTTAGCCTGGGAACACCCAGCTGGCCCTCCTCTCCTAATCTCTTCCAAAAATAAACCCCTTCCCCTCCCAGTGCTGCAGGAGGACCCTGCTGCACACTTTTGCTGATTTCACTCATTTCTCTCAAGGTGGGGCCCGTTGATATGTGGCCAGGAATAGGCAAGATGGCCGCAGGGGTTTGTTCTTGTTCTTCAGGTCTTGGGGGAAACAGCAAGAGACTGTGGGGAAAGACTCACAGGCCAGAGTGAGGGAAACTGGATGTTGCAACAAAAAGAAGCTCAAGAGGAAAGTCACTTTGTAGGTGACACCCAGCCCACCTACCTGGTGACAACTGTGTTTTGGTCAATCCTTGCTTTGAGGTCTTCGTTCTGCTGTTGGAGAACCTGGATCTTTTCTTCTAGGATAATGTTCTTTTCTGCCTACAAAGGAAACAGTGTTTAAGAGGTTCTAGCAAGGCCATAAAATAGGGAGCAAACCGGTGCCCTCAGCTCTGGGCATTGGAGGATTATCAAGAACAGCATTTTGCAAACATCAGTTCGCAATGCTTTAGTGGGTTTTAAAATCAGGTCAGAGGAATGTGACCAGCATTTCTTCTTTAAATGAAACAGAATAGAAAATGCCCATGTGCACTGTAGGTAGCAAATTTCAGATATTTTTATTTTATATATATTATGTATCAATGTGTGTGTGTGTGTGTGTGTGTGTGTTTCTGATGTAAAATGTATTTCTTATAGTGAATGTCCCCAGGCCCTTGCCATTGTCAGAGATAAGCCATGAATACCACTAGGACCTCGTTTGACTACTGGGTCTCATGGCTCTTCCCAAAGGGTCAACCACACTGCAGCAGCATCCTTGGCCAGCCTTGCGTGCACGACATGACATTCTGAATCAATGGAGGGAGGAAATCTAAATAATGTAAGCACGCTTTTTCCTTTTGAGGCTACAGGCAGCCAGGAATGCAAAGCCCAAGAGCAGCTGGGTACATTATCCCCAAATCCCATCATCCCATGGCTGTTACTCCCCGGCAATTGATGCCTTTCCCTCTGTTAGCGTGTCCTCGAGGGCCTGAGACCTAGCTGAAGTACAGTTTGATTCTAAGACCAATTTAGAAATAAATTATTTTCTGAAAAGAATGTGACAAGTTCACTGTTAATGTAGTTAATCTTTAAAGAAAACTGTCCCTTTTCCATGAACAGGACTTAGGAATCCTAGCCACAGGACTGGCCTCTGTCCCCGCTCTTTAGCAAGACACCTCACCCAGCCCTCACTTTTGCTCCCAGGAGATGAAGTGATCGAGCAGATTCTTTTTTGCCTGGAAAGGTTTCTGGGATGAGAAGCCATATGGGCAGGCAGAAAGCCTGGAGGATGGCTAAAATCAGCCAAGTAAACCCAGAGGTTTGCTGGTGACCCAATGCAAATGGCCAAGCCAGGAGGGGGAAGATGGGTGGCTGCTCTCAGAACAGCTGGTCCCCACACTGGCAAGGCTGCAAGGCAGGGTTCAGCTGAGGCAGGCGCTGTCCTGTAGCTCCCCGCCAGCCCTAGGCCTGGCCTGAGCTGGGAAGTCCTGGGCTGCTGGAGGGTGCAGAGTGGTCAGCATCGCCCAGAATCTTGGCGACAATCCAGCATCACCTGGTCTGCCCCCATTAACTGCACCCGTGCAGCAAGAGATGTCTGCAAAAAGGGATGCTTCCAGAGAGAGAGGTGACATGGCCACCAAATGCAATGGGTGGCCCTACATCAGCCCCTGGCTTGGTTATACAGATGCAAGGGACATTTCACAAATGGGGAATTTCGATGAGATGATCAGTTCCTGCCTGAGATGGCAAGCTAAGGATATAAAACACTTATACAGTATAATATGTGGGCCATGTGGGTGGGTGGGTGTGTGCCTGTGCACATGTGCACGCAGATACTACCTTACAGAGAAAAAGTTCTGGAAAGCATAAGCACTGGTAGGAATATGATGTTATAATCTGTTTATTTTTTGTTTATCTTATTTCATAATTTTCCACAGTACACATATTTACTTTTGTTAGTATCAAAAGTTTATTTTTAAAGTAACAATAATAAAGGGAAAAAATAAGAATCTGAGATCCTGGGGCCAATTTCCAGATCAAGATGGGCTGCCCTTGGAAGGAGGCTTCTCCTCCACTCCCTTCGCACACTTTTCTGGGACTCTAGCCCTGGCCGGGGGCTTGTGCCCCAGGGTAGAGGGTGAAATCCTGGGTGTTCTGTGCCCCCTAGGGAGTGCCCTTTGCTAGCTCTGCAGGAGCCAGGCTGGTGGGCTGAGGTGGGCGAGTGTGGGTGAGAGCTAGGACTCTGTTCTGGACTGAATGTCTGTGTCCCCCCAAATTCCTATGCTGAAACCTAACCCTCAAAGTGATGGTATTAGGAGGCAGAGAACTGGGGAGGGGATTAGGTCCTGAGGGTGAGCCCCTGTGAATGGGATTAATAGCCTTATAAAAAGGGCCCCAGGGAGATCCCTGGCCCCTTCTGCCTTGTGAGGACTGGAAGCACTGGGCCAGGGCTCCTTAGCTCCATCTCCGCATCTGTAAAGCGGCTGGTGGCGGCAGCTGCTCCACAGGCAGCCGTAGGAGTTAGGCGCAGGCTCGGGGAAAGTGCTCCGTGCAGTGCCTGGGCATCAGGGATGCTGCATTGTGCTGGGTCCCCACACGTCCCCAAGAGAGGGCGAGAAGACAGCACAACTGTGGGAAAACCAGGGCAAAGCAGAAAGAGACTGCCCATCAGGAAGGCTCCAGAGTTGGACAAGGTGAGGCCACCTCCAAGATTCCTTATGAGAGCTCCTGGCTTCCTGGGAAAGGCCAGCTGTGGGATTTTCTGCTTGGGTGTAAGCAATGGGCAGGTAAGGGACACACCTGGCTGAACGCCATCAACGATGATATCAGTGATGACAGCAGGAATGTCATGGAGGTTACTCTCCCGAGCAAACAGACCAACTCACCAGCTTTTCCAGCTCAAGAATCTTCTTTTCTTGCTCGTGTATTTGCTGATTCTTCATCTCTAATACCTGCTTCAGACTCTTCATGTCTTCTTCCAAGTGCTGATAAGGAGCCAATGCAATCTACAGAGGCAGAGAGCCATGAGCTGTTGACCAGGGCTCCTGGCAAAACCCAATATTAACCAATGTCACGAATCCAGCTAAATCTATCCTCCTGGGACAAGCGCCCTGATGGCAATTGCAACACCAAAGAGAGAGGATGCTCACAGCCTTCCCTGATAAAGGGGCCCTGCTAGTTTCCTGCTGAGAACCCTCCTAAAATCCAGTTCTGTGGGGGAACAGGTGAGACATGGCCATCAACCACTGGCAAGTCTGACTCCAGAATTGCTGGGGGCTGCCAGCCTGTGCCCAGCAGGGAATTCATGGGGTAGAAAGAGTAAACCCAACACTGGCTTTTAACATTCACCCGGCCGACTTGATTCACCAGGTAGCTGGGACTCTTATAGGTCCCACCTATGCCCATAAAGAGCTCAGGCATAGGAAATGAGCAAAGTGGTTTAAGAAGCCGAAAAGCCATTTTAGAAAAAGTCATGTTGGAGTAGTGCTGCAGGATATAACAAATTAAAATATAGTGTGTCCTGTTAAATCCAAATTCAGATAAATGACATTTAAAAAAATTCAGTATAAGTATTGCATGGGACATACTTATACTCAAAAATTTATTTATCTGTAATTCAAGTTTAACTGGGTGTCCTGTATTTTATTTGGCAACCCCATGTTAGAGGGAAGGAGTTTTGCCAGCTTTTCTGGAAAAAATTCCCCTCAACTGAACGCATGCTGCAGCCAAGGCTGCCCCATGTCAGCTTAAAAAGTTGCGGGAGAATGGGCTGGAAGGGGTGGTCAGGCCAGCGGAGGGGGGTTTCCAGACCATGCTTATCATAGGAGCCCCACGACTCCAGCTGGGGAATGCTGTGGAATTTGGCAAAAATAACACGTAGCTGGAGAAACCCACAGCTGCTGTCTGTCTCAGGGGAGAGCTGCTGACAGGAATTGTTTAAAAATCCAGGGGAGGTCGTGACCAGCTGTCACTTCAGCAGCGGATTCACAGAGAGGCCTTGTCTTGGGACGAGACTGCTGAGGGAGTCCCTCGGCCTCGCTGGGGCAGGGTCCCTGCGGGGCTGGAAGCCTGGAATCCAGAAACTACCTCCAGCTGCTCCTCTGTGTTCTTCCTCAAGGCCTCTTCGAAGCGGCGGGCTCTGTCCCGCAGAGACTGGCTCTGGAAGGTCAGCGTGTCCACCTGGTCCTGCAAGTAATGATACAAGGAGTCCAGCTGGGGCCACTACAGACAGCAGCCACCACAGCCTGGGCAGCTGTGATCAGCAGGCCACCACTGTGCCCTGGGCATCCTCAGAGTGTTTCCCTTGGGGCTGAAGAAAGAGGTGCCAAAGGAGAGCCCCCACAACCACACAACAGAGGATGATTTCCCCCAACGCCTGCCCTCGGCTCCCTCCTTCTTAGTGCTTTGTCAGGAAGACACCACAAAAACACTGTGAACTGGAGGCATTTCACAACATCTGACCCCACAGAGGCAGACAGTCCTCGGAGAGAATCCTCAGAGGTGCCTCTTGTCCAGGAGGCACCTAGCCCCTGGCTTTGGGAAGGACCACGATGAATGTATTTCAAAGATGTATTCTCATTTAGGAAGCTCAATCCAGAACCCTTCAAACCCTCCTTGACTTCTTTCTCTCCCTTGGGACCCCTCCCACATCACCAAACCTTCTAATCACCAAGTCCATAATCAACTCCTGCCATCCTGCCTCCTGAATGTCCCTAGAACCCAGAGTGCCCTGAGCTCAGGCCACTCTGCCGGCTCCTTCCTGGCACGGTTCCTCTTTTTCTCTGAATTATCACTCCTTTGCCCTCACACTGCAGTCAGGCACTCTTTCTAATGTGCAAACCGGAACCTGTCCTTCCCCTGTCTCCTACTCCACTGCCCTCAAGGTGCAGTGCACACTCCCTAACACAGCATCCTCCCAGCCCCGCTGCCTCCCTTTCCTCTCGCAGCCAGCTCTCCTGCTGGCAGTGCCTACCTCCAGCCAGCTCCCTCTCACTCCCACTTCACTCTGGCTCCCACACAGTCTTCCTGGCCTCAGGACTGGGTTGCATGTCCTTGATAGGAGCTGCCACGTAAGCTGAGTCCACACAGTCTCCTCCTCCCTGCTCAGACCTGCCCCGTGGCCAGACTGGCGCTCCCAGCCCTCAACCTTCCCATGCCTGTCAGCTAGGCAGGCAGCTGGCCGCTCTCCACCTGCAGGCTGAAGGAATACAGGCATGTCTATGGAGACACTGCACCCCTTCCCCAGGTCCCAGGGCAGATGCACCTGCGCTGACCCTGCCCCACTCAGCTCCAGCCATGACTCTCAGGACCACAGGCTGGGAAAGGACCACTGATGCCCAAGGAGACCTTCACCCTTCATGTCTCACTCATGCAGACCAGTCCAAAGCTCTCTGCCCAGCACCATTTCTGTAATATCAAAACACAGAAACTAGGGTCTCCCATGAACTCTTCTAAAAAATATATAGATATAGATATAGATATAGATATATAGATACACACACACACACATATAAAGAGAGAGAGAGAGAGAAAGAGAGACAAAGACAGAGACAGAGACAGGGTCTCACTCTGTCGCCCAGGCTAGAGTGCAGTGGTACGATCTTGGCTCACTGCAACCTCCACCTCCCAGACTCAAGTGATCCTCCCATCTCAGCCTCCCAAGTAGCTGGGACTACAGGCGTGCACCACCACACCCAGCTAATGTTTGTATTTTTAGTAGAGATGGGGTTTCGCCATGTTGCCCAGGCTGGTCTCGAACTCCTGACCTCAAGTGATCCACCCGCCTCGGCCTCCCAGAGTGTCAGGATTACAGGCATGAGCCACCATTCCTAGCCTCCCATGAACTTTTCTGGCAAAAGAAATGGTATCATCCCACCAAATAATGGGAAGTGATACTGTGAATGCTAATAAGTGCACACAGTGACACTAACATGGGAAGTGCTGGGCTTGACTGCTTGCTTTCTTATGGTGGAGGACCCTGTCTGCAAACCTCCCTGAGTAGGTTTCTTTTCCTCTTTTTTGTTCTCTTTTCCAGTTACTTCCTTTTTTTTTTTTTTTTTTTTTGACAAAGACTCACTGTGTCACCCAGGTTGGAGTGCAGTGGCATGATTTCAGCTCACTGCAACCTAAGCCTGCCGGGTTCAAGTGACTCTCATGCCTCAGCCTCCCGAGCAGCTGGGATTACAGGCCCCCACCACCACATCTGACTAAGTTTTTTTTTTTTTTTTTTTTTTTTTGAGACGGAGTTTTGCTCTTGTTGTCCAGGCTGGAGTGCAATGGCGCGATCTCGGCTCACTGCTACCTCTGCCTCCCGGGTTCAAGCGATTCTCCTGCCTCAGCCTCCCGAGTAGCTGGGATTACAGGCACGCACCACCAGGTCCAGCTTATTTTGTATTTTTGGTAGAGACAGGGTTTTACCATGTTGTCCAGGCTGGTCTCAAACTCTGACCTTAGGTGATCTGCCTGCCTCAGCCTCCCAAAGTGCTGGGAATACAAACGTGAGCCAATGTGCCCGACCCACATCCGACTAAATTTTTGTAGTTTTAGTAGAGACAGGTTTCACCATGTTGGCCAGGCTGGTCTTGAAGTGCTGACCTCAGGTGATCTGCCCCCCTCGACCTCCCAAAGTGCTGGGATTACAGGCATAAGGCGCCGTGCCCAGCCTACTTCCATTTTATTTTTAAGAAACAGAAGTTCCCACAGTGCCATGAAATGCAAATGCCGGTGCATTAGGGCAGTACGCCGCAGGTGGGGGCTTGCGCGCCTATGAGGTGAAATGTTCATCACAGCCTGGGCAGTGTAGCAGGTGACCTAGCACAGGTCACCTGCTACACTGACTATAAAAATGACTCTCCCTCCATGGCTCCTACACCAAACCTCCTCAGTGCTGCCAGAGAAAGCATTTCTTTTAAGCCTCTTTCCCTCCATTAAAAAAACAAAACAACAGCAAACTCGTCAGGCAATTACAACATAGGATGGATCTAAAATACCAAACTGATGTTTCTGCCTTATTCACCATCACTCCAAACAGATCTACAGGGACAGAATGTGCTGTTGCAACTAACTTGGGCTGGCTTCTTTATGTCATGCTAAGAGGCACAAAGACCTGGCTGGAGCCAACCAACAGCATGACAATAATCACAATAAATGTAACAATGCTTGTTATTATTACAATAGTTACAATAGCTGCCACTTAATAGCAGTGATCTAAGCCAACCCAGGGCTATCCACTTTTCACACGTTATTTCCCTTAATCTGTTCATACCTTGAGAAAGATACTGTCATCATCCTTATTTTAAAGAGTAAACTAAGGTTTACAGAGGCTACATAACTCTCCAAGATGTGAAAGCTAGTAAGAGCTAGTGCAGCGGGGATTTAAACAAAAACTCAAATCTCTAACCACCAAACCTGTTTCTCCAGGTGCCTGTAGACCAAGGAGGTTGGCTTGAGCAATTCCACCCTCCTTGCACCAAATAACCTCCAGCCCAAACGGATTCTGCTGGACAGTCACAACAAACATATGCCCAGTTCAGGACCATCTGGTGTCAGTGGCAGGGCGCAGACTCCCATACAAGACAAAACTCTCATTTCTTTGGGTTTGGGATTGGATGGGATTTTTGTGATGTCGCTGTATGGCCGTCACTTTCCTGATTTGTGTTCCTTTAAGGATAGCACAACTATTGGTGCAGGATGTGTATACGAGGAAGGCAGTCTGGGGTTCATTGGCCAACGGCAAACCACACAAGCACTGTGCAGGCATAACACATTTTAGTTTTTGAAGAGTACACTGGAGAGTGTGACCCTGGGTCTCTCCACAATCCTGGACTCTTGATGGGGCAGGCTCAGTGCCACGTATGTTGCCAGAGGAAAGTGAGCCATCGAAGAAGCAGAATTTCTGCCTACGTGTTACAGCTATGGGATTCACCTCCCACAATTTCCAGATGAGAGTGTGCCTAACATTTAAAAAATAATTTTGCTGTGATTGGAATTGCTACACTTGGAAATGGAAGCAGGGCCCCTAGCGTCCCCCTGGCTTCCCAGGCAGCTCTTCCATGGGGCTGGGGGTTGTCAATGCCTTTTCACAGAAGCAGCTGCCTCGGTCTCTGTAAGGCAGGAAGGAGACACAGGTGATCTGGGACACCTGCATTCTCTCCTTAGAGGCCTGCAGGACACCAGGCAGCTCCTCTGGCATCTGAGACCAGCGTTTCCTAAAGGTAGCAGTGAGAGGAAGAGAAGGTGCTTTTCGTCTCAGCCACCTCCAGGTAACTGCAGCCCCTTTTATAAGTCTCAGAGCACGTTCTGTGAATTCTGACCTGCACAACCCTCCTTGCACCGTTACCCCTGCCTAGAACACTCTCTTCCCCCAGCCCTCTTGCTTTGAACATAGCTCAGTTACTCCTTGGATACTCCAGACCACAGCAAGTGCAGAGTAATCTCTCTGAATGTCTGTAGCATTCACCAACTGTATTATTCATTTGGTGCAAGTATGTGTTACCTGTTGTCTGATACTATTTGCATCACAGCTTTCTGAGCAGACAGCACATTTCTTAAGAGTAGCGAGTATGACTTATTTACCTTATATTCTATTGTTTAGTATAGGATTTAGTACACAGTAGGTGCTGAATGAATGTTTGTGGGTGGGAATAATGATGCTGCCATTATCTCGATACCAGGTAAGAAAATTAAAGAAATACTAACCTGCAATGACAGCCGCAGTTTTTCAAAATTTTCTTCCAATTCTTTCTTTTCAAGCTCATGAGTGGACATCAATTCTGGAAAGAAGACATTAAATTGTTAAGTTGGTCTTTCTTTTGAAAAGGATAAAACAAGGCTCTTTTGGCAGACTTAAGACCTGTGACTTCAGGTAAATAAATGACTCCCGTATAGCAGATTCAAGCCTAAGGGGACTCCTCCACTGGTTTGAAATTGTATGTCATGACCGGGTTAGTATTCAGGAGACAGAAAGAAAGAAGGGACTGGGGAAAGGGAGGGAAAAAGAAGATGGGGGCAGATAGAGCACATATGAACACACACAGACCACACACTACACACACACGCATACATCACACACCCATCACATACACACCTACCACACACACACACACCCCTACCACACACACATATCACATAACACACACCACATGCCACACATACACATACACACCTACCACACACACGTCACACACACACCTACCACACACATCACATACACACCACATGCAACACACACACATCTACCACACACAATCACATACACACATGCCGCACACACACACCTGCCACACACATCACATACACACACCACACACACACACCTACCACGCATTCACATACACATGGCACACATACACACCTACCACACACATCACATACACACACTACACACACACACCTACCACACACATTCACATACACACCATACACCACACACACACCTACCACACACACATCACATACACACACTACATGCCACACACACACACCTACCACACACATCATATACACACTACACGCCATGCACACATACACACCCACCACACACACATCACATACACAGCACATGCCACACACACACCTACCACACACACCTACCCCACACACATCACATACACATGCTACACACACACACCTACCACACACATTCACATACACACCATACACCACACACACACCTACCACACACACATCACATACACACTACATGCCACACACACACCTACCACACACATCACATACACACACTACACGCCATGCACACATACACACCCACCACACACACATCACATACACAGCACATGCCACACACACACCTACCACACACACCTACCCCACACACATCACATACACACGCTACATACAACACAGCACATACATACATCACACACACCACACGCACACACCCCCCACACACCCCACACACACCTACCACACACACATCACACGAATACACCACACGCCACACACACCACACACAATCGCATACACACACTACATGCCACACACACATACACACCTACTAATCACATACACACTATATGCCACACACACACACCTATCACACACACCCCTGCACACTCCCCCACATACATATACCACACACACACCCCCACACATACCACACACATCATGCCTCCCACACCCCCACATACACACACTACACACATCCCACATACATACCATACAAACCTACACCACACACCCACTACACACACACCACACACATTCCTCCACACCCCCACATACACTACACACACCACACACATACATACCATATACACACCTACCACACACACATATATACACCACACACACGCATAACACACCCACACACACTAATCACACCCTCATAACCTGCCACGCCTGCACACCTCCAAATCATACATTTACACAAGGACACACATGCCCTTCCCCCACATCCTTACAGCACCCACACCTTTGTACACAACACATACCCACACCCCCCACACCATACACCACATACACACACCACACACCACACACTCCCCATAAACACACCACACATATACACACACATGCACACCCACATACTGCACACACTAAACACCCGCACACATACCACACACACACTCCCACATCCCCATGCCTCCCACCACACACACACACACACACACACACAAACCCGCATCCCCCCCATCCTCCCACCACACACACACACACACACACAAACCCGCATCCCCCCATACCTCCCACACCACACACACACACACACACACACACACATACACACTTCTACATTCAGCTATACCACCATCCTGCCCAAGTCAGATCCTTTGTTCACGTTATTCATTGATTCTCTAAACTGTTCTCATGGCAAAATAGGTAATTAACATTAAATCCTATTTTCTTCCCCTCCCAGGATCACTCTTCCTTCCCACTGCGAAGCAGCCATCTGGGGCTGAGGAAAGCAGCGGAGCTGCGAGCAGCCATCCTGCCAGCCGGGCTTACCAGCCAGGCTCAGTGCTGTGTCTACACGGACACCTTGGTAGCCTCTTGGCTGCACTCTGAGAACCATACGTCCCTGGGATTTGCTTCAGCAAAGATTCGGTGTTAAGACAACTCAGATGCAAGGAAGAACTAATTGGACTGGTTCTTCTTGGAGGGTTTGAAACAATTTTGTTCCGTGAAAAGTGTCATTCCAGCAATAATTTGCAAGTTAGGCAGAAAGAGATGTCATGTAAGAGTTATTAAGCAAATGGATTCTGTTTTCCTCCTGATGGGAAGAGTCTTATTAGCTGGGTGAAGCCCATCTCATTCTGGCTACACAAGCAATTTGTTTTCATGTTATAATGAGAGGGAAGAGGTTCTCATTAATCGGCCTGGATCATATGCTCAGAATGGTAGCGTACTGGAGACCGACAATTACCATTCTGGGTGGCGTGTGCTGCAATTAGGAAAAACTTTGTGGTTTTCATTGACCCAAATCTTTTAACTAATGGTGGTAAGGGTCACTAAGAAATCCAGTTGTTATAGCTGACATTTACATTTGGAAAATAAATGTTTGTGTTGATTTCATTGATAGAGAACCATATGGCCTTTTGTGTTGATTTCACTGATAGAGAACCATATGGCCTTTCCGGTCTGCCTGCCTCTGACTAAATGATTAGTGTTACAGTCATCGAGAGCAGCATCCTGACCATAATAATAAATTTTTTAGCTACCATTACCTACACCCACATGGCCTTGACATCATTTATAATTCAAAGACCTGGAATGTGGTGTCTGAGTGAGACTTCGTTAGTCAGAAAAATCCACCAGATTTCTGTGAAAATCCAGAAAGAAAAGGCAACACCATGGCTCGCTGCACCATTTCCACTCACGTTCTTTCTCGTGAGACCAGCTTCCTCTAGTGACAGATTTCAGGGCGTTTTCAAAGGATCCCAATGCCCCAAGGGAAAAGAAGAGGCAGTATCCATTCTGAAGATGACATAAACCATTGCTAACTGTGTCTTCATCATGTATTTATTTCAAGCTCATGACACTGTCTCACGCTTAATACGGTGTTTAACACAATGGTCCTCAAGTTTTCCTGCATATTAGAATCACCTAGGGAGTTTTAAAGCCTTCTGACGCCTGGGCTGCACCCCAGAGCAATTAAATTGGAATATCAGAGGTAAGAGCCACACATCAGTATATTTTTAAAAACTTCCAGGTGGTTCCAATGTGTAGCCGAGGGTAGAGACCAGTACTCTGAATGTGAAACACACTACCAGGACCGAGGCAATCCATTTAACTAGTCCCCAGGAAAATCCCGTCCCTTGCCTCCGGCTTGGTCACTTACTAATAGTTCCCAGAGGTAGTGGGGGTGGTGCTTGAGGGTGACAATAACACAGACCTTGGTTATGGCACACTGGGTCTTGTTCACAGAGAACATTTTTACAATAATAAAAACTCTGATGCTAATTCTCAAATTGTAAAAGTTTATCAATGTATTGTTAACTGTCATTGCTTTTAATACACACTTTTTTTTTGAGGCGGAGTTTCGCTCTTGTTGCTGGAGTGCAATGGCGCAATCTTGACTCACTGCAACCTCTGCCTCCCAGGGTTCAGGCGATTCTCCTGCCTCAACCTCCTGTGTAGCCAGCCCACCGCGCCTGGCTAATTTTTGTATTTTTGGTAGAGACGGGGTTTTGCCATGTTTGCCAGGCTGGTCTTGAACTCCTGACCTCAGGTGATCCACCTGCCTCAGCCTCCCAAAGTGCTGGGATTATGGGTGTGAGCCACGGCTCCCGGCCTTTAATACACACTTTAACAACCAGCTGACTGGGAGGGAAAGTAAAGCGAGAGAAAGTTGAAAAATAAACTGTACGTATTAATGTAAATGCATGTGAAAGTGTAAAATGCTGCCTCTTTCACAAAGGAAAATCTCACTGGAACTTAGTAATGATGCTGTTATGACCCACGTAAAACCCAAAGATAATTCAAAGTTACAAAAATGTAGAAAGAAAGATCTGGAGACTTAACGCACACCCACGGTGAATGTGGTCTATGAGTGTAAGCTCTGGATACCCCGATCCAACCAGAGGCTGCAGTGGCCCGGAGAACATCACAAATATGAAGAAAGTGTATCCACGCCGGGGCTTCCATTTGTTTTTATAAGGCAATAAACATCATAAAGCCTAGCCGGGTGTGGTAGTGGGCACCTGTAATCCCAGCTACTCGGGCTGGAGTCTCCAGCTGGGGCTGGAGAATCGCTTGAACCCAGGAGGCAGAAGTTGCAGTGAGCTGAGATCGCACCACTGCACTCCAGCCTGGGCAACAGAGTGAGACTCTGTCTCAAAAAAAAAAAAAAAAAGAGGAAAAAAAAAAAGTGCACTATTTCCATGCCTGCTTTAGACAGTGGCCCTCAAGTGTGGCTACACATTAGAATCCCCTAAGGAGTCTTAAGAAATCTTGATGCTTACACTGCACTATGGACCAAGGACATCAGAATCCCTGGGGTGGGACTGAGGCTGGCATTGGTCTTTTGTTACCGCTCCCCAGGGGATGGGGAATTCCAGTATTCAGCAAGGTTGAGGATAACTGCATTGGAGGAAAGAAGCAACTAACTACCTGGATCCTTAATTCCTATCTCTTCTTTTCCCAGGAGCCAACAGGAAAAAATGCACCAGGAGGGAAAGACAGGAAAGGAGGGACAAGAGAGGAAGGGGGAGCTCCACACATCTGCAGCAGGAAAGGCTCGGATTGCAGCACCCGCCCCTGCCTGCTGCACACGAGGCTGGGAGCTACCTTGGACTTTGTGGTCGTGGTCATCCTGCAGGATTGTGATGGCAACTGTGTGGTTATTTTCCATCTCTAGGAGAGCAGCATCATGGCTGGCGGTGAGATCTTCCACCTGGAGGAGAGTCGCAGTTACTGGTTAGACAGAGAGCTGCTTGGAGAACAGAAGTGGAATTCCGTGAGTGGAAAAGGTCCGTGACCCAAAACATCAATGACAAGTCACAGCCTCGTGCCGAAGCAGGAGAGCTGGACTTTGGTGGTGATGTGGCAGCCCTCGGAATCACGGGGAGGTCACTGCCACAACCTGGCTCTTTGTAGGAGGGTCCAACTCCAGGCAGGGGATCACTGCCTGAGGTACCTCTTTAGAGTCCTGAGTGTGGCTCCTGGACCATCCCCTTCCCACTGCTTGTCCACCCGCTTGCACCGCTATGAGCGATGATGGCAAAGGAAAAGAAAAGGGTCCTCCCTACGAGGTGGTCTGTTTCCCAGTGGCAGGGGGAGCTACAGTACACAAGGTAAGTGGAGGGAACGAATACTTATTAGGCTGTCCGAGATAGGCTACTCTACTTAACCCTCAGAGCCACCTTATGAAGTATATCTTTTTATGCCCAATTGACAGATGTGGAAACTGAGGCTCAGAGAAATTTGAAATGTTTTGCCCAAGGGCTAATAAATGGCAGAGCTAACAGTGAGACCCAGGTCTGTCTGACTCCAAAGGTGAGGCTCTTTCTAATGCACTATTGTTTTGTGTTCACCTCCCCCAAGCAAGACTAGCAACGAACACCTTAGGATTCTCTCGCCAATACCAGGTGAGGCTGGCAGGTCTGTGTGTCTGTTTTTAAACCTAAGGTTGCCCACCAGATTATAACCTGGACCTTCTGCTCAGGCAACGTGGTGTTCCTGGGAAGGGCTGCTGCTTCCCAGCTGCAGGAACACGTCTAGCAGTTTAATCGCAAGTAGTGCAGCCAGTCCAGTCCGGGATTCTTCATTTTCATGTTTCCTGACCCCCTCCCCTACCCCTCACCTGCCTGCCTACCAGGTTTACTGTTTTTGTTATTCTTATTGTGGCTGTTGTTTTAACTTCAAATGTATGACTTGCAGGAGTAATTGCCTAAAACGACCTCTCCCTATGATTGCAAATCTCTCCTGGATGCACTACAACAGTGTTTATCCAAATTCTCTGTCAGTGATCCACTGTAAAAATCACCATTGTACACAATATCACAGTGCACACACCGACACACAACCATACCCAAAACCAAAGTTTCACAAAAACAAAACTTCCCCTTCCATTTGGAAAAATCTAGTTTTAAAATGTTTCCTCTATTTTACTTTGTTTTACAAAACGCTAGTTAGAGGCCACTACATTTATTTCACAAGCTAATACTGCATCAAAACTTGGCATTTGAAAACCACTGAACTAGAAAATGTGCACTGGTCTTGAAGCTCCTTGGTGGCCCAGTTAAGAAGACATTGCTTTTAGCTGGTCATATTCAGCCACCTCTGGGCTCCCACATTTCTCTGGGGGAGAATTCACAGGCTAACCTTTGATCTGAATGGAGAAAGGGCTCTCCTCAAGAAAGGAAGCCTGACTGTGAAGTTGACACATGAGGATATATTTGTTTTAAAAAAGGGTGGATTCCCATTCTGGATACTATGATTTCATCAAACAATTATCCTGACTTCTCTCTCTTGTGGTAAATGAGAACTTCATCCACTAAAACAAATATCACTAGGCAAAACCTACAGCGGACCTATGGCATTAGGAAAGCTGCATCGCAGTGTGAGAACGGACGTGGTGCACAATGGCTCACTCCCATTTAAAGGCCATTCTTGATCAAACGGTATTTACTTGAAGCTCAGAGCTATGAACCCACCAGCAGAAAGGCTGATTACAACAGTATTTAATTGTCCAATTCCTGTTTATAGGAGGTTTTCATGGAATCTTTGTCCAAAACCTTTCAATCTGTTGGAAAAATAAATCACTGGTTTAAAAAAGGAAATATCTTTTCTTTCTGCTCCATTACAGGTGTCACTTAGGCCATGGCGCACGTAAAAACACAGGCCCCTGCTTCCCCCGCCCCCGCAACACACTGTTTGGAGGGTTGCTACACAGTTCAGGAGAGCAAAATACCTTTCATCGGTCCTTGGCGTGATTCTAATTTATTCGGTGCTTACACAAATGATCATGAGTGGTTTCAGAAAAGACAGACAGATGGAAGAACTAAGTTTCAGAAGAGTCCCGTGAGTCCCAGGAGGTGGACGTGCCCTGACCGGCAGTACTACACTGTGTTTGTGGCATCAATGTATGCCATTCTGGCTTGCTGGAAGGTATGCCTTTGAGTCATTGGTGATGGAATACCATGCCCATTGTATTAAGGGTAATGTAATGGCATGATATATTCCTTACAACCTTTCCGAGGTGCTTTTATGAATGAAATACTGATCTCTTAACTCTAAAAGTTCATATGGAATTAGAGAAATGCCCAGTATGTTAGGAAGGAAACTAATGGGAGCCCATGAGTCAAAAAATCTGAACACAATAATCCCCGCTCTTTAGTAATTTAGGTTTCATGCAGCTTTATGGTTTTTAAAAAATGTTATCTCAAAGAGGAAGGAGCTGTTTACTGTTGG
Organism: Pan paniscus; assembly: GCF_029289425.2. NCBI lineage: Eukaryota > Metazoa > Chordata > Mammalia > Primates > Hominidae > Pan > Pan paniscus. The sequence continues at coordinate 29,073,795 of NC_073263.2, read as the reverse complement.
CCATCCTCTTTCTTGTCATAGTATTAATCCATATAACGTCTTCTCCTATGGTTCTCGGCTTCTTTCTACAGCACAGGTTCACATTTATGAAGCAGCCAATAAGAATTCCCAGCCTGAGAGGACCTTGGAACCAGAAGGAATTGGAGGAGATTTAAACAAGCTGACCCAAGGAAAGCACAAGATCTTTCTATGCATTGAAGATCACCAAATCAAAGATAAAAGTGCTCGACCATTATGGCCTATGGCAAACTCGGGCTGGCTGAAGCATCCTTCTCTTCCATTTAGGACCCTGGTGAGGCCCCTTAGACCACCACTGGGCTGTCCTCCTCCCTCCTCACAGACAGAGTTCTGGGCTGGGCCATGGAGGTGTCTGTCAACACGGCCATCCGGTAGTAGTCCTCGTTCTATAGAAAACCAGCTGTTCCCTGTGACACGACTCCATTCCTGCAGCTGCCTGCTATTCAGCTGGGCTGACGGACAGCAGAGCACAGGGTTGGAAGACCACCCTCTCAGACGGGTAAGAATACAGCTGTGGGTTGACTTCATTTAGCCATTTACAAAATGCAATGATCTAGGGCTTTGGCAAATCACTTAGAGAAGACTTAGATTTCAAATGAAGAAACGTGTGTTTTACGTTGTCTCAGCTTTACTCATTAAACCCAAACCAGATTAAACTCCCATTGGCGCCCATCCTACATGGGATGAGAGAGAGGGAGGCTGCCCAGGCCCACTCTCTCCCATGCTCTTAATGACTTTTCCTTTTTAGATAACGAGGGGGCCCTCCTTCACTTGGTCCAGGCTTACAGTATCCTGGACACCGGCTCAGAGCCATGCCAGAGCTCCCAGTCTGCTGTCATCCCATGCGGGGCTGTGCCTTTGCCCCTCTGCAGCCCTCCACGCAGGCAGGTGTTGACAGAGGCGCCATCTCCACTGCACCGCCTCCTCCGGGAGCATGGAACCTCTGAGCTGTGATGGCAGACTCTGGTGCTGAGAGACGAGGGCCCCCAGGGATCTCTTTCTATTTGATTAGAGAGAATGTGGTTTCCGCTGCATGGCAGCTGTGAGCCTGCTCTGCAGGAGGGCTAAGGAGGCATAATGCAGATGATGGACAAAGTGGCCTCTGTGCATTTGGATTAATCCTGGGATGCTCTTCCTTTAGTCATTTAGTCTAAAATGATTTCCTTACGAAAGCATAGAAGGTGTATCCTGGATATGAGACAAAGCAAATTTAAACTCCAAAGGCTGAGCTCTGCTGCTCCCTATGGAGGAGGAATCTCTGCTGAGACTTGATGGAGCAGAATCATCATGCATCCAGACTGGCAGTCCCTGAAGTGAGTGGCTCTGGAGCAAGTTGTGGAGTAAAACAAACTTAGGGTCTTGGAGGAATGGGTCAAAGGTCACAAGCCTGATCCTTGCATGCCAGGCTCTGTGGCTGCCTATGTGTGGGGACAGCCAAAGGCAGCCCAGAAACTAGGGCTGGAAGCTGGGCCGAACATGTTTGGGGCAAAAAAGGAAAATGCATGTGTGTTTACAGTGAGTCTGTTTTGCGTGCTTTGACAAAGGGAAGCTGTGGCAATTTGGCATCTGTTAATGTGCAGCTTGCTACAGAAGGAGAGCTGGCTTTCACACATTAAACACCTTTATAATTGCACCTTCAAAATAAGAGTTATACCTTGTCTTTAAACTCACTTAAGAAAGCCAAGAGGCAACACCACCCCCTCAGGTCCCCCTCAGCGCCCCTCCCTCAGGTCCTTAACTCGAGCCAGCAGGGTCCTGCAGCTCCCGTGATGCTTGCGGTTCTGGGCCCTGGCTGCACACAGAAATTCCCTGGGAGGGCCCAAAAACAACCCGCTGCCAGGCCTCATCAGTGATTCTGATTCAATTAGTGTCAGGGCAGGCTGAGAGGCGGTGTTCTGCCAGTTCTCCAAGTGACCCACCTGTGTAGCCGGAGCACACGCCGTGGGCGGAGAGCCAGCCCCTGCCCTGTGAGATGGCGGGGGGCCAAGCAAGAAGCAGCTCTGGCTGGCTTTGTCACGATGGAGGTGCTGCTGCAAAGCCGGAGGTCAGCCTGCCTCGGCCGGCGAGTCCCAATTTGAGTAAAGTGATATTTGCGGCCTCAGAAAATCCTGCGTGTCAGAACTGAAGCAGCACCTGCCCCTGCTGCCAGATGTTGGGGGCCACTGGGTCATGAGGAGATGCCAGGCCAGTGAACCTGATTTTTAAGGTTCCAGAAGGACAGAGATGTCGTTATCTGTGGGGTTAGCATTGCCCAATGCAACCGTCCCTGAGAAGGAGGCCCCAAGAGTGGAGAGGTCCACCATGGACCCTGAAACCACGGATCATCCTCATCTCCATCTCAGTCACACCCTTGAGTCTCCTCTCCCACTAAACAGAAACACTGATTCTATCTGGTAGTTAGACTGTTGGCCTGGGGTGCATTTCATCTTCCTCACTTCCTGCATGTTCTCTGCTAGGGAAACCTGAAGCCTGGGGAAACAGCCAACGTTCTGCAGCAGGAGCAGAATCAGGGGCCTGAATAATTCACAGGCTTCACTCTCCGGTTCCCCCAAACCAATGGGTTTGTGTTGGAAAGATTCAGTCAAATGTAAAGCATTCAGATGTGATTTCTGACATTTCCAGCTGTGAGGATAAGATGTGAAACTCTCAATTCCTCCACACCCTGTCTGCATTTCTCACCTGCGTGACAGTTCCTTGGGCACTTATCTCGAAGCTTCCTCAATGGATAGATAAGCAAGCCCACATTTTATAAATCTTAGTATCTCTTGCAGTATCCTGTCATGGTGCTTTGCGTACATACAGTGCACATTCCACAGATATTCTTTGCACAGGTGAATGAGTAAATAAATAAATGGCTTTTGCTATCATAACGGATCATGAACAGAGCGCAGGGCTCTCATACAACAGAGCGTGTTTGAATTATGCCCAGGTAGCTTATGTAAGTCATTTTCATGTGGAAAAGTCAAGGGCTTCTTTCCTTTCATCGCTCCAGTTTGAAATCTCTAAAAGGCCGCCATGTCCCGGCTTTAAAAAGAGGTGAAGCACATCTCTCGGCACATGCTTCTGCATAGGTGAGGCCTCAGCGAGGCGTCCTGGCCCCTGAGTGGACATGCTCCCCTCAGCCGTGCCTCAGCTCCAGGGCACCATCACGAGAGGCTTCGTTCAGGGTCTCCTGCCTGTGGACCACCTCTTACGTCTCCTCCTCAACTTCTGGTGTCGTCTCAACCAACTCAGACCTTCAGATCAGAGGCCTTTGGTAAATATGGGTATAAACGTGTTCTGTGTAAAACTAGGAATGAATAGCCCATAGATACAGAGGCACAGAACAAGCTGGTATTCATACCAGGTTTGAGATGTATAAAGCGGCCGTAAAATGAGTAAGACTGTAGACAGCAGGCCGTGCAAATGTCTACTGACTGGAGTTACATGCAGACAGACTGGGAGGCACGACACCGGGGGTTCAGGTTCTCATCTTAACACCAACAGGTAACTTTAGCTGTAACCTATTCTGTTTCATAGTCTCTATGGTCTAACCCACCTCAAACAGGGAGGTGTGTCTGGCTTTTATAGGCCTCTAGGAAAGAAGAATGACTAACCTGAGATACTGTGTAGAACAAAATGCCATAAAGTAAGAGAGGTTTTTATTACCATGACAGTAATTAGTATTACTCTTAAATTTCTCCCAGGTCCCCTAAGATTCACAAGCCTCTTCTGGGGCAGTGGGAGGGCTGGGTGGGTATTGTCGTCTGAGATGTCCATTTGGAAGCAGCCGAGGAGGGTAGCCCAAGGGTTTCGGACAATGAAGGCCACTCGACACTAACCTGAATGTCAAGTGAGATTTAAAGGGTGCTCTTCACAAATGTCAACTTACCTTAAGCATATCATAAGCACACTATATAAAGCAACACACCAATTAGAGGGTGGGGACGAAGCCATCGGAGTTGGAGAACTTAGAAACAAGAGAAAAGAAAGGAGCAGCAGTGCTCATGGAAGCGGGGGTGGTGGGAGGGGGTACACTGAATCGTCCGCCTGCCTCTCATCAGCGCTAACGGCAGTCATGGACAAGATAGCTGCCGTGGGGGTGGCAGCACCTGCCTCCTTCTAGCTTTCATACTGACAAGCTCCCTGGGAATTATCCTCTGGTTAGTCCATGGATGCATTTTCCTCTCCAGTAAGGTTTCTGGGTGAAGGTTAACCATGGGCATTCATTCTTTCATTCAGCAAATGGATATTGTGTGGTACTCTGCCAGGCATGGATCCAGGTGCCAGGATCCAGCAGGAGAGCTGGCAGGCAATTCTAACTTAGTGGCTGACAGCAGGGGTGTGGAACCAGACTGGCTGAACCCTGGCTTTTCCATGGCCAGCTCTGTGAATTCTGGCAAATTATTGAACCATGGGGGCTTGGCTTTCTTCCGTGTAAAATGGGAATAAGAATGGTACCTTCCTCGTTAGGGGAACTGTGAGGACTACATGAGTCAGTTCCTGTAAAGAGCTTAGAGCAGTGTCTGGTGTAGGACGAGTGCTACATACATGTTTGCTTGTTATTCTCTCTGCCCTCATGGAATAGAAAGATGATAAATAAGGTAGAAAAGCAAAAATGTATGTGTTAGTGATAAGTGCTGAAGGAACACTAATACTGGGAGGGGAACAGAAAGAGTGTGTATGTGGTTGGGGGAGGAATAATAATTTTGGATAAAGGTCTCACTGAGCAAGGTGACATTAGAGAAAAGTCTGGAAGGGAGGGCAAGAGGGAGCCATGCACTGTCTAGAGGGAAAGCATTCCAGGCAGAGGGCACAACAAGTGTGAAAACCCTGAGGAAGAGTGAAGGAGGCCACAGTGGCTGGAGGAGAAGAGAGGAGGGGGGAGAAAGGAGAAAGCAACTCAGAAAGTGAACTGTTCGGAAAGCTCACCTACTGAATAGGACTTCTTGCTAATGTGGCACCGGATCCCCGCCACCCGCCACCTGCACCACCCAACAGCAGAGCTCGAGCCGCACTGCAGACTGACCTGCTCCTGGTGTTGACACCGGATGCTCAGCAGCTGGTCACCGTGCTCCTCCTGCAGGCGCGCCATTTCCGCCTCGAATTGCAGCTGCAGCCGCTCCTCCAGCTCCTGGAGCTCGGCCTGCTGCTGCCAGCCCAGCCTCTTCACCTCGTCCTCGAACCGCCTCTCCAGCTCCTCCTTCTCCTTTTGTAGTTTCTCGCACTTTGCTGTATGGAAGGCTGGGCGCAAAGCACAAGATCTTTCTTTAAAAAATGGCCGTAGGAGGCATGGGAAGGACTCAGCCTCCATGGTCAGATCATCAAGGCTGGCGTAATAAACAGGGCGAGGTCCTCTGACTTCTGCAGGGCTACACAGTTTGTAAAGTGCTTTCCTTTCCACCCATTAGATCCTCACAACAGACCCTGGATGTTGAGAAGCTGCAGCCTCATGGAGGTCTGGAGACTTGCCCAAGGTCATCCAGCGGCTGGAGAAGGAGCTGGGAAGGCAAATCTGGGCTTTCTGATCGCAAGGCCTCTAGGGCAGGTTGTCACAAGGTCCGTGGTCCACAGACATAAAAAATATTGGGCGTTTGGTAAAAATGTAGACTCTGAAATACGCCCTGGGTGAATCAGAGCCCATGAGGCAGGAATTCAGGATCTCAACTTTTAGCAAAACCCCTGGGTGACTCTTACGTCCATCAAGACTTGAGAGCTGCACACTATGGAAGCTGGAGATAGGAATAGAGCCTGGCACCTAAGGCTATTCTCTTCTAGCTAAAATGCCAAACAGGATGATCTCAGAGAAGGTGTGGGGGTTTCCTTTCAGGTACCCTAAGTTTTCTACTCGGTATCTCTTTTGCATAGGCACTCCACCCCTAATCACAGATTCATGGTTTGCTTCAGGTGTGCCAGCTGACAACAGGGCATGAGGCAATGACAGCGGCCACCATCGCTCCTGCCTGAGCTCACTCTCCAAGCCTGCTCTGTCTTAGTGTCTGTGCCTCCCCTGTGCTGTGGGCAAAAGCCAAGTGCTTCCATTCTAAAGACCTCTCCCTGAGCTGCACACCTGCTTCCGAGACCTTGACAATCTACTACATCTAGGTCAAATGGAACTGATTCCACACACACCCAAATGCAAATGCCAAGCTACACAGACACATCATTTACATTCTACAAAGGTCTACCATGCTCGCTGCTCTGTGCTACGAACTGGGGAGACATTGGCATTTACGTTAAAATAGAGTGAGCAGGTACAGGTGCTGATTAGCTGTAATCCACACCCTAGTGGTGGTTACTGATGACAGGAATATACATCCAAGGTTGCTAGATAGCATTTGAAACACCCTAATCAGAAGTCCCACGCTATAGAGGCAGCTAATTAAAGGGCTTCTTTGCCACATTTGGCTCTGAAAAGTTTAATTAGCGTAAGGGATGTTAACGTTTTCTTCTTCTGGTGAAATAAGTGATGGATTCGCTAGATATTACACAGGCACCTTGCCCTTGTGTGAAGGGTGTGTCCTAACATCCTTCACACAGCCCAGCAGCCTAACACTGTCCCCAGTGGTCTTCCTAGCCTACCCCAGGGCTTCCATTGGGCCAGTGTCCCACATCCCATCATTTAATGGAGGACTCTCATCTCCCAGTGCAATCAGGGCCCACCGAGGGCAGGGTGGTTGGAGCTGTTCCATTCCATGTGTAAGCAGTAAGGAGATGCGCTGTAGGTAGAGAATTTACAAGCGAAAACCAAACTGACTTTAAAAGACCCCTGGCTTTTGATTAGCGCCGTGCACCAATAATTCTAAACAATATTGATGGAAAAAGACTCCTCCTCAAAAAAGTCTTTTGTTGCTCTAAGTTCTGAACCATTGCTACAGTGACTTACCTTTCAGGTTTTTGAACTCTTGAGGGCTTTTTATTTTTTAAATCACACAGAGAAAACATAGAAGTACAGTACAAGGACATTATTGTATAATTGGAACCATTTGAGAGTAAGATGCTGACCTGCCGAACATGAACCCCATATCTCCCCATGTACATTCCCTACAAATAAGGGCTTTCCCCAACTTAACCACAGCACTGTCATGAAAATCAGGAAAGAAACATTGCTACAATAGTGCTGCCCAGTGCTCAGACCTACTTCAGTTTCACGAGTTACTCCGATGACGTCCTTTCTAGAAAAGGAATCCAGCCCTGAATCACAAGTTGCACCAAAGGAGGCTCCTGTCTCCTTAGTCTCCTTCAGGCTGGGACAGTTCCTCAGTCTTTCCTTGACTTTTAGAACCTGGACACTATTTTAAAGATAACTGGCCAGGAATCTTGTAGAATGTTTCTGAATTTAGTGCATCTGATGTTTTCTTCTTATCCCATTGAGCTTACGCCTGTTTGGCAGGAATATTACAGAAGTAGCACTGAATTCTTCTCAATTAATAAATTTAAATATTATCGTGAAAATGGAAATTTCTTCTTTTTAAATTATTTATGTAGTGAGTCAGGAAAATAATGTGTATTACTGATTATTACATGGTGATGCTGAAAATAATTTTGTGGTATAGAAGACAAGGTGTTAAAAATGGTCCAATTTGATACCCAAAATGGACCAATTATATATATATATATAATTGTCACATCTGCTGCAAGTAGATCTTTTAGGTGAGGTATTTCTAAGGAACAAAGAGATGGAATGCACCAAGCTTCAGAGCACAGGTAGGAAGCTGACATTTTGCTTGTCTGCTAATAATTGTTAGTATGAAAGGCAGACTTGGTCAGAGACTTTGTGGTACCTTGTACTGAGGTTGTGGCAGGGGACCCCCAGGGTCCTCCCCTTCCTCTGATCACTGGAGGCTACAGTCCCCACACAAGGAACTTAATGAACAATGACTGATAGGCAATGTGGCTCAGGTGTGGTGGCAGGGGTGAGGACATGCCTGTTCCCAGGAGTTCTGTGACCCCAGCTTACTTGAGCTCCAGCTCTCCCTAAAGACCCTCCAACTAAGAAAAAGTAATCAGGATTCCACCAGGGAGTTGAGCTAGCGAACAAAGCTCTTAGGAATCACAGAAGAGGTAAGAGGTAGATATATAAAGATAGGTTTATCCTGAGATGACTGGGTGTTGAGAGAATAGAACAAAGACCATAGAATGTCAATTAAAAAACGGTGATTGACAGATTGACACAAAGTCAAATTAAGTCAAGTAGAGAAGCAAGAATTTTATCTACATTGAGAGAAAGCACAGAGTCACCCTACAGACAAAAACACAGGCTCCTGCTGCTTACTAGGGCAGCCCAGGGAACAAGCTCCATGTGGACTTCCCAGTGCACGGGGCCTGTCTGCAAAGTGCTCTTTCCTCTAAAATTCAATGTGCAGTAGCTTCATAGTGGCTTTTGCCTCACGTATCATGTACCTGTGGATGGGATAACTAAAGCAGTGACATCGACGTGTTTGCTTTTATTTAGGTTTACCAAGAAGCTCACTGAGAGGTGACACAAATGGCCAAGGAACATGAAAAGACGGTCAGTGCCCTTGCAAATGGAAGCAGGCAATCATTTTTCACCTACAAGGCTGATAAAGATGAAATGTTCTGATAATACAGGAAGAGTATAAGGAAACTGTCACTCGATGGACTCCAGGTGAAATATAACTGATACAGCTGCCTTGGAGGGAAAAGGTATCTTTCAAAATTTAAATGACAGGAATGGCAGCATTATGGGTGGGAGATAAAGAATCTGGGTTTCTTTCAGGGGTGATGAAAATGTTCTAAAACGGATTGTGGTGACAGTTTTCCAGAACTCGGAATATACTGAAAACCACCACATTGTATACTTTAAATGGGTGGGTTGTATGGTATGTGAATTATATCTCAATAAAATTTTTACCAAAAGAGAGGAAGAACATTTTTAAAAAACTAACATAACATGGAATATATCTCAGAGGATAAATGTAGATGTTTTTATAGAAGGAAAGTTCATATTCTGATTTTAAAACTCTAGATAACAATGGTGAAGATAAATGCTGGCAAAATAAAACAACAATGAAAACTCTACCACAACATTGTTGTATATACACACACACATACATATATACATATATGGATATCCAGTCATGCATTGCTTAATGATGGGGATACGTTCTGACAAATGCTTTATTAGGAAATTCCATCATTGTGCAAACATCATGGAGTGTAGGCATAGCCTACTACCCACCTAGGCCATATGGTGTAGCCTACTGTTCCTAGGCTACAAACCTGTAGAGCATGTTACTGTACTGAATACTGTAGGAAGTTATAACACAATGCTAAGTATTTGTGAATCTAAACATATCTACACATTAACAAGGTACAGTGAAAATACGGTATAAAAGATAAAAAACGGTACACCTGCACGGGGTACTTACCACGAATGAAGCCTGCAGGACTGGAGGCTCCTCTGGGTAAGTCAGTGAATGATGAGTGAATGTGAGGGCCTACGACATGACTGTACACTACTATAGACTTTAGAAACACCATACACTTAGGCTACACTAAATTTATTTAAAAAATTTTTTCTGTGCTCAAGATAAGTTAACTTCAGCTTACCATAACCATTTTACTTGACAAACTTTTTGATTTTTTCAAACTTTTTGACTCTTTTGTAATAACACTTAGCCTAAAATGCACATACACTGTAAAGCTGTTCAAACATAGTTTTTCTTTATATCATTATTCTAAAAGCTTTTTTCTATTTTTAAAATTTTTATTTACTTTTTTACTTTTTAAGCTTTTTTGTTAAAAACTAAGACACAAATGCATATATTAGCGTAAGCCTACACAGGCTCAGGACCATCAATATCTCCATCTTCCAACTCCACATCTTGTCCCACTGGAAGGTCCTCAGGGGCAGTAACATCCATGGAGCTGTCATCTCCTAGGAAAACAATGCCTTCTTCGGCAGTACCTCCTGAAGGACCTGCCTGAGGATGTTTTACAGTAAATTTTGTTTTATAATAAATAGAAGGAGCACCCTCTAAAATAATTATAAAAATATAGCATAGTAAATACAGAAACCAGTAACAAAGTCATTTATATTATCAAGTATTATGTACTAAACATAATTATATGTGCTAGACTTTTATACGATTGGCAGCACATTAGGTTTGTTTATACCAGCATCACCACAAAGATGTGAGTAATGCATTGTGCTATGAGGCTCTGACGTCACCGGGTGATAGAAATTTTTCAGCTGCATTATAACCTTGTGGGACCACCTTTATACATGAGGTCTGTTGTTGACTGCAATGTTGTTATGTGGTGCATGGCTGTACATGGAACCTAGGAATCATTCTTACCACTTCTTAGCTAGAGATACATTGAGCACATAAAACTCACATGAAAATAATAAGAAAAATGCTAATCATTTATTTTGTTTTTAGAAAGCACTGTTTTGCATGGGAAAAAATTATTTATCACGTGCCAATATCAGTAGCTTTAACTCCAGAAGATGAAGGCAATAAGTTGACTTGTGTAGGTGGAATAAAACAGACAAAACACATATAAATGAATAAAAACAACTTATTTACATTGATGAAAAAATTAAATGACACATATCTTTTAATACAATAATTTCACAAGTGCACAAAAATCTGAGTCAAGGACAACCACTATAGCATGATTTGCCTTAGGGAACTAGTAGGGGGCTACTCAAATTATGATGAGAAATCCAGTACACATATAGGTTGAATCCTGTGCCAATGGGATATAGGTAACCAGTAAAAAAATAAGGCAAATCTTTTTGTAGTATCATGGAATGACCTCTGTAATATATTGTTAAACCAAGAAAAGGCAACATGCAAAACAGTGTAATTGTAAAATCACATTTGTGATAAAAATCTATCTATATTTCTACTCTTTCTCCTTTGGGAGGTTGGGTGCCAAGGTACGGGATTCACTGTATATTGAATTCCTGTCATGATATATATTTCATTAAATCCCTATTTATTGTTTGCATGACTTAGAAGTAAAAAGATTTTTAAAATTATTGTCATAATTAAAGAGAAGTCTGGGTTTTCAAAAGTTCTGGTAAAAGTTCAGTTTCACTTAGTTTTATCCATGTCAGTGATAGGACGATTCATGGACCAGGCACTCTACTAGAGGCTCAGAAATGATTGGGTTTCATTCTAGGGCTGTCCCTGAACTGCACTGTTGTCTTAAATAAATCACAAACTGAGTACACCTCAGTTTTGCTGTCTATAAAGTGGCAAAGTAATCACTTTTTGCACATATAGCTCCAATCCCCAAATTCCCAATTGCTATTATAAAATGAGAGGTGATGCTTACATTCTTCCAATGGCTCTCTGTTGTAAGCCCTAGGCCTGTAGAAAATACTGGATAATAAGAGCAGCTGGCACCAGGGGAAATGGCTCCAATAATGGAGTCCCTAAAGAAATAAATATCCTGTTGCCTCTAGTAAACCTTCAGAAGTCTATCTATTTGGGCACTTTTCAGACAGAGATTAATGTAAGCTAATTTAATAGCATTAGACAACACCTGGAGTTTCACTTTCATTATTTCTACTCAGGTAAAAACATTTAATCCTTTAGAGTGAAAGGCAGACACCACTATCATAAACCCCTACAATCTAGGGAGCTGAGAAAATAAATTTTCAAATAATCAAATTATGATTGGCCAAGAGAATATAACATTTCTAATTTATAAGCATAGATTTGAAAAGCAAAAGTAGGATTATAATCTGTTGTACAGTTTTAAATAACTGATGTTTATTGACAATGAATAATACACACACATCTGATATAAAAATACCTAAAATATTATTAAAACTGCATTCTGAACATCCACCGGCATATATAATACATAAAGATATCAATCTACCAACTTCTTAGTGTAAGCCAGTAAGATGTAGTGTGATCCTTGAAACAACAGCAGAGTAAAATTGCTGTTGGAACCATTCATAAGACAAGCTTAATTTCAACCACAGTTCATAAATTGAGTAGGAGAACACTCAGCGAGTAAGATCGATTTGCTCTCAACGACTGTCCCAAGTGTCTTCTGCATAATTGTAACTTTACATTGGTTTTCCAAAGAGGCAGCCAAAATAGGTGGTTACGGAACTAGACTGAAACAAAAGAGAACTATCTGGCTCTACAGCTCGTAATAAAATCTTAAATAAGAATATTATGTGGCCTTTTGGGTCATAGCGAATGCTTTATAATAGCTATAAAATAAATGATGAACCAATACTTTGTGTGTATATATAATATATATACATGTTACCATTATATATACACACACATAGTATATATTATTTACATATTTACATGCACATTATACATATTTAGGTCACTATATAATAGTCACTATCATTACATACTGATGAAAGACAATACCACAGTTAGATAAAAGATTAAGTTGTTTCTTCAAGAGATTGGGAGTAATTGAAAAGACAAAATAACTGTCAAGGACAAAATTTAATTTAAAAAATTACCCTTAATGTCACTACACAAAGAAAATGAAAATTTAAATTGTGTAATCCCTTCATAGCATTTCAGTGGCGTGAATTCTTAATATCGTGTTAGGAATTTCCCATGTCTTCCTACCTAACATTTTACGGCTACTTTATATTCTCATGTTCATGTAACACAATTTATATTCTCTCATTATTGCACAATTAGTTTGTTTCCAAGATTTGCCATTATAGACAAATGCAACAAACATGTTCACCCATATATCATTTTGCTTTTTTCATTTAGGATACATTCCTAGGTGTAAAATTACATGGGATTAAATATTATGAGCATCTTTATGCAGTGAAGTTTTTATTTTTTGGTGGCACAGATCCTTGTAACAAACCTGTGACCACCAGGCGGAGCTGTGCTGCCTGAAAAATGCCCCCTGGTGGTAAATGTCTTTGTCCAAACCTGTTAGGCCACAGGAACATCCGCAAGGTGGTCAGGGTGGGTTGCATGAAACACAACTGCCTGGGATCCCGGACACACTACCCTGTAGAGCCCTACTCTCTCTAATTACTGATTTTTGATGACAACGTTAAGAAGTGAGAAAGGAACGGCTGAAAATGAAGGATGAAAGTTCATGGACCATGGCAGGGCACGGTGGCTCACGCCTGTAATCCCAGCACTTTGGGAGGCTGAGGCAGGCAGAACATCTGAGGTCAGGAGTTGGAGACCAGCCTGGCCATGGTGAAACCCCATCTCTACTAAAAATACAAACATTAACCAGGCTTGGTGGCACGTGCCTGTAATCCCAGATACTTGGGAGGCTGAGGCAGGAGAATCGCTTGAACTCGGGAGGCAGAGGTTACAGTGAGCCGAGATCATGCCACTGCACTCCAGCCTGGGTGACAGAGCAAGACTTCATCTCAAAAAGAAAAACAACAGAAAGTTAATGGACCAAGAGTGAAAGAACAGGAGTCACCGGGACTCTTGTCATCTCTGCAGGTCCCTGCAGCATCTCTAGGGCCTGGTGACCCAAAGGGAGCTGGTGCTGTGAAAATCACAGGTGGCAGCTGCGAGTGCTTCCTGGGTGCCAAGCACCTGCCTCATACCGTTACCCACAGTAAGCCTACTAGGGGTCCCGTAAGTAGCCTAATCCATTTGCAAAGAGCAGGCAGGGGCTCAGAAAGAGGAACTAAGTGACCTAAGATCAATGTGTGGGGGGCTGGGCCTGCAGAGCAGGGGCTGGAGCATAAGCTGAGGCCTCTCCTCTTGTCCACTCCTCCAGTGGGGGCCTCCACGATGCGCCCGTGTGGTAATACTGGGAGGGAGGACAATGCCTCACCTTAGCTTCCTAAAAACAACCACTGTTGTAAACTGCAACACATCTCTTTACCTGTCTGTCTCCCGCAGCGGTGGGCAAGGACAGTTGCTATCCTCATTTTTGTATCTGTGTTCAGATAGGCAGGCCAACAGTCAATAAACTGGCGTTGACTTTATGTCACCTCTTGTGTGACAAGCATAGTTCTTGGCATAGTGGAGAACAGACGCTGTCATGGCGGGCAAATAAATGAGCAAAAAATGTAGGAAGCAAAATTTCATTTTATTTTATTATTATTATTATTTTTGAGATGGTGTCTCGCTCTGTTGCTGGAGTGCAGTGATGTGATCTTGGCTCACAACATCCTCCGCCTTCTGGGTTCAAGCAATTCTCCTGCCTCAGCTTCCCGAGTAGCTGGGATTACAGGCACACGCCACCAAGCCCAGCTAATTTGTGTATTTTTAGTAGAGATGGGGTTTCACCATGTTGGCCAGGCCGGTCTCAAACTCCTGACCTCAAGTGAGCTGCCCGCCTCAGCCTCCCAAAGTGTTATGATCACAGGTGTGAGCCACTGCGCCCCGCCAGGAAGCAAAATTTCAGATAGTAAAAACTTTAGATGAGTGCAGTAAAGAAAGTGAAACAGAAGCAAGGCTAGGGAAAGACTGGGGAAAGGAGAAGGCAAGTTCAGCTGGGGTGGATAAAGAAGGCTGTTCGGAGAAGACACCATTCAAACAGACTTGAATGACAGAGAAGAACGTGGAGAGATGGGGAAAGGGAGTCCCAGTTAGAAGGAACTGCAAGTGCCAAGGTCTTAAGATGGGAAAAATTCTAGCATACTGCAGAGAGAAAGACAACCAGTGGGGCCTGAGTGCCCATGGAGGAGAGCAGAAGGAGGTGAAGTTCCAGAGGAAGGTAGGGACTTATCATGCAGGGCCTGTGGCCCCTCAAAAGAGTTAGGGTTATGCTCAGGTAACAGTGGAAAGTCCCCAGAGAGTATCAAACAGGGGATAACAGGAACGAATGAAGCTTTTAAATCCCGCTGGTAGTTGCATGGAGAATAGACTGTAGGAGGCAAGGATGGAAGCGAGGCAATCAGTGAGGAGAATGTGTTTGGAGCCCAGGTGGTGAGATTCAGTGATGACTTGGACTCAGGCTGTTGCATGGGGAGGAATGGATTGATGGGGGATGCATTTGGGGGGCAAAGACAAATTGACTTGCTTATGGATGAGATGAGGGAGGTGCAGGACAGACAGTAATCTTACAGTGGAATTCTCCTCTGGGTCACAATCCTCAGGAAGGGCGTTTCTGGATGTTGGAGGTTGTCAGTTAGTATGAAAAATATAAAATTCAAGACTGCTAAATTTTGATAAGCCTTTCATGATTAGTGATGGTATCACCTGGTTCACATGCTGTGGTGTATTTTATACGGTATTGAGTTATTAAAAGCATGGAGCCTCAGGATGGACTCTAGTTATTAAACTCCCCCAGTGCAGTGGGGTAGGTTAATAGTTGTGTTTTTCTCCCTGAGGGTCTGTAAACAGTTTGTGAAAGGATATTTGAGATTTGGCTGTACTAAGGTGAAGGGCATTTTGGGCATTAGGAGTCTGGGATGGGATGTAAAAAATACATAAATATTTCTTATCAAGGTGGCATTTTAAAGGGCACTGATGCTTTCCTTCCCTGTGAGCCAAACTTTGAGAACACAGACCCCAAACTGGATGACTACAGAGGCCTCCAGATCCCCCTAATCCATGTCAGAAGTGCTGCATTGAAATCTCACCCCTTCTTTCTTTTTTTTAAAAAAACTAAATTTTATTTATTTTTATTATTATTTTTTAGAGACAGGGTCTTGCTCTGTCACCCAGGCTGGAGTGCAGTGGCACAATCATGACTCACTGCAGCCTGTAACTCTTGGGCTCAAACGATCCTCCCGCTTTGGCCTTCCAAATTTCTGGGATTATGGGTGTGAGCCACTGCACCCAGCCTCCCTTCCTTCCTTCTTTCTTTCTTTCTTTCTTTCTTTCTTTCTTTCTTTCTTTCTTTCTTTCTTTCTTTCTTTTTCTTTCTTTCTCTCTCTCTCTCTCTCTCTCTCTCTCTCTCTCTCTTTCTTTCTTTTTTTTTTGAGACATAGTCTTGCTCTGTTGCCCAGGCTGGAGTGCAGTGGCGCGATCTTGGCTCACTGCAACTTCTGCCTCCCAGGTTCACGCCATTCTCCTGCCTCAGCCTCCCCAGTAGCTGGGACTACAGGCGCCCACCACCACGCCCGGCTAATTTTTTGTATTTTTAGTAGAGACAGGGTTTCACCGCATTAGCCAGGATGGTCTCCATCTCCTGACCTCGTGATCCACCAGCCTCGGCCTCCCAAAGTGCTGGGATTACAGGCGTGAGCCACCACGCCTGGCCGCCTTCTTTCTTAAAGAACTTACTGTACGCTGAATCCTGCAGGTCAGAGTTTCCCGATAAAGAGAGATTAGAAGGGGTGGGTGGGAAAAGTGAAAAGTCCAGGAAGGGGAGTGGTCAGAGGAGGGAGAAGGACAAAGCAGAAGCCAGGTAGGATAGGCGGGGCAGGAGCCTCCGGCCCAGGCTCCGTCCACACCAGCCGTGGGAGCTTCAGCAAGGCACAGGCCTCTCAGGTGCCCGGCATTCTCATCTGTCAAACGAGGAGGTTGGGCACCTTCAGTATTCAGCCCCTTTCTGTCCTAGCATCCTAAAATTCTATGGGTATTGTGATGATGCAGGCGTATCTATTACATCCACTATTGTCTGTTAAAGCTAACAGGGAAAGGTGTACCAGTTTTTATTATAATTTCCTTCCAAAATGGGCCCCTGAAGAGATAAGCTTCAATTACAGGACAAACATGCTTTTGCAGAATCACTTCATGTCCCAGAGACATGAGGAATTCATAGCAATATCAATGCCTGGCATCTGTATGAGTTTCATAATTTATAAAGGTTCTTAACACACAATATGAATTTGCTTAACCTTCACTGCATATTGCAAAGATGGGTGAAGCAGGCATTTTCCCCGATTTACGAGAAGAAATAGAGACTTGGAGGGGTTCAGTGACTCATCTAAGCTAACACAGCTAGAAAGAGACCAGCCAGGACTCAGTCCAGGTGTTCAAATCTCAGTAATGTGTGTGTGTGTGTGTATGTGTGTGTGTGTTTTGAGACAGGGTCTCACCCTGTCACCGGGGCTGGAGTGCAGTGATGCAATCTCAACTCTCTGCAACCTCTGTGCAGCCCAGGTTCAAACAATTTTCCTGCCTCAGCCTCCTGAGTAGCTGGGATTACAGGTGCCTGCCACCACAACTGGCTACTTTTTGTATTTTTAGTAGAGACAAGGTTTCACCATGTTGGCCAGGCTGGTCTAGAACTGCTGACCACAAGTAATCCTCCCACCTCAGCCTCCCAAAGTGCTGGGATTACAGGCGTGAGCCACTGTGCCCAGCCTCAGTAATGATCTTTTGAAGAATAAAAATATTGTTATTCTGCCATAGGCTTTGGAAGAAAGGAAACAAAGAAATATAAGGAAAAGCAGAATAAAAATCCTGATTAGTTTAAAGCTCTTTTTTAGTAATAAATACTTGGCCATTTTATGTACTCTTTTGGGATTTTTTTGTGTTTTTTTGAGGCACGGTCTCCCTCTATCACCAAGGCTGGAGTGCAGTGGTGTGATCACAGCTCAATGTAGCCTCCACCTCCTGGGCTCACATGATCCTCCCACCTCATCTCCCACCACCGATGCTGGGACTATAGGTGTGCGCCACCACACCTGGCTAATTTTTGTATTTTCTTGTAGAGACAGGGTTTCTCAATGTTGCCTCAGCTGGTCTTGAACTCCTTGACTCAAGCTATCCACTTGCCTCAGCCTCCCAAAGTGCTGGGATTACAGGCGTGAGCCACTGCGCCTGGCCGCATTTTATGCATTCTTAAACTAGAGGATAAGCATTTCAACAAATGGATAATGACTGATCCTGTGTGCGAATATAATTGCAAGGTTATAACCTTCTTGGTCTGAGAGGAGAAAAATACAAGAATGATTTATGGAGGCAAAGGAAGAAAGGGGAAATGGATTTAAGAGGATGGTTATAATTATGAGTTTTTGCAAAGAAAAAAAAATGCTGTCCAAGTGAGAACTAATAACACTACTGCCCAGAAATAGGAAATGGCTTTAACAGGAAATGGTTTTGCAGAGAGCCCATTTCTTCCTTTCCTCCAGGTTAATTTGGCCTTGCAGAGTTTTTAGATCTCCACGGCACCGGTTCATATAATACACTACATGGGGGCCATCCAGAAGGCCCAGGCAGTGGAAAGGCCAGATAATAGCTCCCTGTGATTGCAGTGGTCATTTACTAGTTTTAATTCTTTTTTTCCTGTGCAATGTGGCATCGAAAAATGATTTTTAATTTTATTTCAAATGAATATTTGTTACAATAAATTGTAAGGTACCATCATCTCCATGTTGAACATCCCTTTTAGAAAGAGCTTTTAAAAAATGACTGAAAAATGTTTAAACACAGGCAAAAGTTTAAGTTTGCGACCACTCTTCGCTATGTAGAATTGCCCTGTGGGGTTCTAAAAAATGA
This sequence comes from Pan paniscus, assembly GCF_029289425.2. Classification (NCBI taxonomy): domain Eukaryota; kingdom Metazoa; phylum Chordata; class Mammalia; order Primates; family Hominidae; genus Pan; species Pan paniscus. Next base: position 29,055,448 of record NC_073263.2, on the reverse strand, counting down.
ACTCCCGTGACCCAATCATTTAATAAGCTTCACAGCTTGGAGGGGCCTCTTTCCACAGCCTGTTGCTAACTTTATTCCTCTATCCCATAGTTTGGGTGACCTTATTTGCTCTTAGGTGAGTAGGAGACCAAATGGCTGCTAGATAATAAATCTAAATGCATTTGATGGTAATAGGTTCAAAATTTTATACCTTTTTTTTTTAGGTTGTCAAATGCAAAGCATATTTTCCACAGGATGTGGGAGGCACCTCTCTTTCTTTCTTTTCTGTTTTTTTTTTTTTTTTTTTGAGATGAGGTCTCACTTTGTCACTGAGGCTGGAGTACAGTGGTGCAATCTCAACTCACTGTAAACTCTGCCTCCCAGGCTCAAGTGATCGTCCCACTGCAGCCTCCCTAGTAGCTGGGACTACAGACACGCACCACCACACCTGGCTAATTTTTTGTAGTTTGGTAGAGATGGGGTTTCACCATGTTGCCTATGCTGGTCTCGAACTCCTGAGCTCAAGTGATCCACTTGCCTCAGCCTCCCAAAGTGCTGGGATTATAGGCGCGAGCCACGGCACCTGGCCATATGATTTTCTTGATTACTCATCAGTTTATGGCTTTTAATTTTGCACAGGAATGGATTTATGTTTTAAATCTACAGAACCTAACTTTAACCAGGAAAGGCATGATTTTCCTTATCAACTCATCTCAGCTTCTCCTGATTAAAACCAAATACATCAAATGGATTCCTAGGAACAAAAGAGATCACCTTGAATTGTTTCCACCTAGGAACTTTTAGGCATAGACAGAGAAGAAGCAAGGCTTTCAGGCAGTTATCAATAGCCCAAGAGTGTGTTGATGGCAACGGCTAATAAAAATGTCTGTACACTGCCCTGGCTAGACCTCAGCTGGGCTGCCTTCAACTACAGATTCCCATCACTTGATGCAATGCCAAGCATATGGCACATTTACATAAATATGTGCTGACTTGAAACAAAGCAAGGAGATACCTTCCTGCAGAGTCCTCAAAAGGTGGGAGGTGGCCTGTTCCCAAAGGGCAGGCCTGTCTGAGACAGCGGCATTGGAAAGCCACACCCCTTCCAGGACAGTGTCCAACCTTCAGATGCTGGATGTCCTGGCTAATGGGTGTGCGTCCCTACTGCAGGTGTGAATCCCATTTCATTGGTAACTGTCTCCTCCTGAAATGCATCTAGAACAGGACAGCATTCACGGGAATTGCTGCACCCATGGTTGCGGTTTCTCCATGCAGCCCTGGCTTCCTGCCAGCAGGCAGACTGTTCTAACTTAGTCACAAAGACAGAGTGGACATTTAGAGAAGCGATCTTTAACTAGAAAATGAAGGTAATGCAACCTCATGGAGCAGAGGCCAGGATTAAATGTATTTATGTTCACGAAGCCCCCAGCACGGCAGCTGGCTGGCCCTGCCCCTTGCCAAGGTCACTGATGGTCAAGTGGAAGGAGCACGGACTGAGGAGTTTCAGGACGTGAGGCCAGAAAGAATGGTGAGTTGGAGGGAAAACAGAAACAAATTGGGACCAGATGAGGCATCACCCAGACCCCAGGGCAGGAAACAGGGCTGGACATGGAAATCCTCAATGGGGTGGAAATACTAGTGTGCAAAGATTATAATTTTAAGGGTAGCCTACGCGATTACCTGGTGTGAAATGCGTTACTGGGGATGCCTCCAGCTATGGCATTTCTCCCAGTGCTGCGGTAAGTAAAGCACAAGTGTCTAAGAGCATGGGCTTTCGTGTCCAATGCACTGGAGCTTGAGGCCTGTTCACTGCTTACCAGCTGATGCTCCTGTGCAAGGAGTTAAGCCCTCTAAGCCTCACTGTCCTTATCTATAAAATGGGGATTGCACCAGGACTTCCCTCCTAGGGGTACCGTGAGGTTTAAATGGGATAATTCATAGTAAGTGCTCAGCACCATGCCTGGCCTCTACTAGTAATTCAATAAATATTAGCTGAGGCATTCACTGTTGATGGCTTCACGGCTAATGGGTACTGAGCCCCCATTCTGTGCTGGCTGCTCTACTGTGTCCTCTGTGTAGAGAGGGTTATTGAACGTCACAAAAGTTCTGTGAAGTAGGTGTGATTCCTGCTTAATTTTCCCAAATGAAAAAAGAGGAATCTGGCCGCAGAACCAAGTCCACCTGAATCTGTGGAATCTCAAATCTATGCTTATAACTGCCACATCATCCTGTCCCAAGCCAGTGCTTCTCAAACTCGAGCATGCATTAGAATTAGCACGGCTGCTTAAAACAGATTTCTAAGCCTTATACCCAGAGTTTCTGATTCAGCAGGGGCTGAGAATCTGCATTTCTAACACGTTCCCAGGTGATGCTAATGCTGCTGGTCCAGAGACCACACTTTGAGAACCACTGCTGTAAGCAAAGACAGTGCTTCTTAAACTGCAATACCAATTATCGGAGGATCCTGTTAAAATGCAGACGCTAATTCAGGTTGTGAATTAGCTGGGGTGGAATCTGAGAGTCTGCATTTCAAACAAGCCCCCAGGTATAGTAACGCTGCTGCCCTAGGGACCACCCTTGGAATCACAAGGCCCTAGGTCTCCATACTCAGGACTCCGGACCACAGAGCCCTGCCAGCTCTGGTGTGTGGAATACCAACAGCCTTTATCACTTGTGCCAGGAAGCCTGCTTAAAAACAGAGCAGAGGGCAGACAGTGCCCTATCACTGATTACAGGGACCTGCCCAGGGCTACCACTCTGACTCTCCTACCTGTCTGAATTCTAGATCTTCCTGTTCTCTCTCCCTGGCTTGAGCCCCAACTCCTGGCCTTAGAACTGTTTGTTCACACTTGGGTCCGAGGCTGTGCCCTCCTGGCTAGTGGAGTCTCAGGTTACTGAATTTGCGTCCAGGCTTCCGCCTTCAGCTTCTCATCCTCCACATCTCTTAGAGTCACAGAGTGATCCCTTTCTGCTCTCAGGCACCTGCTCACAGCCATCCTCTCCACACCTGTTCCCAGCCTCCCTGCAGGCACCTTCCACATCTGCAAGAATGGCTTGCTCAACACCACAACCTTCAGATCCTGTCCACAGCCAGCAGCCAGGACCTCCAGAGTCTGCAGGAATGGCTCTACCACGCCATCTCCACCAGCCAACATCTATCATTTCTTTTCTTTTCTTTTGAGACACAGTCTCACTCTGTCACCCATGCTGGAGTGCAGTGGTGCGATCTTGGCTTACTGCAACCTCTGCATCCCAGGTTCAAGCGATTGCCTTAGCTTCCTGAGTAGCTGGGATTACAGGTACGTGCCACCACACCTGGCTAATTTTCATATTTTTAGTAGAGATGGGGTTTCACCATGTTGGCCAGGCTGGTCTGGAACTCCTGACCTCAAGTGATATGCCCGCCTCGGCCTCCCAAAGTGCTGGGATTACAGGCATGAGCCACCCCATCTATCATTTTGAAGGCTCCCTTTTCTTTGCTCAGAAGAGACTCTGTGGTGAAATGGTCAACAGTGTGGGCTCAGGAGGCAGAGCACCTGGGATTGAATCCACCTCTGGTCTTCGGTGGCTGTGTGACCTAGGGCAAGTCACCTAGCTCTGGGCCTCAACTTCCTCAGCTACAAAATGCCCCAATAGGGCATGTGCCCTTGGAGCCTACTTCACTGGGAAAACTGAAGTCAACAGGCACAAAGCTCTCCTGTTCCTCATTCTGAAACTAAAAAAAATCTTCCTTCTAGAAGTGTCTTATTCAAGGTGATATTCCTTGATGAACATTTCTCACACTCTTGGACCTGTGACCTCTCTAGGAGTCTCCTGTGGCCGCTCTAACAAATTCCCACAAACTTAGGGGCTTAAAACAACTCCTCTTTATGACCCCACAGTCCTGGAGGTCAGAAGGCTGAACTGGTCTCACTAGGCTCAAATCAAGGTGTCAGCAGGGGTGTGCTCCCTTTGGTGGCTCCTGGGAGAATACATCTCCTCCCCTTTTCCAGCCCCTCGAGGCCACCTGTATTCCTTGGCTCATGGCCCCTTCCTCCATCAGATGCACCAACAGTGCAGAATCTGCAAATTAGCAAATCTCTCTGTGACCTCTGCTTCCATCCTCACATCTTTTTCTCCATCTCTGAGCCTATAACTTCCCTCTTACAAGAAGCGTTATGATTCCAATGGGCCCCAAAGGATACTCTCCCCATCTCAAGATCCTTGAGTTAATCATACCTGCAAAGTCCATTAACCACAGGAGGTAACACACTCTCAGGCTCTGGGGACTAGAATGAGGACATCATCGGGGATGTCGTTCAGCCTGGTGCACCTTCTCAATTTCTCCTGTGCCTCATTCCCTGTGATTCCCTCTGGCACTAGGGGTTTCACTCGGTCTCCATACACACAGCCTCTACAAATGGTGGTGTCTCTCTCATCTTTCCCAAGCAGAACAAGACCACACAAAAGCACAGCCTTCCTTCCTATGATGTCCTCTAGCTATGTGGTTACCCTCCATTTCTCTCCCTCTTTATAGTCTTCCTTACAAAACAAACACAGGTCTCCTGTCCCTGCCAATTCCCTATCTCCCACTGACTTTCAAATTACTGCCATCACGCCATGTCAGCTCTGCCTTTTCACTACATCTGGAATTTGGCCACATCTCCCCTCCTCACCACCACCCTGGCTGCAGCCACCACTATCTCTCACCCATATAACTGCAATGGACCCAACTGTTTTCTCTCCACTGTTCCAGTCCTTGTCTCCTGTACCATTTAGTCTCAGCACAGCAGCCAAAGAGACTCTGAAGACTATAGATGGAGCATGTTGCTCCTTTGCTTAAAGCCCTCACCTCCCTCAGGGTCAACACCAAGTCCTGCACCATCTGGACTCTGTAGCCTCCTGACTTCATTTCTCGGTCCTCTCCTCTGTTCACTCTGCTCCAGCCACACTTTGCCATTTCTTGAACACTTTTAAGCCCATGGTTCTCAAAAGAGGATCCCCAGACCAACAACATTAACAGCACCTGAAAGCATGTTGAAATGCAAATTCTTGGGCTCCACCCTCTTCCCCTGAATCTGAAACACTGGAGGTGGGACACAGGAATCTGCATTTTCACAAACCCTCCAAGTGGTTCTGATGCTTAAGAGCCTCAGGGCCTTTGTACCTGTGATTTTCCTTGCATGGAAATCCCTTCTCCCAGCTCCCTCAGCAGACACCTGGCTCCTTCTTTTTGGGTCTGGATCTGAGCCCCTGGAATCCCTCCCCCAGGCTCAGAGACATGAGCATCAGCAGACCAATGGCCCCTTGTCAGTCTGAGATTCCCATACAGTGCCTTAGCCAAGCTTCTAAGTTTTAATATTAAATAATTCCAACCTCTTCTGGAGTACCCCAGATGCTTCTTACAGTTGCTACATTCATGATAACTTACAGTTCTCTTTTTGATTTTCAAATGCCTAATTAACAATTCTTTATATTAAATTCTCACTGGTAGAATATCTGGTGTGGTTTCTGCTTGCTGATAGTACTCTGCCTGATACTCTGGAGAACTCTGGGGTCTACACGTAACTCCCTGCAAATGTGACCGCAAGCAAATTGTCCTGTTTCCACCAGGGAGAACAGTGAGTGGAATGGAAGAAGATTCCTTGTCATTCCAACTGCTCTCTGTTGAATGTACTTTGATATGCACTTTGTCTGTATATGTGTGGGGTATTTGTATGTATCTTTGTATACTGTGGGGTTACTTCCTGGGATGGAGTGATTTGTTATCTAAAATAAAACCCTTTAAATGACCCCCTACTATGGCTTGAATGTATCACCCCAAAAAGCATGTATTAGAAGCTTAATCCCCAATGCAACAGTGTTGAGAGGTGGGACCTTTAAGGGGCTATTGACTCATGAGGGCTCTGCCCTCCATGGATAGATTAATGTCATTATCATGGGAGAGGGTTATCATGGGAGTGAGTTTCTGATAAAAGAATGAGTTCACCCCCCCTTCCCTTCTCTCTCTCTCTGTCCTGCCCTCACTCTCTCTCTTGCACTTTTCCTTCTGCCTTCTGCCATGGTATGATACAGCAAGTTGGCCCTTACCAGAAGCAGGCCCTCAACCTTGGACTTCCCAGCCTCCAGAACTGTAAGAAATAAATCTCTGTTCTTTATCAATTCCAGTCTCAGACACTATTATAACAGCACAAAATGGACTAAGACACCCCTAAGAAACTACCTGGTTTAGAAACTCACTAAAGAAAAGAGAAAAATCCCACAGAAAAATACAAAATGCTTTTGCCAATTTTTTTTTTTTTTTTTTTTTTAGATTGTTGACTTTCCTTCAAGGAGTGGAACTATATTAAGTCTATGAATGTGTCCGTGAATATTTTTTAGTAAGAAAAAAATCAGTCTATCCCCTGATCTCACTAAAAAGAGTTGAGTAAATGTAAAGAAGGACCACACTTTGAGCCTTTCCTGGGCCTTGTGTGTCTGCATCTGGCCCCATCTGGTCAAGTCCTTCGTGACTTCACATCATCTGAGAACAGAGGATACATTTCTCAACACGACAGATGAAGCCCTTCATAAACTCATTGTTGCTGGGAATGATTTAAGAAGGAAAAACAGGACTTGGGGATAGAAAAGGGAGAGAACATGGATGGCAGAGCAGAAATGGAGGCTTTTGCAGTGAAGCTCTGATGGGAAGAAAAAAGTGAAGGAAAGTAAACTTGGACCTGAACATTGAATGCCCAGCCTGTCAGGAGGAGAGAGCTGAAAAACAAGAACAAGTTGCTGATGCCTGCGCTTTAAGACAGTGTCTCTGGGAGTAATGGGCGGGATTGGGGGTTGGGGGAGAACCAACAAATCCAGTCCTAATATTGGGAGCCATTATGATTGGAGTGGAGAAACAGAGTTTAAAACAAAACAAAAACTCTGAGGATGCATGAGAGGCACAGCGCTTGTAGGAAAAACAGGCATGGTTTTGGAGCCTGATAACCTTCAAGTCAACCCCCTTCTGTACAACTTCTAGCCTTGGGCAAGTCAATTGACTGTTTCTCTGAGCCTCAATATTCTCATCTGTAAAACAGAGATAACATGACCTAACTTGCAGGGTTATTGTGAACATCAGAAACTATGCATTTATGCTCCTTGATATTTCATTGGCATCCAGTAAATGGCAGCTTTGATTATGAATGATACACCTGTGGTCTGCAAGCATCTGCGGAACAGCCCAGGGAGGGTGTGACAGAGGGGATGGTGGACTTGAGTCTTCCAGGAAGCCTGGGGAGGTTGGTGGAGTGAAGAGAGGGACAGAACAGTTTAGGAAGAGGCAGGAGAAGTTGGCAGAACTTCCAAGGGGCATGTGGCTATCTTATGGGAGTAGCAGGAGTTGTGTGTGGGTGGGCAGACAGCAGTCTGAGGATGCTGTGCTAAAAAGCCTGAATTCTAGCTAACCTATGAATGATAGAAAGTCACAGAAGGATCTCTTTATCATAGTGGTTAGATTTTTATTTTTTGCATGCTAAAAAAATTCAAGCATTATGAAAGTGAATGCAATAAAAAGTAAATTTCCCTCTCACCCCAGACCCTCCAGCTAGACAACTGGTGTTCCTGCTGGAGGAAAACATGTTTCTAGTTACTGACAGATTTTAATCAGGGAGGGGAGGTCAGATTTGTTTTTCAAATGTATCCCCAGTGGTGGCAGTCAGGAGGGTAGACTTAGGGGCAAGGGTAGGGGTAAGGACTAGTGAGGAGGCTTTTGCAGTAAGAAAGACTAAGTCACTATAATAATAACGAGGAAGAAGCAGAATTAGAACACACTTCCGAATTATAATCAACAAACTGATGACCTGTTGGATGTAAAGTATGAAGGAGAGGAGGGAGAGAGCTGATGATGACTCCCTGATCAAGTATCAGCTTATTCTGTAAATTGTGGCATGTCAATAACTGAGCCACAAAGTTGTGGTTCAACTTTTAAATACCCCCGCCATCCTCATCTCCCTTTCTTTATTTTGTGAATAATTGTCTGCAAGTTTTAACCAAAATGGCTTCCCCACTAGAGGCTCCATTTTCCAATCTCCTTGGAAGCTTCGTGCAGGCAAGTGACTCCGCTTGGGTCCAAGCGATGCGAAGAAGTGACGTGTGCAACTTCTAGATCATACAGGGAAACTTCTGGCCCTTTGCTTTCTCTTTTTCTTTCCCTCAGGCTGAAATATGCCCTTTGTGGGCATCACTCTCAGCCATCCATGAGGACAGCAACCTAGGGACAGTGGCGATGAGTCCCTGATGCCGTTGTGGAGCACAGAAGCACGGCCACCCATAGGCCTCTCAACTTTGGACTATTACATGGGAGTAAAATATCCCTCTATATCATTTATTTCATTATGTTTGGGGGTTTCTGTTACAGAAGCTTAGTCTGCACTTGAACTAACATAGGCATATAGGAGGAGAAGCAGAGATGTGTTTTATTCTGTTTTCCTTTGAGGTGGGGAGTGTGCAGTGGGTGGAAATAAGACTTTTGACTATGGAGAGTTGTCCTGCCTGTGGTTCACCAAGAGGTGAGCTCATAAGAGAGAGATTAGGGCTAGAGATTGGGAGAGAGTGGTTTATAGGCGGTAGTTAAAGCTGTAGGGGTAGATGAGATCATCAGAGAGATCATGGAAAGTGAAGGCCTAAGACAGCATCTAGGACAAATATTTTAAGGAAAAAGCACTTACCTCATTTTCTGTTACAATCTTTTGCTGGCATGCATGTTTTCTCACCTGATTATAAATTCTCTGGGTTCATGAATTATAGCTTACGAATCCCTGAATAAAACCCCTAGAATACTTTTATGCGGAATAGACATTCAAAATTATCTTAAGAACAGCACTTTTAAAATACTTTATATGTTGGCAATAGATTTACTTTCTATTTTTCCATTTCATGACTGTAGACTTAGGCCATTCTGAGTCAGTCTTTAAGTGCTGAGATTTAGAAGACAGGTCAGAAACACAAAGGAGTGAGGTGGGCCAGCTGGGACATGTGGCAAGCATGAGACAGCCCAAGGGCTGGGGTGAAGGCAGCAGGTGCCATTCAATAAGAAGACACATAGCGCTATAGAAAATGGGCCACAGATGCTTCACAAAAGAAGATACACAGATAGCCAGTTGTCACATAAAAAGTGCTCGGCCAGGTGCAGTGGCTCACGCCTATAATCCCAGCACTTTGGGAGGCCGAGGCAGGTGGATCACGAGGTCAGGAGATCAAGACCATCCTGGCTAACATGGTGAAACCTTCTCTCTACTAAAAATCTACATTTAAAAAAAAAGTGCTCAATATCATTAGCAACCAGAGAAATGCAGGTTAAAACCATCATGAGATACTTTTTCACACTTACTAGAATGGCTAAAACAACAACAAGAAAATTACTGACAAATGTTGGCAAGAATGTAGAGGGACTGGGGGCCCTCGAAGATTGCTGGGGAGGGTGCAAAATGGTACAACCATTTTGGAGAACTGTTTGGTGTTTTCTCTAATGTTAAACTCACATCTAACCTATGACCAGCAATTCTATATGTAGGGATTTACCTGAGAGAAATGAGAAAATGTATGTCCACAAAAGGCTTGTAATAAGGATATTCATAACAGCCTTATTTATAATAGCAAGACAGTGGAAACCACCCAAATGTCTACCAGCAGAAGAATAGATAAATGCATTGTGGTGTATAGTTACTCATGCAAATGGAATGCTAGTCAACAATAAAAAGGAGCAAACCACAGATACACTCAGCACTGTGGATTAATCTCTTATGTGGAGCAATAGCAGCCAGACACAGAAGAATATCCATATGAAATATCCATATGAAATCCAAGAACAGGTAAAACTAATGTATGGGGATAGAAATAAGAAAGGGGTTGCTTTAGAGGAAGGGGGGCTTGGCTGGAAAGAGGCATGAGGGAACTTTCTGGTGCAATGTAAATATCCTATATCTTGTTTTGGGTGGTGATTACATAGATGTATTCATAGCCCAAACTTCTCAAACTGAACATTTAAAAATAAACAAATTCAAAACAACAAAAAGAATAGTCTTTTTTTTTTTTTTTTTTTTTTGAATGGGGTCTCGCTGTCGCCCAGGCTGGAGTGCAGTGGCGCGATCTCGGCTCACTGCAAGCTCCGCCTCCTGGGTTCACGCCATTCTCCTGCCTCAGCCTCCCGAGTAGCTGGGACTACAGGTGCCTGCCACCATGCCTGGCTAATTTTTTTTTTAAATATATTTTTAGTAGAGACGGGGTTTCACCACGTTAGCCAGGATGGTCTCCATCTCCTGACCTCGTGATCAGCCCGCCTCAGCCTCCCAAAGTGCTGGGATTACAGGCATGAGCCACCGTGCCCGGCCTAGTCTTTTATATTTATCCACATATTTACCATTTTGACCATCTTAATTATTTCCTATACATCTAAGTTTCCATCATTTTTAAAGGATGTTTTCTCAAGATATAGAATTCTGGTTGACAGTTTTTTTTCTTTCTTTCATCACTTAATACAAATGTCATTCCACTGCCTTCTGGGCTCTGTTCATTTCTGACAAGGCTAACTGTCATTTACATCCTTGTTCCCCTACATGTAATGTGTGTCTTCACTGGGTGCTTTTTAGCATTTCCTCTTTATATCTGATTTTCAGCACCTTGGCTCTGGTGTGCTTCGGTGTGGCTTTCTTTGCATTTATCCTGCTTGGGTTTCACTTAGCTTCTTGGGTCTTCAGGTTGCTCTTTTAAAATCAAACTCAGGATATTTCTGCCCATTATTTCTTCAAGTATTTTTTCCCTTCAATCTCCTCCCTCTGGTCCTTCTGAAAACTCAATTACACATCTGTTAGACCTGGTTGCTGTAGTCCCACAGATCACTGGGACTGTCCATTTTTTAAGCATTTTTTCTCTCTGTTCTTCTGATTGGCTAATATCTGTTGATCTATCTTCAATTTACTGACTCTTTTCTGCAGTCTCCAATCTGCTTAAAAGCCCATCAGTGAATGATTTATTTCAGAGGTTCTGTTTTTGGTTCTAACATTTCTATTTGGTTCTTTTATAATAGTTTTTATTTCTCTGTTGTGCTTCTCTACCTGTTTACTCATTACATTCCTCTATTTCTAGAAGTGCTAGAACGTGTTTATAATAGCTTTTACATTTTTTTAATCTGCTAATTACAACATCTGGAGCATTTCAATACCCATTTCTTTCTCTTTTTTACACAACTTTATTTTTATTTTTATTTTGAGACAGGGTCTTGCTCTGTTGCCCAGACTGGAGTGCAGTGGTGTGATCATAGCTCACTGCAACCTCAATCTTCCGGGCTCCAGCAATCCTTCCACCTCAGCCTCCCGAGCAGCTGGGACTACAAGTGTGCACCACCATGCCCAGCTAATTTTTGTAGAGATGGGGTTTTGCCATGTTGCCAAGGCTGGTTTCGAACTCCTGAATTCAAGCAATTCACCTGCCTTGGCCCCCAAAAGTGCTGGGATTTCAGGTGTGAGCTAACATACCTGACCCTCAATACCCATTTCTATTGACTACTTTTTTTCCTTGATTATAGCCTTGCTTCTTTGTATGTCTATTTTTGTTTATGCATGCTCAACATTGTGGATGATGTATTGCAGGGAGTTTGTATGACACTGTCTTCCTTCAACGGGCATTGAGTGTGTTGTTCTGGCAGGCAGTTAACTTACTGGATTCCTTTGATTCTGTCACACGTGGTTTTATTTGTCTTTCGCGCTAGAGAGACACTTGTTCTAGATAATGGTCATTCTACAGACTGGCCTTTCTCAGGTCTCAACTGATTGCTCACAGTACTTGGTGGGACTCTTCCCACCCTGACTGGGCTGGAATTCCCGTATTTCCCAGCACTGCACAACCAGAGGAACCTCCACTCAGTGCTCAGACCTGCTTCAGCTGCCCCCTGCAGGCCCTCTGAATATGTGCAGCCTACCCTTCAGCTAAGATCACAAGGGAAACCCCCCATGTAATCCCTGGGGCCCTCCTCTGCTCAGCTTACTCCTGTCCAGTGCTCACCCCACTAGTAGCTAGAGGAATTCCCAGTCACTTCAATTGCCCTGTACTCTGGTGTTTACCTCTTCGGCCCAGCAAGATGGCAGCCGCTACCTGGACACCTCCCACGCCCAGGTTTGGTGAGTAGCCCCAGGCAGTAAGCTGACTCATTTCATGTGCTTCCCTTTTCCCAAGGATTACAGGCTATGGTGTCAAATGTGCAGTGCTTAGAAACAGTTGCCTCATGTTTGGTCCGTTTTATAGCTGTGTACTGGTGGTTATCACAGCCAGTAACAGTTATGCTATTATGGCTAGAAGCAGAAGACAGGGCATGAAGAGTTGGTACAAGCTTCCAGGTGATTCTAATAGGATTCCCTCTCCTCCCATGGGGATGTCTAAAGACTGAGGAACTAGAAAAGAAATAGTTATGCAGATAGCTCCTCAGGGGTATCTCGGCAAGATGCCATTAGTATTTACACAGCACACGACTGACTTTGGTCCACTGAGCAGCCACTGATTACAATTTTGGCTTTCTAAAATTGATCAAGTGTAGGGAAGAATCCTTTGTTCACTGATTCCTGCGTTTCCTTGCTACGGCCTTTTCTGGACCCCTGACTGGGTAACAACACTCCTCTAAACTCCTAGACCACTATCACCTTGCTCCCAGGTAGATCTGCCTACAAAGAGACATATTTCTTATTGTAAATTAATAAATTGGCAATTTGATTTTCTACATCGTGCTCCAGTAAACTTAGTTAAAAGTATTTCCCTGAAAGTCAGAACCATTCCTGGTGTCCTAACAAGGAAAATTTAAAAAGCTGGACCACAGGGAATCCACTAAGGTAAGCGCCTGCACTTAGCTGCCAGCCAGATGACAGCTCACCTGGAATCATCTTTCTGACTGGCTAAACTCTGACCATGTTCTTCATCAGGACCTTTGTAAAAAGAAAATAGCTGTGTTGAAGAGCCCTGGCTCTTCATCAGATTCATACTGAAACTTAGGCTTCAGTAGTAGTCACCTACTTATGTCTTTACCTGATTACTTGCAATGCAGAATTGGTCAAGTTATCATCTTGTTCAACAGATTAACTTCCTTTGACCGAAAAAGAAAAAGTGCAATTCTTATCAGAAAGAGACTTGACTACTATATAAACATACACTGCAATTTATATATTTGTTCAAATCATCTGCCAAATTAAGGAAATAGACTGATAGTACATTTAATACCTAACCATGGCCCTGGTGGTATCAGTGGTTCTTTGAGTGAATCAGGCTAATTCATAATGGCTTAGACATGACACAAAAAAATCACATGTTAAAAAAATCTGCCAAGAATCATTTGAGCCTCATATCCCAGACACCGGCCCTGCTTTTTATGCAAGCAATAGTAAGTTTCATAAACACGAACTCATTTGGTCTACTCCTCCTGCTTAGAGATAGCCATATGGAAACAGAACTGTCTTCACTGTTTTTCCTGTTTCCCAGTAGAGAGATTAAGTCAATGTTGTCATTAATGCTGTCTCTGAAACTGATCAAGTGTATGGAAGAATCATTTGTTCACTGACTCCTACATTTCCTTTAAGCTGTTTTTCCCCTACCTCCTTTTCTGAACCCCTGACTGGGTTACAAACCCTCCTCTGAACTCCCAGACCACCAGCACCTTGCTCCCTACACTGGATATGAATGACCTGCTATGTGTCTGTCTCTCCAATACACAGGCATTTCAGGAGCTCAGAGCCCTGGTCACATCTTTCTTTTCCTCCTGGCATAGCAAAAGGTACATCTGTGTTCAATCAAGTTTATAAAACGAAGCAGCTGAATTCCCCACATTCATTGTGCTAATCCCTGGGCCAGAGGCTTAACATATCCTGAAAAATAAGAGGTTCACGAGAAACTCAACTGAGTCGATTATGTTTGCATAATTTGCATGTGATTGTCTGTAATTTACAACATATATTTTGCAAATGCTCTTCAGCCATTTTCAGGTTATATCTGTAACACGTTGTCTTTTTCTTGCTATTTATTATCTTCTCTCAGACACCAATTTAGATCTTACAAAGTGAAGACGGCCTGATATGGTTATGGTGGGAAGAGATAAGGATGCAGCTCTGTTCTTCTTAATAGGTATGTGATTTGGGGTTTGCTTCTATTCTGTATAGCCATGATGTATTTACTGTGAAACTGATGGTGGTATTATCTCCCTTGCCTATCTACTACTGTTGTTGTCAGGATCAAATGCAATAATGTGTGAAAGAGCTTTGTAAACTATACACCACTATTTAAATATTAGATTTATGGAGTCCCAAACCAGTGGAGGCAGCTGACTCTGTTTCCAGAAGCTGCTTGTCCCCAGGGTGATTTAGGGGTTGCCCTTGGTATTGGAGCTATTCTAGCCAGTCAGTTCAGGTTAGTTAAAGATTAAACTCACAGATTTAAAAATATTAACATTAGCAGGCACAGTGGCTCACATCTGTAATCCCAGCACTTTGGGAGGCCGAGGCAGGAGGATCATTTGAGTCCAGGAGTTCGAGACCAGCCTGAGCAACACAGTGAGACCCTGTCTCTACAAAATATATATATATACACACACAGTTGGGTGTAGTAGCATACACCTGTAGTCCCAGCTACTCTGCAGGCTGAGGCAGGAGGATCACTTGAGCCCAGGAGTTACAATTGCACGTCTGCACTCCAGCCTAGGTGACAGAGCAAGGCTCTGTCTCGAAAATAATAGCATCTATCAGAAAAAAGTTATCTTTATCTTTATTCATAAAAGAGTAAACATTTTAAAGGGTTACAAAACAAACACCTCCACATAAAATAACCAGAAAGTGTTATGCATATAGATGTAAAAGAATTTTATAAATATCAAAAAATATGTTGCTGCCAACTGGAATGAATCATTTTCTCAAAGTGTAGCAGTTTTGTGAAATTGTAGCTGATGATGTATTTTCCATGGCAACCAAACCCAGTCTCTGGTACATTTAAGGGAGTTTGCAGTATTGATATTACTATGCATGGGTAAGCACCTGTTTGGGATAGAAACTAAAATGACTTTAGAAAATTATATTTACTGGAATAAAATCTAATCATGGCAGTTGACATCACTGGTTTGAAATTTTCCCAGCTTAGAACTGATATTATTTTCCTATAAGAGGGGCAGGTAATTCCCAGACCTAGTCATGCTGAGTGGTCCATTGTGCAAGGAAATCAGTAATTTTATTTGAAGCTATATTGTCACTCTCAAATTTCTGACAGTAGTCTGGGCATGGAGGCTCATGCCTATAATCCCAGCACTTTGGGAGGCTGAGGCGGGTGGATCACCTGAGGTCAGGAGTTTGAGACCAGCCTGGCGAAATATGGTGAAACCCCGTCTCTACTAAAAATACAAAAAAAATTAGCTGGGTATGGTGGCACATACCTGTAATCCCAGCTACTTGGGAGGCTGAGGCAGGAGAATCACTTGAACCCAGGAGGCGGAGGTTGCAGTGAGCTGAGATTGTGCCATTGCATTCTAGCCTGGGCAACAAGAGCAAAACTCCATCTCAAAAAAAAAAAAAAATTTGGACAGTACACGAAACCTACTAAATCTAAACCTTCTTTCAAATAATACTCCTCACCTCATCATCACCTTACCTAGGAAAGAGCTTGGTATATATTTCGGGTGCCCTCTAAATATTGTTGGGCAAATTGAATGAGAAGATCCAACTCTGCTAATCAGAGAGAATTTTGCATTCCACAGATTTTGATATGTCGTGTTTTTATTTAATCCGACATATTTCCTAATTTATCTTGTGGTTTCCTCTTTGACCTATGTGCTATTTGGATGTTGTTTAATTTCCAAATGTTTGAAGGGGTTTTTTTCAGATATTTTTATGTTATTGATTTATAGACTATATTATAGTTCAAAACATTTTGTATACTTTGAATTCTTTTATATTTGTTGAAGTTTGTTTTATGGCTCAGAATATGGTCTGTGTTGCCAAATGTTTCACATGTATTTGAAAAAGATGTGTATTCTGTTGCTGTTGGATAGAGCATTCTGTAATGTCAGTAAGGTCAAGTTGGAAGATAGCGTTGTTCAGGTCTTCTACAGCTGACTGATTTTCTGCCTGCTTTTTCTATTGTTACTCAGAGTGGAGTGCTAGAGTCTCCAATCATAACTGTAGATTTGTCTATTTCTCCGTTCAGTTCTATCAATTTTTGCTTCATGTGTTTTGAAGCTCTATTGTTCGGTATGTAGGTATTTGGTATTGTTATGTCTTTTTGGTAAATCAACCTCTTTTTCATTATGTAATGGCCATCTTCATTCCTAGCGATATTCCTGGCTCTGAAGTCTACTTTGTGTGATATGAATATAGACATTCCAATTTTCTTTTGATTGATGTTAGTATAGTATATATATTTTTCATCCTTTCACTGTTAACTTATTTGTGTCTTTATATTTGAAGCAGGTTTATTTTAGGCAGCACGTAGCCAAGTCTTGCTTTTCTTTTTTTATCCAATCTGACAAACTCTGTCTTTTAGTTGGTGTGCTTAGAACAGATACTTTTATGAATCAGAGAACGTACATTCTTTTTGTGATCCCAAGGTTCGTTATTTTTTCTGCTGGTTTCTTGGTTTCTTAATTTTGAGTCAGCTTCTTTAAAGCTGGGCGAGAGAGGAAACAGCAGAATCTAATCTGAAATTTAAGGGAATTAACACACACTGAGCACCCACTATTCTTCCAAACATTCTGCTAGATCCTTTGCCCTCACCTACCTCATACTTACATATGACAGGACTACTATCCCCATCTAACTGTTGAGGCAATTGAGGACCTATGACATAGGGTGCTAGTCACATTCTCCCCTTCTTCCATAGTAATAAAATAATAGCTGGGCAAGGTCACCAACAGGAAAAAAAGCACGTTTCCCCAGCTCCATTGTGGCTAAATTTGACTTGTGACTTAGTTCTGGCCAAAGAGATGTATAGTCAAGTGCAGTTCCTGGACACTTTCCCCCAGAGAGAGCAGACCCACTTTCTCTGCTTCTTTGTTCATTCCTTCTTCCAGCCTGCCACCTGGAATATAGATGTGATGACTGTCACACCAACTGTCACACTGCACCGTGGTCAGGGGGGCATCATGGTCCTCCTCCTTGCGGTCATAGGACAGTGGCTGTAAGGAGCCTGGGTCCCCGAGGACAGGGAGCAGAACCACAGCTACTCCTCAGTGCTCACCTTCTGACTCTTATGTAAGAGAGAAATGAACAGCTGCCTTAAGCTACCATTGTTTCGGGATTTGGTTATTCATGCCTGAACCCAATCCTAATGGATATAGTCTAGGACCAATTAAATCACACTGTGTTATAATCCATGTTTGGACAGATTTATACTAGCATCCATCATGGTTTTATGTAGAAGTCATATGGAGTTAGGAGTAACAACTATTTTATTTTGTTTATCTGATATTTTAATTTACCAAATTAAAAATTGGAAAAAAAAAACCCACTTGGTGGTCAGGGTGCGAATGCTATAGATACTTAGATACTGTATGTGGGAAGAATTTAAGACTTTTCTCGTATGTGGGAAGAATTTAAGACTTTTCTCCCACACCAGCTGTACGCTGTTAGGAAATCACTTACTCTTTCTGACCCTCAGTTTTCTTATGTATAAAATAAGGATACCAATACCTCCTTTACTGTTTGAATAAATAAAACATGTCATATGGAAGAGCTTGGAGGTACTAAGCACTGTGTAACTATAAGGGATTATAATCATTAAGACCAGAAGATAATTTTTTTGGATAACCATGAATGGTAAATCATTTCACAAATACCTTCCACTGTATGTGTGTGTATGTGTGGGCTACTAGTCATAAATGAGAGCATACTGAAAAATGCATGCTAGTTAACAACTTAAGAACATAATAAATAACAATTCAGTGCTCACTGCCACAAACTTATATTCCTACCATACGTTAATATCAAGCTCTCAAAATTTTTTTCTATATCTTTATTTTATATTATAGAAAACATTCAGGTATTGTTTTGCTATAGTTCAATAAACTGACCTTAATCAAAACATGGATTTAACTATTTGGATTTCTGTACAATACCTGAGAAACTCTGCTAGAAAGAGTGCTTTAGGCCAGGCACAGTGGCTCATGCCTGTAATCCCAACACTTTGGGAGGCCGAGGTGGGCGGATCACTTGAGGTCAGGAGTTCAAGACCAGCCTGGCAAACATGGCGAAACCCCATCTCTACTAAAAATACAAAAACTAGCCGGGCGTGGTGGCCCGTGCCTGTAATCCTAGCTATTAGGGAACCTGAGGCAGGAGAATCGCTTGAACTCGGGAGATGGAGGTGGCAGTGAGCCAAGATCACACCACTGCACTCCAGTTTGGGTGAGAGTGAGACTCCGTCTTAAAAAAAAAAAAAAAAAAAAAAAAAGCACTCTGTTTTTCAACTGTATTTCATTTTAACTATTTTTAAAGTGTTCAGAAAAGATAAAAAAGTAAAGTCCATCTTAAATCTGAACTCAGAAGGAAGATGAAAACCAGTGGCCTGGCTTGGGTGGGGACACCGAGAATAGAGGCTGTCACAAGCTCTGAAAGGGGCACAGGCACAGGAGGCAGCTTTGTCCAGCAGTACTGGGGACTGGGGGCAGCTGCAGGTGAATTGGGCAATATCTGGGCAAGGTCACCAAGGGGAAAAAAAAGACATTTCCCCATTTCCACTGTGGCTAAATTTGCCTTGTGACTTAGTTCTGGCCAATGAAGCCAGCAGCTGGGGTGATTGAGAACTTCAAAGTTAAGAGCCAATTTCACACCACATTCAGATAGTCACAGCTTTGAGCAGCCCCAGGAAAGAGCGTGACAGGTGTTTTGCTGGGGAAGCATCACTGGTTCATTCACATCAACAGGCCTTCCAGTCTGGCTGGCAGGGCAGCAGGGTTAGCTAGGGGTGCCAGCCAGAAGGCTCCATTGTATCACCGCTGCATTGCATGTTTTCTGTCTGGTGGAGTTTGTTTAATTCATATTGATTTTTAAGACTCAGGTTTTCTAATAAGGCAGTCACAATGTGACTGTGATGTCATTTTCTCTCTCAGCTTGGCTAGGGAGAGAACCTTAAACATCCACCTGATGGCAGTAAACAAAACTTGAGGCATATGATCTCGAAAGGAGATAATCCTTTCTGAGGAAGAGCATCTTATAAACCGATTTCAGTGCTTACAAATACATCAGTGCTCTTCAATTATTCAATATTCGACTTTGGAATTTGGAGTGTGATGTTCCATCAGAAAAATCAAGGGTCATATTTTATTTTCTGGAAAATTTTTAAATGTGATTAAAAAATCAAATATTAAATATATTTCTAGCATCTCCGCTTTTCCTCCCTGGGTGTGGTGCTGGATTCCGGTTTCCTGGGGATCCAAAATGCCCTTTAATCCCCACAACCACCACCACCTGGGGAAGCCTTTTCCAGGGACACACCCAATTCCCAAAAACCCCACAGACAAGAACCATCACCCATGGAGGGTGAGTTGAGGATGAGATACTTTATGACCAGCATTAAAAAAAAATAAAAATGGAGACAACAGTTTAGATACCCCAAGGCCAACCACCTAGAGCCAGGTAACCAAAACTTAAGTCACCCTGATTTCCCCAAACGGGTAATTATCCTAGCCCTAAACGAAACACACAAGTAAGCTTTTGGTCTTTATAAGCATGATTCAATGAAATCAAACCAATCAGCTACAGATGAATCAGCTCAAATAGCTCTATTTGCCTTAAAAAAGAATATATGACAGCGTATCATGAAAAAAAGTCAAAATACTCCCCCTTTATGCTCTAGAAACTGTGCTGCAACTGCTGTAAAACTGAGCCGTAGTGGCATTTTTTGGTTTGAGGTCTCCCAGTTCATGACGTATTCTTTTGTATGCATCATATACTCTTTAAAATCTAACTTGATCTGATTTCATTTTTGACACCAGAGTGCCCTGTCTCCAAGGAAACACATGTTGAGTATACCTTATCTGAAATGCTTGGCACCAGAAGCATTTCACATTTCTGATTTTTTTTTATTTTGGAATATTTGCATTATACTTACTAGATGAGCATCCCTAATTTAAAAATCTTAAATCCGAAAGTATCCAATCAGCATTTCTTTTGAGCATCAGGTCGGTGCTCAAAAGGTTTTGGATTTTGGAGCATTTCAGATTTTGGATTTTTGAACTGTGGATAATCAACATGTACAATGTAACACAAATATGAGCAAATTCAGCCACTCCATAGGGACTCTACTCTTGAACCATAAAAGGCTCCGTCCTAAACTACACCCTGATATACACTTGGATATTATGTGTCTCTTCTCATTTGTGTGTATGTGTGTGTGCATGGGAGGGAGAGAGAGAAAATTTAATTTCCTCTTTATAAGGCAACCCTAGCAACACTAAGATGAAATCCACCATAATCTTGATTTACAGAATAAATATCCAACACATTTTGCATTACAGATACATTTGGGACAAATGTAAAATCCTCCCAAAATTATCAGTCAGTGCTTTTGAGAATATATTCCCAAGAAAATAACAAAAGAGGTAAAAAGTAATTTGCAAACACTATACTTGTTGCATAACAGCAAAAAATGGTCAAAATCCAAATGCTCAAAGAAAAGGAACTTACTGTAGTTTGTCAGCACTATAGAACATTTTATGGCTATGAAATGACAAGTATGAAGACTCTGATATATAGAAAGAGAAATATGGAAACACTCTTTCTGTCCTTAGGTGTGCAAAATGGGCAGTGCCTGGAAGTGCTCATGGCAACCACTGTTCCAGGGCAGATTTGCTGGGGAGAGTAGGTGTTAGTAGGTGCTCAATGATTGTGCTCTCCTCCCCCACCCACAGGCATCTACCTGCATCTTAGCATATGAGGTCCACAGTAGATAGCACCTCTTTCACAGAGCCTTTAATTGTAAACTCTTTGAGAAGATGAGCTGAGTCTTATGCACCACAGAATCTCTGGTACTAAGCATCGGGTCAGTCTAGCCCACACAGCGCCTCTGTGCAATCTGGGGAAAAAGTGTCCCTTCCTCTGAGTGGCAGCAGCCTCATGCCAGGGCACAGGGCTTGGTGGTGGCTGCAATATGGATGCATTTCAGCCCTGACCCAGAGGGGTGCCCCTTTAAAGGGTATAATCTACTGCAGTACCCTTGGTGACCCTGACCAGCCTGTGTCTGGCAAAAAGTAGGTGCTCAAGAAATAGCTGTTGGATGCATGAATGGACTGAGATTAAGGAGAACAAAGTTTTTCCTTTGGTGCTTTTTGCACATGTCCCAGCTTTAGCCAAGATCTTTGAAACAAATCTGTAGACTGATCTCTAAAATGAAATGGATAGGGTACTGTCACTCTGGTCTGGACCAGCCCTAAAATCCTATGACTTCCCTGGCTGCTCCATACAAGGTGCTCAGAACCTCGCTAAATGAGTGAATCATTCTCCATGACTGTAGGACCTGGTCTGGGTGTGGTATAAAATATATTTGGTCCTTCTCCCCAGTTTCTGGCACAAGTCTCTAATATGCTTGGAGTTTTTCGAGTGGTAGGATTACCTTTTGTGACTCATAATGATCCCCTTTCAATCACACCTGAGTTTATGCTAACGGTGACTTAGGGTAGGGTCCCTATTTGACTTTAGGATGGGGCTGGTCACCAGAAGGAACAAGTCATTAGAGGATTGGAACTTTCAGTCCCACCCACCAACTTCCAGGGAGAGAGGGAGAGGAAGAGGCTGGGGATAGAATGATATAAACTCTCTTTTTTTTTTTTTTGGAGACAGAGTCTTGCTCCGTCACCCAGGCTGGAGTGCAGTGGCACAATCTTGGCTCACTGCAACATCCGCCTCCCAGGTTCAAGCAATTCTCCTGCCTCAGCCTCCCGAGTAGCTGGGATTACAGGTGCTTGCCACCATACCTGGCTAATTTTTTTTTTTTTTTTTTTTTGTATTTTTAGTACAGATGGGGTTCGCCATGGCCAGGCTGGCCTTGAACTCCTGGCCTCAAGTGATCCACCTGCCTTGGCCTTCCAAAGTGCTGGGATTATAAGCATGAGCCACTGTGCCTGGCCAGAATTATATAAACTCTTGAACATGATTCAACAGGCTTCGGGGTTGGTGAGTATACCAAGTGCAGGGAAGATGGTGCGCCCAGAGGGCATGGAAACTCCCCACCTCGCCCCCTGCCATATACCTTGCTCTATGCATCATTCTAGTGAATTATCAAACCTAAGGAGGCAGTTATGGCAACCTCTGAGTTTATAGCAGATTGGACAGAACCTTGGGTGGCCACTGAGACTTAGGACTGGTTTCTGAGGTGGAGGTGGTCTTGTGGGACTGAGCCCTCAACCTGGGAGTCTATACTAACACTGGGTCCTTAGTGTCAGAACTGAATGGAATCACTGGACACTCAGCTGATGAGGAATAATTAGCCATCAGTATGGAGAAACCCTCCACACCCCGGGCATCAGAAAACAGCACTCACTAGGGCATGTTCTCAAGTTTTATTTCTAAATCAATTGCCAGGAAATTCCTACTTAAAAACTATTGGAGATTATCTTCCAGTGTGTGAGGACACAAGTCAAGTCTCTGGTAGAGGGCACTATGCAAACTACAGACCTTCTAGAAGATTCAGTCGTGATACCACCAGAGATGTCACAAATGGGAAGGTATAAATGGGCAGTGTCTGCAAATGTACTGGGGATTACTTTCCATGCTTAGCTCCCCAAAGTCCATCTAACCAGGAGGGTAGCTGATTTGAGAAGACTGAGTCCCCCAGGCAGACAGGCAAAGGCAAAGGAAGGAGGCGGGAGTGAAGGAAGGGGATATCCTCTGTCATTTCTCAGGAGCCAGGCCAGCCTCTGTATAATTTCCAAACAGGTACAATTTGTCTTTTGCATCTTCCTTTTCTGCACTTTTCCCCACCCACCTGTGCCACTCTCCCTTGGCCTGCCTTGCTGCCCAGGGCCCCCCATGATGGGATCCTGCCCTCCTGGGCTTATCTCAAATGATATATACTCCCTGCCTCAACCCTGTCCCTGGCCCAAATCAAACTCCCTGTTCCTTCAGTGTAGTTCATTGAATCTCCAACTTCACTGTACTTAATAAGGGGGCTTTAAAAAAAACGGCCTAGGCCTCACCTTCAAATATTTTGATTCTGTTGCCTAGGGCAGCACTGCAGGTGAGTCTAACATGCATCAGGTCTGTGAACACAGACAAAGCTGATTCTGACCAGATGCTAAAGGTTTTTTTTGTTTGTTTGTTTTGAGACAGAGTTTTGCTCTTGTTGCCCAGGCTGGAGTACAATGGCGCAATCTCGGCTCACTGTCACCTCTCCGCCTTCCAGGTTCAAGCGATTCTCCTCCCTCAGCCTCCTCAGTAGCTGGGATTACAGGCACCCACCACCACACCTAGCTAATTTTTTATTTTTATTTTTAGTAGAGATGGGGTTTGACCATGTTGGCCAGGCTGGTCTCCAACTCCTGACCTCAGGTGATCCACCTGCTTCAGCCTCCCAAAGTGCTGGGATTATAGGTGTGAGCCGCTGTGCTAAGTCCAGATGCTAAAGCTTTTGATTGCATTTATTCACCTCAGAAGTTTGGACAATGGATGGGTATTTATTAACAGATATTGGTGGAATTTAGGGCAGCAGTTTAATGGATATGAAACAGTTTAAGCAGCAATTTTTAGATTTGGGAGACAGGGCAGCCCTGTTCTGGAATGTGCAATAAATACACCTAACTATTCTGACTTTCTGCACCTTCTTCCCTTCTTCCTTGTCTGAATTCAGAGCCTTAGAAATTCCATCTCCCCCATGTCCCCCCACATCCTTCCACGTCCAGCTCCCATTAGACTCAGCTGACAAGAGCCTTAACTTAGGACAGGACTGGTGCTAAGGGGAAGGGACTGGCCATAGTACTCTCTCTGGGCCACCTGTAAGCCAGGTTTGCATGCTCAATGCTCTTCTCCCATCAAGAGAATACATTGTACGTCTAGAAGCCAGAGCTTATGCGCTTTACGGTTGACAGTTGATCCCCACATTCCCCTCCGTCTTTCTTCTCTCACCAATGCAATCTCAGCTACGGACTGGGTGCTTGCTGCTGAAGTGTGTGCCAGGGATGAAAGCTGGGCAGAAGGAACCAGGCAGTGGTGCTGCCAAGGCCTTCCGCCCTCCCTCCAGTAGCTTTTTCATCTGGCAGGTAATTCTGGTTCTATTCTTAGCACTTAGGCAGAAATCAAATAAGATTTCAACCCAAAACCCAATGTAATCCTTGTGTAGCGCCTGCTGCATTTAGAAGCTTCAGGAAAGCACAGAGAGAAGCAGCCTTGCACTTGGCACACCCGGCACCCAACCCAATTGCATCAGGGGACACAGGGCCCCCAGAGCCAAAGCTTGCCCATGGGGAGTGCAGAAGTCTCTCTAGGGAGAAATTCACCCTGGAGTGGAAATTTCCATCTTTTATCTTTGGTTTCAAGGTGCTACACACCAGATAGTTATGAGAGTCACCTTTACAGAGTGCTTCATCAGCATTATCTTCTTTAATTGACTTTCCATTTTATGAAGGGGAACTTGTGGGACAGAGAGGTCTACCAGCTCGCCCCACCTGAACCTAAAGCCCATGCTCAGAACTGCCAAGCCTTGGAACCCCCTAGAAACTCATCTATTTCATAGAGAAGCATACTCAGGGATTGGCTTATAGCATTTCAGGGCTACAGACTTGACAGCCCTCATATAATTCAATGCTTTTCTATCTTAACTAAGACCAACATATCTTGCTAAAAGAGAAGGAAAGGCAGCAGGAGCTATAAATTACAGGGGGTAACGCACTGCACATTGTTTTAGCTGAACTATATAAGCATCTTTCAGTTCCTGAGTCTCTGAAGACTCAACCTTCCTCATGCTCAAGTCTCTCGGCCACTGAGGGCAGGGAAGTGTCCTCAAGCCTGTGGTTTGCAAACTGTGTGCTGACGCACCCTGGGCCACTGCAGCAAATCACAGGGCACTGCAGGGTTTCTTCTATTAATACTTCGGAGGGAAACACACCAATGCTGCCTCCCTGGGGGATACCATGTGAACTCCTGGTTTGGGGGATTCAGAGTTTTGACATTAGCTCATCACTAGCTCACACTTCATCCCCTTTCACGATATCATATCTCTGCAAAGCTGAGGTTTTGGCTGCTGCTGTGATAAAAAGTATGCAGTGAAAATCAGTGTGAAACAAGATGCAAGGATAGCCTTATCCAATCAGATGCCAAGGTCTGAGAAGTTATGTGGGGCCCAATCACAAGCAAGTCATTGTGGTTCCTTAAGAATAAAACAAAAATATATTGTTTTCTTTCCATTTATGTTCAGTTTTTCAAACGGCCACAAAGTTGTTAGAATATACACACTTAAGTGGCTTAGACTTACCTCCTTACTAAATAGAGCTGGGAGGTATTTATTTGGCCTTGATACTGTGAAAAAAAATTACTGAGACACTGTGGTCACTGTGAATTGAGAATTTTGGAACCTCTACCCTAGGCCTCTGAGCTGCTCCCACAGTGTCATCAGGGGCCATCTCCAAGGGTCTCTACCTCTACAAGGTGGGGAGGGGCAGATTCCAGAAGGGGACGAGGCAAGGTCTCCCAGCTGTCTCCACTTCCACATCCCCTGGGAACTGACCTGAAGGTCAGCAGAGGTGAAATCTGTTCTTTGGCAGCTTCGCTCAGGAGGAGAGGCCTCAGAGTCACCTCTAACTGAGGACAGGCCCTAAAGCCAGTGAGTGGAGAAGGGGGTCTTTGCAGTTCTTCAGGTGAGGATTTTTTTGATTAAAAAAATCCTTTTTGATAAGGTAGTTTCCATCAGTGGGGAAGGAGGCAGAAGGTCCTTTTAAAGGAACCATGGGAGTCATCAAGGAGGACGGCTCCCATGTGTGCATGTGTGTGTGCACACATGTACAATGTGTGCATGCACGGGAGGGCAGCCAATCACATGGGACCCATGGCTCCACGGGTGAAGGGTGGTGAGTCCTTCCTTAGAGAAGAACAGAAACAGTCCCTGACATTGGGCAGGGTCACCAGTGAGTGTACCGGGAGCTTCCCTTCAGGAAAAAGTGGGGGCCACTCTCAACACAGGTCTTTGAGGCCAGATGTGGGCATCTGGATCATGAAGGGTGGCCACATTGGTGAAGAAACAGATGGGGACACAGAGGCTTCAACCATGGAGGCCTTGGCAATGAGGTCATCACTGGAGCTATCACTGTGAATGCTGCTTGGGGTGATACCCAACAAATAGAAATTAGCCTCAATCTCCATGAAAACAACAACAATGGCAAAAAGGAAGGATGAGACTTCTCCAGCAAGAGTCTGCGGGGAGTGGGGCCACTTTCTCCCCTCCCGCTCCTCTTTCCAGCCAGGTCAGATATGGCTCCCGTGGACCTCAGCTTTCCAGGGCTCCTCACACCCTGCCTTTCCTAGCTGACTGTTGGAAGAAGCCTACATCTGGCGTCAACCCCTGGGCTTCTCCTGGCGGGGGAGAAGGGGTGTCCGGGTGTAGGTGTCCCTGCAGCAGTAGCAGGGTCCTGCTGCTCCGGATCACCCACTAGCAAGTCTGGGAAGGGGCCTGTTATTTGTTGTTTCACCACAAGCATCTGCTGTCCTTAGAGAGGAGAAGAGACCATTGCAGACCTACTTTAATGTTAAAAGAAGTCACAGAACTCACAGGGGAGAAAAACAAAAC
This sequence comes from Pan paniscus, assembly GCF_029289425.2. Classification (NCBI taxonomy): domain Eukaryota; kingdom Metazoa; phylum Chordata; class Mammalia; order Primates; family Hominidae; genus Pan; species Pan paniscus. The sequence continues at coordinate 29,028,733 of NC_073263.2, read as the reverse complement.
ATTTTAACAAAGGGAGAGAGGAGTACAAAGGGTTGGGGAAAGCTATGCTTGGATCTCACTATTCTGCACACCTGAGGGCCTGTGGTCCCTGGGGAAGTTCAGCCTTCCGCCTGTCCGCATGGCTGGCTACTTGCCAAGGACACCTGGGATTGCTCCAATCCCTTCACTCACGGAGGAAGCCACACCTGCACATGGTGGGCTGCTCCCAGGACCACACTAGATGGAGGAGGAGTGCTCACTGGTAAAGAGAATAGCGGGCAATAGGAACAGACCATGTGTATTTCAGCTTTGCTGACTGATTCCTGGGGAAAGAGAATAACAGATGGTCAAGAGGGAAGATGGGATCAAGCAATGAGAATATGGCAAATATCTGGTCCTGTCCTTGACCTACAGTGAAAGCCACATCCCCAGGGTTTGGGGATCATTTTATTTGTAAGGTCTCCATGGTCCAGACTGAACCAAACCGTTTCATCAGCCAAATATTAGAAATTTCAACATGAACTCTCATATTTTTAATCCAACCAGATTTGTGCTTTTGACCTTGTTCTAGATCACAGAGTATTTCACGACAGGGTAGACAGTGGCAGGAAGCCATGGAACATCTGCATCTTGCAGACAGCATCTCATTTTATAAGAGGGGACCCAGATGGATCAATGCAGACTGATGAATGAGCTGCCATCTGCAAATAGCAGAGTCAAGGCCTGATGAGTTCCACTGTGAACTGTTAGGAAGCTGTCTTTATAACAACAGAGACGTGAAAATTATGATTCCCTGCTAAGGCTACAGCAGCCCACCACTGTGCTGGGTAAGATACTTCATTCATCTAGGCAGGTTTGCACTGGCTTATTACAGGAGGCATAATTGCTTTTGTTACACATTCACAGGAATCAGGAAAAGACATTCTTTATGCTCCTCATTTTCAATGCCCTACTTACCAACTTCATCCCTGATGTTTGCAAGTTCGATTGACAGCTCTTTTTCTTTCACAAGGGCACTTTCATTCTGAAAAAACAAAAACGGATACCGAGAGTCCCCTAGTTTTATGCTAGATAAGCACTTTCACATGATTAATTAATGAATCGTATTAAGCAAATATTTATAAGTCTAGTCCTTAGGAGATAATTTTCACATTATATAAGCATGTAAAAACTTACAAAGTCAAGTCTGACTCATTCATTTGTATCCCATTCAAATGGCAAAGCTTGCATTATAATATTAATAATACCCGTGGTTGTGTTTTTGTCTCGATTACACTCCTGTATATCATCCTGCATTAATTCTTTGCAAATTTATGTCCCACCCATTAATCTATTGCCACATATTATTATACAGTGTTTATTATTATCACTACTATGAGATTTCCGACCATTAAAAAAGTCTGTGCCATATTTCTCTGAGGGCCAAATGCTTGTTTTACCAACTGTTTTTTAAACTTACCCTTTTGTCCATACATGATTAGCTACTTAATCAATAATAAAGATCAGGGCAGAAGGCTTAGCATGAAACATTTCTCTTTGTAATACCACCAACAACAATATTTAAGGTTTCCAAGTTTTTTGTTCCACTGTCAGCATCAATAGATGAAAAAAGGAAATCTCAGGCTTGAAATACCATTTAGTGCAAAAAATGCCCCATATAACTAAATGACTGCTAAGTTGTTTTCAAATCAAATACATCCTCTGATATAAAGTAGGGAAGTAGTTGAAGATGTGCTGAATTTGTAATCTGCGTTATTGAGTCACTATAAACAGCATATTATGATTTTATTACTCACAATTACCAGAAAAGATGTGCTATATAAATTCTCTTCAAGTTTGAGATACCAAAACTACAGGCCTTCAAAGAAAGTCTCTGTCATTCTGTAGCATGGACTCTCGAAGCAAAGTGATTTCCAGGGAGGGAATTTTGAGTAAAATGTGGACCGAATACCTAGCATGAGTATCATCGGGGCCTTGAGAATGTTCTTTCTTCCTTAACCACTGTTGCCTTTGGTTTCAGCACCTCTGAAGGACGTGTGCGGAATGTGACCAGACCGTTCTCACAATATTGTTTCTGGTGTGCTGTTTTTAGACGCGGGGAACAAGTGTGCTGCTTTGGGTTGGTGGGAGGGTCTCGGGTTATCCAGAGGGCATTTGCTAAGCTGTGTCATAATATTCATCATGCCAAAAATAAAACTCTATTTCATAATACGCTGAGAGCTATTTTCATTGTGGGAGTCAAAAATTATTAGCTAATGGTTTCCTTAAGAAAATGTAGCAATAGATCTGTCCCTGAGGGAAATGGACCCTGCTATAGTCTGAAGGTATGTGTCCCCCTAAATCCCCCTAAAATTCATGTTGAAATCCTCACCTCCAAGCTGATGATATTAGGAGGTGGGGCTTCTGGGAAGTGATCAGGTCATGAGGGTGGAGCCCTCAGGAATAAAATTAGAGGGATCCCAGGGAGCTGCCTTGCCCCTTCCTCCGTGTGAGGATACAGCCAGAAGGTACTAATGTTTACGGGAAAGTGGCCCGCACCTGACACTGAAACTGCTGGAGCCTAGATCTTGGGCTTCCCAGACTGCAGAATTGTGAGAAATAAATTTCTGTTATTTATAAACCACCCAGTTTATGACATTTAGTTACAGCATCCCAAAGACACTAAGACAGACCCAACGGACACCTCCCATCTCATTTCTGAAGTTCTCTCCTTCCATCCCAGCCCATAGCATCCTTGTTTTCCCTGAATTTCAGAGTTAACAACTACATCTGAGAGCATGTATTTTATTGCATAATCCTACTCTGTATCTCAATATTCCTACTCTAATGCCACACCCACTGTGCAGGGTTGTCATGAGGATTAAATTAATGTATGTGATGTAGTTAGTGTCCAGCATTTAGCAAGCTCATACAAGTGTAAGTTGTTATTATATTTCTGTTTCCTTTTATTTCATTTGCAACTGGATAACACCCTATATATAATAGGTGCTTTTCCATATTAATTATCTAAATGCATTTAGAATTTGCATATCAGTCTTATACTTTTTTTTTTTTTTGAGATAAGATCTCGCTCTGTCACCTAGCCTGGAATGCAGTGGTGTAATCATGGCTCACTGCAACCTCTACCTCCCAGGCTCAATGTATCCTCACACCTCAGCCTCCCAAGTAGCAGGGACTACAGGTGCATGCCACCATGCCCAGCTAATTTTCTGTATTTTTAGTAGAGACGAGGTTTCACCATGTTGCTCAGGCTGGTCGCAAATTCCTGGGCTTAAGCAATCTGTCCAATCTGTGGCTGCCACAGTACTGGGATTACAGGTGTGAGCCACCGTGACTGGCCTTATGCTCTGTTTTTGTAAGCACCTTCCTGGTCTGCCCTGATTTTGCTTAATTTTTGACGTGGTTCAGAGATTGGAGAAGCCAGAACAGGGAACATGTTCTAATCAGACCGATCACAGGGATTACATACTCATTCAAACAGCAGCATAATATGACCAGATGACAATCAATGTGTTCCTGTAGGTTAAGCAAATTTGGTATTTTGGAGAGCACTAATTTTGGTACTGACCCTGAAATAATCTTAACCTAGTGGAAAAACCAACTTGCTTTTACTGTCAAGAATAGTTCTGAATACTCATATTCTCTAATTCCTAAACACGTTCCTAAATAATTATCTAAACACAGCCAGAGAATTGAAATAGTATGCTTATCAGTCCAGAAATAGCATTATACAGTGTTCACTCTCAGAGTAATGAGAGTTGCAAAGACTTAGACTGGGCCAGGCAGTGAACAATCAGAAAATAACAAAAACAACAAATCAACTCTAATTTCTAACTGAAAGCCAACATCTCCCTCAGCTCCCTGTCATGGCCCCTGCTGGACGTTAACAGTCATGCCCTAGGGATCTCTCACATCATAACAAATCAGTCCACACTCCCAGCCACAGAAGAATCAGGCCTGTGGGGAAGAAGTGGCTGGAAGGCCCTATGAGAGGGACAGGCCTCTTCGGTATGGCGCTGACTATGAGGGAGACTGCTGATGAAGACCTTCAGACTTGAATCACTTTGGTGAAAACCTAATGCTGATGTTTTGTGGTCAGGCCTTCCCTGTCCATCTGTTGCTTTAGGAGAAACACAAATAAGATTGATGGAAACCAAGTGAGAATGTAAAAAAAAAAAAAAGCAAGAAAAGAAAGGAAGGAAGGGGATGGGGAGAGAGAGAGGCAAGGAAGTGGAAAGGAGATAGAAGTGAGATTAGAGACCTTGTACCATCTCCATTTGGGGAAGCAGAGGCTATTAAAACAGATCACGAAGACCCAATGAAAATGACCCCATCCACCCTTTTGCAAGTTCAGGCCCTAAAACCAGCCAGTTCCAAACTATAGTCATTAGATGGCTTTCCAAGGAAGGGTTGGCTGCCAAAGATAAGCAACAAACCTGATGACTCAAATGTCAAGGAAAATAACTTAACTCTGGCAAGTTCTGGCTAAGTATTATTTACTAATTACTACAGGTGATTCATGCTGTCCACCACCAAACACTCTCTGTAGTCCAGGCACAATGTTAGGTAAGCCCTTTATGTCATTTACTCCTCCAGACACTGTCCAGAGCGTCCCGGGTCTTATTTGTCTTTATGGAGGAGGAAACTGGGACTCTATGGTGAAGCGGCTGGCCCCTGCACAACCCACCAGGAAATGGCAAAGGCAGGAGTTTCCACCCATCGTCCACACTCTTCATCAAACACGAGCACACCAAGATTTCCCCTCCTAGCCATGCTTAGATAGATGAAACAACAAGATCCAAATTGCACTGAGCCTCGGCTTGGATCTGAGCACTTATTACCATGAAGCTTTTCATGTCTGACTGGGAGAGAGGCAGGGTCCGCTCCTGACTACTCTGTCTCAATGAAAGAATGCCCTGGCTGCATTCACATCCCACTCCACAGCCTGAACTGCCTGTCTGTGTCCTGGGTGTTGATTTGTGAGTTGCACATTAGTCTGTTTCCAGCGTCTGGACCCATTTCAGCATCGCTTACTTGGGCTATAACTTCTGAGAGAGTAGTTGTTTAGTTTTCCCCACCAGCTTCTAGAAGGATGCTGTCTGATGACCTCTGAATATGTTGCTGCTGAAGATGCTGGCACAGCTCTGCTCTGGCTCGCTGAGGCCAGCCTGCGCAGTTTGGCGACAGCCCTTCCTCCATAAGTGCTTGTTTTTGAAATGATATCAACTCTTCTAATTTATGAATCCTCTGCATAAAGTAAGTTACTTTTTGCTTCCTGCAAGCCAAACCAGAATGACGTAGTGCCACCCTGCAATGAAATGAGTCAATAGCTGTGACTGCAGGAACACTGTTCCTTAGGCAAGAGTGAACTTAAAGGAATCTTCCATTTACTGCTCTTTGCCTCAAAAAGTTATTCCTCCATCCATCAAGGTTCAACAGAATCCAGTGTGATCTTGCAAGGCCCTTAGGTTCTGTTGAACACCCGGGATTCCCTTGGAAAGGATCTCAAGTCATTACTCCCCTCCATTCCCCAAACTATGCCTGGTCTGGGTGATGACACTGTGGGTTGACTGAAATATGATCAAGGCCTCCTCTAAGGGCCCAGGGTTAGATCAGTGCCTCTCTAAATGGGGGATGAGTGGAAAATTCCTAATGAGTGCCAAGTACATGAGCTCCTGTTTTCACTCAAGAGGGCTAAAAATAGAACTCAGTGTTAATCATCCAAACTGCCCTGGTGATATAGTCCAGAAATTGCAAAGCCTAACGAGGCCACTCCTCTAAAATTCTGTTTACTCTATGACAGGCTTAACTGGAAATTGACACTTTAAGAACATTTATTTAAGCCCCCAAACAGCAGCTGTTTCTTCTTAGCTACCTCTTTCATTTGTTCATGTACCGCTCTCCTTTGCACGCTGAGTTCTCCATTCATTCTAGTGTGGTCTATCTCTTATTCACAGATGGAATGCAAGACAAGCTACTCCCATGAAACATCCAACTCACTCCCTGTACGTCTTGCCTTAAACATACCCCTGCAAGTCTGCTACAGTGAAGCCTCCACTTCTTTTTAGACATGGCTCCCAATCTAAGACTCTTTGCAAACTCGCGGGGATACTGCCTTTCACTTTTCCTTGCTAGAGCAGCCTTGCAAAGCAGACAACCCACTAATCATCCCATTAACCTCAAGCAATCAGATGTGTGGCCAAAGCCCAGGCAAGCCTCCCATACTCTGTTATTTTAACATGTGTGGTCAATGGGCGTTATCTCTTCTGATGGTTGATGCTATCCCGTGAAGCTGGTGGTAATGGGAAGTGAAAACGCCCGTCCTTGTTAGCATCATCCGTGTGATTCTCTGCTTGGGCATCAGCCACCTGTGCCACTCCTCAAATTAGAAACCAACAGAACAGCTATTTACTCCTAAAACTGAACGCTGGGTAAATCTGAGGTGCTTTCACCCCAGTTCATCCAGAAATAGGAAATGTATACCAAATAACACATACTCACTGAGTGCCTACTATGTGCCTGGCAGACATTTCTGCTCTCAAGAAGCTTGACGTCCAGAGAGTCAGTAAATGGATGAACAATTACAGAACACTGTGATCTAACCCAGCAGGGCAAGGCTGTCTTGGAGATTTAAACTGAGAGCAGCAGCATATGCAGAGAGTACCCCAGGCAAAACAGCATCTGGGACTTTTTGGGAACCTCTCTCAGTCCATCAGATGGGCCCCTTTTCCCTCTAACTTTCTGCCTCTGGTCTATGAAATTCCCTGCAGGAATTCTTGGTTGGCTACATGGGGTACTGAGCACAATTTCATCAAACTCACTGCAGATTTGAGCATTTTCATCAGCTCCTTCTTCCCCACCTGATTTTTTTTAAAAAAGAAAATACATGTATATGTAAATTTAAAAATATACACGTAAGCCCAAAGACTTCCAAATAATCTTTCCTATATTTTTAGCCTGCTCTGAAATCCGTGTGGATCAGGAAAATCCAACCCTGTGAGCTGGGCCATTTTTTCCCAAGCTAAACCATCGAACCACAACAGGAAATTAAATAAGAGAGCTATAGAATTCTGGTATTTGATGAAACCTCCAGATCTTTTAAAATTGTGAATTAAAAAAATTCAAATGTGGCACACATGCACACTAAATTGCAAAAAGGTTAAAGGTTTTTTTACGCTTCTCAGAAACATTATTGCTTTTTACGTAGGGCTCTATGAGTTTAAATTAGGGTTTAAAATCAACATGGTAGAACTTCATCTTCATATGAAAACACTCTCTTTTGTATTTCAAAATGAACCAGCTGCAAGGAAACAGCAACAAAATACAAGTATCTGAGTTGTTTTCATACCACCTTTTGTGGCTATCGCACTCGTTTTCAATACTAATACTATGAAGATTGGCCAGATCCATAATATATAATAGCTCTGTGGGAAAATCCCATAGGAGGTGGATTGACCTTTTGTTTTTCATTTCAGTTATTATAGCTTTAAAGAAGTACTGATAGCATGCCTTGAGTTAATCAATAAGTATTATTTCTTCCACATATAATTAACACTAGGGCCTCTGTGTTTTTGTATAATGATCTGCTTTTCTGCTGTGAAATGAAATTTCATATAGGCTTGTCAGAAACAAAGTATCCTTCCCATTTAATACTCTTCAATACATTTCAGTGTCTACTTGTATGAAAAATGAGCAAAGTCATACTGTGTATTAGAAGAAATCAAAATGATTACAAACGCATAATTTCAGCCTTTGCCTTTGTGCATGTGGGGAAGAGTCACTGGGTAAAAAGATATCTAGCTTTCCCAAGAGGCTGTAGTTAATAAGGGAATATCACACCATACCTGGATTACTAATGAACAATGGCAAAGGACAGAGATTAATGGGGCCAAGGAGAAGAAATGCTGATCCAAAGAAGTCATGCTGGGAAATTCTGGTCTCAGAGTAAGTGCAGGAAAAAGGAGAATTAGCCAGTTGCCTGCGTTTTAATCCATTTGTGTATCACTTAAGAAGTTTCTTGATCCTTCTGGATTCTATCTTCCTCTAATAACCCTCCCAAATTTATTACTGTCAGAGCACATACACATACATGGGAGGAACAGTGAGGTGCCTCTCCCAACTCCCACCCCTGCCAAGAATTTAGAGACAAGGTAAATAAGACTAGCCTCTGAGATTAGAATCAAGGCTAGGGTAGAGATATGCAAATTAACCCCTAAAGGGACAGGACCATACCTAAACCAGCAAGTGTTGCTGTTGGACTGAATCTATAACATGGTCTGAGGAATAACAGTCCATTACAAGAGGAGTTGGACAGTGAAGGGAGCTTAGGAAAGGCAGTCACCAGGGCCAGGAACATTTCAGGGGAGCAGGGATATGGGAGATGAGCCCAGAAGGCTTTTGAGGCCACCAGATTCTTATAGAGCAACTCGCTGGCTCAGATTCCATTCGCATCAAGGCTTCTTATGAGCTAGACTTTTGACTCTAAAAAGAAATAACATGTTGATCAGGCTTGTTATTGTTTGCTTGTCAGTTATATTTCGTATCGTTAAAAAGGAAGCTCGTATTATAGTTCATACATCTAGTTTATTCCTCTTAATAACTCAACAATTCTAACAATCATCAGCTCAGGAAGGTTATGGATAAGGAGTTTCTGTGCATGTAGAGCTCCTGGCTTCATCCTGGATCAGGTTGAGTCTGTAGGTGAATGGGCCCTTTGGGATCCATCTGGGTCATATCATTCCTTTCAAATACCTGTGGACGAGTCTTTCTACAGACTGCATCTCTGCTCAAAAGCCCAAGATAGATCCCTACTTTTTATTTAGCTCAAGTTTAAAAACCTGGGTCTTTGGCCAGGCATGGTGGCTCACACCTATTATCCCAACATTTTGGGTGGCCGAGGTGGGTGGATCACTTGAGCCAAAAAGTTTGAGACAAACTTGGGCAATATAGCGAGACCCCAGCTCTGCCAAAAAAAAAAAAAAAAAATAGCTGAGCGTGGTGGTGCACACTTGTGGTCCCAGCTACTTGGGAAGCTGAGGTGGGAAGATTGTTTGAGTCTGGGAGTTCAAGTTTATAGTGAGCCATGATCACACCACTGCACTCCAGACTGGGTGACAGAGGGAGACCCTATCTCAAACAAAACAAAACAAAAAACAAATCAACCAACAAAAAACCTGGGTCTGGCTTTCATGCTGGAAACTTCCCCACACTCCCTATGCACCATATCTCCCACTGTGTTTACCATGAGGTTGCCCCTCTCATGTTTCATAAAATGAAGCTAAAAGACCTTTCCTTATGTGCTCCTTGCTTGGAATACATTCCTTCTCTTTAGTTTAATAAAATTCCACCCATTCTTCAAAGGGTAATTCATGTTCCACTTTTGCCAAGAAACCTTGCCTATGGTTCTAGCCTGACTTCTCCTTTCACTAAATTCCAGAAACAGGTATGGTCAGTACCGCATAACTTTCACTTAATTATACTCCAGTCTTGTGCTAATGTTTAATTGTTCTGTGTGTGTTATTGTTGCCTATCCACTTATAAGTTCTCTGGAAAAGGTAGAAATACAACCAAACCAATTATCGGTAAACTACATAAGGGCCGGCCATGCCTTTTAAGAATTATTTGATGGTCCCAATAGTAACAAGGCACAGAGTAAACCAGTAATAAATATTTCCAATGGATAGGTCTTTATAAGTTGGAAATACATAAGCACAAACAGCTTTTAGACAATTTGTTCACTTAACATTTTTTTTCATTATATACTCTAGGCAAGATTCCAGTTTCCCCTAAAAAATTAATGCTAAATAAGCATCCTCATATTCATGATTTTTAGTTGATATTCAGTTTTCGGTCAGATCTCTGGAACTGATTACTTTAAAAGTATCTTTAATTGTCCCACCATGTTTTTCAGAACAGCTTTAGCTGCACTATGATCAAACTGTTAAATTGTTTTGATTTCTCAAAATGAAGTTTGCTATTTTGATCTATATGAAGTTCTGAGGAGATATTTATTGTTTTAAGGTTTATCAAGCTAGGTTAAGGTAATCAGAAACAACTCTATCAACAATTTTACCAGGCCTCTTTTAAACTGTGTATCAACATTATTGGGGTGGTTAGAGTTGATTAACAGATTGAAGAACTTTGTTGTGGGATTTGGGAATTCTGATTTCTAGAGTTTGAAGTTGGAATGGAATCCTATCATGCTCCTAGTATACAATACCTGGCCCAATAGGTAACTATCAATTAAATAAATGATTTTGGCATACTGCCTGTGAAGTTATTCTGCAAAGTAGGCAACTACATAAAACAATGTGTTTTTTAATTTAAAAAGAAAGTCCTCAGTTCATTAAAAGAGCACCGGTGAAAATATATGTATAAAACTTCAAATGGGAATACTATTCTGAAATATAGCAAAGAAAAGACAAGAAATGTAGGTGTGAACATAATGAAAAAGCTGGTAAAAGCAGTGTAAGTTTTAAAGTTTTCATCAGTAAAAAATAATTTGTATAGAACTGGAAGTTTCAAAGCTAAAACACTGGAAAGTTACTTAAACATCATACTGCTAAAGAGATGAAGTAACATTAAATTATCTTCCAAAATCTCTGAATTCAAGAATGACATAGGGATAATCATTTTCAAGAACTTGATTTAAAACAAAATAGGGAAACAGATTCCCTTTGAAACATACTTTCTCAAACCAAAAGTCCTCCATATTACAGCCTCTATTTCTAAAACTTTTGCATTAGGATTTAGAAATATGAAATTTATAATACTGTTTTACATGTAGCAAATCTTTCCCTTTTATTATGACTATTGTTGTAAGTCTTCAATACTCTTTTGTGACCACTTCGCAAAAGGCTTAATCACTTCAGTGTTAGATGTGCAGACAATTGAGCGCAAATGCTTTATATTTCTTTCTGTTAAAAGCACATAAATGTGTATATAAATATTTTAGTTCATACTCATGGTAGCAAAGCCAAATCCACTGAAGTAGTTATTTCTATTGGAGCAAAACTAGTAAGTGACTTTTAAGGTATCAGTTTAATTTTCCTAGGTGGTAAGTAACCCTACTTTAGGTCAAAGTTCATAAGCAGACTGGTAACTAAGATGCTCCCAAGTGACCGCTTTTTGATGAGCATGTATATTAAGCCATATATTTTCCTTCTCCTGGTCACATACCTCAAGCTATCTAGATAGCTGATGTCCACATGGGTAGGAAGAAGGCAATTTCCACAATTCAATTGTGAAATCCCATTTCATGCATCTTGTAGAAATCCAAATATGCATGACAATAAAATATCTCACAGAGACAAGAGTTCTTGCCAACAGATTTCTAGTAATGAAATTAAAAGCATATCCTAATCCCTCTGCTAGCTCACAACAGTAGGCAAATGTCAAAAGCAAAGAAAGGCTTTGTGTTGGAATTGCTATATAATTCTTGCATACTCTATTTTCAGTTCCCTGGCTGTGAATTTTTCTCCTAGGAAGACTTGAACACACCCTCAGACTCTCTCTGGCTTTTTAAGTTTTCACTTCTATGTTTATTCATCTCTCCGTGATGCAAAGAAGTACAGATAGAACAACTATACTGTGTGCTTTCTTCTCTGATGTGAAGAATGTAAATTACAAGAATGAGTGCTGTTTTGAAAAAAGAGTGGTAAACTTTCAAAGTTAGCACTTGGCGAAGAAAAACATGCCTAACTAATCTAAATTCCCCAGTGGAACGTCTTAGGTTTCACAGGTACATTAAAATGCATTAAGAATATTGCAAAGATCTCTTGGCAGTTTTGATTTCAAGATGTTGGAGCAGAATCCTACTATTTCAGGAAAATGCAACAGTTACATTTGAGACTGCAGGAATACAGAATTATGTAAGGCACTGCAGAGTATGTGAGAGCAAATGTTTCTGTGAACACCACTCACAATTCAGCACATTGGAACGAGTAAAGGGAGCCTCCTGTTCACCAACAAAGCGCACACGCATGCTAGGGGGACAGGCACAGAGGTGGCTGGCTCACGGCTTTCTCTCTGCCCTTGCAAAGGAGGAGGGGGAAGAAGAGAGAGGGAAGGCAAAGTACCGTCTTGTCCAGGCACTGAAGGCAGTTATAAGGCTTGCAGCAGCAATGGCCCATCCCGGCAGGCTGGCTGGCAAGGGGACCTCCTTCATTCAAGGTGTCAGCGGGCAACTCCTAAGCCGAGGTACCGGCACACACGAAAGGGGCGCGCCGCTGGGAGCTGTCACAACTTCCATGTGGTTCCCTTGGCTACCTTATTTCTCCTAAACTTCAGGAATCCAGGAGGCAGAGGAATGAGAGGAGGAGGAGAGCAGGGCAGCAGCGATCAGATCTTGCTGCTGCGGGAGGGAGGGCGGGCGGGAGCCAGGAAGGGAGGGGACAGGCAGGAGGGAGGGTCACTTTGCCACTGGAGTCCTCAGGGTGAGGCAAATCAATAGTCGCATAACCACAGAGCATTTACCAATGCCGGCTCCCTAAAAGGACAGCCTGCTCTCCGCTGGGTGCGCGGCCGCTCCCAGCCCTCCCCTGGCGGGGATGCGCCTCCGCACCGCGCAGACACGCCTGGAGCGGACGCAGGAAGCACAAAAGGCGAGCCTGGGCTTCAGGGTACTGCCTGGGGACGCCCGAAAGGGCTGCCAGGGCTTGGCTCTGCTGCAATCCTAGCTCCTATTTTTCTGGGAAGTAAAAATATTTATAAACGTGATGTATATGGCCTCTCCTCCCATGAAACTCTTCTCAGAATATTTGTTGCTAATGGGAACCGCCAATTTCTCATTTTCTAATTTGCATGCCATGAACAATTTTTTTGCCTTATTCGATGAAATCTTCATATTTAAAATATAACTGTGAAGTCGCTTGCCTAGGCTGACATACACACACCATTCAACTGGCTTGAGTAATTAAAATTGGGGCTTGGGGCAGGTATCTCTCCTAGGCAAACTGGCATAAAAGCCTTGAAGGACTTGATCTTTCTAGTTTTTCACACAGTTAAACATCAGAAAAGGAAAGAATCAGGGAGCAAATGTTTGTTTCTGTTTTCTCAAAAAAGACTTGGTATTTAAAAATATATTTCTGTAATCCTGAAAGTAAAAGAAGCAAATATTTACATGATTGATTTTATATGCCCTGATACCCCTCAGAGGAGAAATCTTGAAATTCCTCATGTTTAGAAATATACAATTACAGTTTTGCCCACTAAATTGCCTAAGGCTGTAAACAGACAATAGTTGTTAAAACTAGATGATTTTACTAACTTAACTGAGATTTTCCAAGCAGATTTTAATTAAGTAGTATAGGCTCAGAGAAAGGCAAGTATTTAGTGATCAAATAGGAACAGACTGGAATGTCTGCCTTAAACTTGAAAGAATAAATGGAAACCTTTCTTTAAAGCTAACAGGTAAATTAGCATAATCCTTCAGGAAGGCGACTTGGCTGTACCTATCAAAATATTGAATGTACGCACACCTTGACCCAACATTTGCACATCTATGCTATAATAATATTCACATAAATACACAAGCTTGTATGCATAAGGATCTTCAATTCAGCATCGTTGGTAACAGCATAAAAATGTGGAATATTTTAGATTTTCAATGCCTTTCTATTATATGGAAAGATGATATACATTGTTGACTGAGAAAGCAAAGTTTTATTAAAAAAACAAAGCAAACATACACATTTGCATATGTTTGGAATAAAGCTTTGGAAAGATTCACACATTCATGGAATAGCAGCCGACCCTTAAGGAATGGAAAACAGGAGGGAGTGAATGTCCACTTTTTACCCTCTCATGAGCATGTTTTATTTCTACTGTTTTAAAACAAAGTGTGCCAGGGAAAAGGCAGGGACCCCCATCTGGGCTCTGTGATGTTGTGAGGTCCAGAGCTCCCTCCTGCTCACTTGGGCTAATGCTCCTTGGCAGTGAGCTTGGGCAGACCTCTCAGAGGGAAAGAAGCTCACAGTACCTTGAGCTCAAACCTGGGCTGAAAGCTGTTTCTAGGGCTTTTGAAATCTGTGAGAAAAACTTTATGTTGCAAAAAGTGGTGGCTTAGTATACCCCCACGCTCATAGCAGCATTATTCACAATAGCCAAAAGGTGGAAGCAACCAGAACATCCACCAACAGAGGAATGGATAAACAAAATGTGGTGTATGCATGCAGTGGAACATTAGTCAGCCTTAAAAAGGAAGGAAATTCTGACAGGTGCTACAAAACATGCCTAAATAATCTGACACGTGCTACAAAACAAGCCTAACTCATCTAAATTCGTCTTAGGATGAATGAAACTTGAGGATATCATGTTAAGTGAAATAAGCCAGTCACAAAAGGACAAATACTGTACGATTCCACTTATATGAAGTACCTAGAGTGGTCGAATTCACAGAGACAGAAAGTGGAATGGTGGTTGCCAAGGGCTGGGGACAGGGAGAAGTAGGGAATTGTTGAATGAATACAGAGTTTTAGTCTTAGAAGATGAAGAGTTCTGGATTCGCACTACAATGCCAATATACAGACTGTTCCCCACTTATGATGGTTCCATTTATGACTGTTCCACTTTACGATGGCGTAACACATTCAGAAAACTCCTTGACTTACAATGGGGCTAAAGCAGGATAAATCCCTCGTAAATTGAAAATACCGTTAAGTTGAAAGTGCATTGTCATAACCCTGTTGGAAGTTGAGGATCATGTGTACTTAACAATAAACTGTACACTCAGAAATAGTTAAGATGGCAAATCTTTTGTTATATTTTATCGCAGTTTTTCTAAAAGAGAAGTGGTAGCTTGCATTTATCCGGAGGCAAACAGCTCCTGAGCTGCAGGTATGGATTAAATCAAGACAGAGCAAAGCCCTATTGTGGACAGAGCCAGGTGGGGTGGGAAGGCCTGCAAAGCTAACTAAGCTCCCTACATTGATTTAAAGAATGCTTTCTTCCAGCTCAGTCGTCTTCCTGCAGATAGTTCCCTTTAGGAAACAGTTTTATTCTAAATTAGAGTTTAGAGTGCTCTATACTAGAAAATTACTTCTTATTCTTAGGAGATGTATGAGAGCCCTTGCTAACCAGTTGCTCACAGGAGATTAGCGTGAGACTGGAGGATCTACACAAAGAGAGGCGATTTTCAGCTTCTCTTCTTGGGCACAGAGGGCACTGAAGGGCACGGCACTTCCGTAGTCCAGTCCTTCCTATGTTGGTGAAATCGCACATGTACTATGATCTCAGTGCACATGACCCAGATTTTGAGAAATGTATTCATGTTGTAGAATTGTGCCTTGTTTTCTTTACATGTTATAAAAATTTCAAACATACTGAAAAATAGAGCTAAATACCAAAGGTCTTCATATCCCTATTTCCAGGTTCAACCGTCATCAAGGTGTTGGCACACTTGTTTCATCTATCCTTTTTTACTTTTATGTTTTTACTTTTTCTTCATATACCCATCACCCCAATTCAGCAATTACCAAGACTGTTAACCTTATTTTCACTTGTCCCTTGTCTTTCTTTTTTCTTTGTTAAAGTATTTCTTTTTTTTGTATGTTTGTTTGTTGAGACAGAGTCTCACTCTGTCCCCCAGGCTGGAGTGCAGTGGTGCCATCTCAGCTTAATGCAAACTCCGCCTCCCAGGTTTAAGCAATTCTCCTGTCTCAGCCTCCCAAGTAGCTGGGATTACAGGTGCGTGCCATCACGCCCAGGTAATTTTTGTATTTTAGTAGAAATGGGGTTTCACCATGTTGGCCAGGCTGGTCTCAAACTCCTTACCTCAAGTGATCTGCCCACCTTGGCCTCCCAAAGTGCTGGGATTACAGGTGTGAGCCACTGCACCTGGTCTGTTAAAATATTTCTATGTTAAAGTATTTTCTAAGCAAAACCCTACATGCTGTAGTATGCATTGCTAAAAATTATGAACATTTTCTTACCTAACCACAATGCCATTAAAACAATAAAAGTGACAATAATTCCTTGGTATCCAATATCTAGCTCATAAAAAAATTTTGCTGGTTTCTAAAAAAAAATTTTCCTGGTTTCTTTGTTTGAATCAGGATCCAAACTAGGTCTATGTATTACATCAGGTTTTAAGTATCTTGGGTCTCCTATGAACAGCAATCCCCACCCCTCCTCTCCTTTTGCTGCCATGCCATTGACTTGTTCAGAAACTGGGTCAGCTTCCCTGTAGAATGTCCTACATGCTGGATTTGCCTCTTTGTTTCTTTGTAATGTCACTTCACCTGTTCCTGCATCCCTTTAAGTGAAATTTAGCTCTCAAATCTGGGTCAGATTCAAGTTCAATTTTTGGGATAACATCTCAGAGGTGATGCTGTGTGCTTCATGTTTCATTCTGTCGGGAAGCACACCGTGTCTGGGTGTTCCAATTTTAGTGAGCTAGAGTGGATCAGGATGTGATAGCCTCATCTCCACTGTTAAGTTCCCCATCAACCTTTCATATAATGGCTTCATTTGTTAATAATTATTACCTCAATCAATTATTTCACTGGGGACTGCAACATAATGTTCTGATTATTTTTGTCTTTTTGCGTTTATTAGATGGAATTTTTATATAAAAAAAGAATTTTTCTTCAACTGGGGTGACTTCTTTGATATACATTTTTAAATTGATACATATTTGTACATATTTATGGGGTACATGTTATATTTTGATACATGCATACAATATGTAATAATCAAATCAGTGTAATTAGGATATCCATCACTGCAAACATTTATCATTTCTTTGTGTTGGGAACATTCTAAATCTTATCTTCTAGCTATTTTGAAATATACAATAAATTATTGTTGGCCAGGCATGGTGGCTCACACTTATGATCCCAGCACTTATGGAGGCCGAGGTGGGCAGATCACTTTGAGGTCAGGAGTTTGAGACCAGCCCAGCCAACATGGTGAAACCCCATCTCTACTAAAAAAAAAAAAAATTAGCCAGGCATGGTGGCAGGCACCTGTAATCCCAGCTATTCAGGAGGCTGAGGCAGGAGAATCCCTTGAACCCTGGAGGCCGAGGTTGCAGTGAGCCGAGATCGTGTCACTGCATTGTAGCCTGGGCGACAAAAGTGAGACTCCATCTCAGAAAAAAAAAAAAAATTACTGTTAACTACAGTCACCCTACTGTGCTATCCAACACTAGAACGTATTCTATCTAACTATATGTTTGTACAACTAGGGCAATTTTAATTTCCTGCAATATAGTTTGTACAGGAAGAACAGGATAAATGCCTAATCATCTTTTACATGCCAATTTCCTGAATAAAGACTGTGGAAATGGTACCCAATGAGGTTGTTGTTGAGATTGTTGTTTGTTTCCTCTCACCTTTTAAAAACATCATTATAAATTATAAACTCATGTTTCTATTTTGACATACACAATATGTTTTAGTCCATTGCACTAATTACCATTTTTTGATGCTCAGTGTATCCCCTTTTTGGTCTGCAGCCCTTCTTTTTGGTCCCTCTGTCCTTTTAGCACAACTCACTTGTCTACCTTCCTTGCTTCCTGACACAAGATATCCTAGGCTCATCTTATGTATTTCCTCCTCCAGTTGTGCAGTCATCTATCCTTGCTAGGAGCCCTAGTTCCTTCTAGCTGGCAATGACAATTAGGTACCACAAACAATGGGTGCTGTTTGTTGTCTTTGGAGAGCCACTTGAAGGGAGCGAGATTTCTTTTGAAGGAAGTGAGCCTTCCCATAGACAAAATGTCCTTTGAAGAAATCACTGAATAAATCAGCATGGGGCCTTGGGCTAGGGGGAGAAGGAAGCAACTCCTTCTCTTGGAGCTTTCAGAGGCTGGGGCCTAAATTCCAGGTAGAGGAAAAATACTCAGTGAAATTCATTTTGAGAGAGATAAACTGGTCCTGATAATATGGCAGCAAGCTAAGGGCCATATAGGGAGGTCCCCTCTGAATAAAAATTCTCCAGGGACTCACCCAAATGCTTGGATACCTGAAAAAAGACTAAACTTGAAGGCAAATACAATGAAGGTTTAGACTGTTGTAATTTGGCATAAAAAGAAACCATGGGCTGGGCGTGGTGACTCACGCCTGTAATCCCAGCACTTTGGGAGGCCAAGGGAGGTATCACCTGAGGTCAGGAGTTTGAGACCAGCCTGGCCAACAGGGTGAAACCCTGTCTCTATTAAAAATTGTAATCCTAGCTACCCAGGAGGCTGAGGCAGGAGAATTGCTTGAACCCAGGAGGCAGAGGTTGCAGTAAGCTGAGATCATGCCACCACACTTCAGCCCAGGCAACAGAGCAACAGAGCGAGACTCTGTCTCAAAAAAAAAAAAAAAAAAAAAAAGAAAGAAAAGAAAAGAAATCATGACCTCACAGGCTTATGAAATTTGGGACATTTTGGCTCCCAATATTTAAAAAAGTTTGTGGTGATTTTTACTCCTGGCATATTTTCTTGCACTGAAGTAGCAACAAACATTTAGAAAAGTCATAGGAAAGCCTAATGGTGGGTCTCCTTGGAGAAAACTTTATGAACACTGTGTTTTGCAGCAATAACTAATGATAAGCATTACCTACCTGATCGACAACAGATGCCCGGCCCTGTGCTTAACGGCTTGTGCACTGTATCTCACGTAACTCTCACAAAACTCTGTGAGATAAGCACTATTATCATCTCCATTTTACAGATGAGTAAATGAGGCTCTGAGGTTGCACAGCCTGTCAGGTGTACATAAAGCCAGGAAGTGATTATGAGGGGTCATGAACTCAGGTCTAACTCTAAAGCTTATGTCTTAAGCCACTACGCTTTACTAACTGCACTGTAATTTGGAAGCCTTCCATCTACAAGGCCTGTAGAACTTCAGGCTTGTGTGATAACCTGGATAAGGAATCTGGGCATAGGGAAATGTAAAAGGAAATTCAAACATATAAATGGAATTGCCCCACATTTTTCTATCTTAGAGCAAGAGCCTCTATGTCAATGCTTTATAAAAAGTACATTTACAAACAAATATACAAACAACCTAAAAACTGACATAGTAGAAACATGCAGGTCAATGTTAAAATGTTCAATTTTATTAGTTCTGTTTCTTTGTCTTCCTTAAACTTGGAATTCCTTTCCCTCCCCTGCCCTCCGTCATCCTAGTCAGGCTCAAGTTTCCTTGGCTTAAACTCTGCTCCCCAATACTCCTTAGCACCACCTCACCTCCTCCAGGGCTCTGCCCAACCCTCCAATTTGGAGTGAATTCCCTCTTTCTCTGTGATTTCATGCATTCCATATGCTCTTGCCCCAGGATTTCCTGCCCGATATCATAATAATTGTCTATCTTTGTCTTCTACAAAGTATCACAGCCTCCTTGCTATGCCACACTCATGTTTACACCCAGGACACCTATGATCTGCCTTGAAGATAGGTCTCTATGAACATTTCCTAGGGCAATGCAGGATGGGACCTTGAAGGAGTCAAAGCCAAAGGTGGCTCTGTGGCAGAGGCATTTTGGTGTTCTATGCAGTTTGTGAACCTTGGTACCATTTGCAGGAGGTCAAAGAGTTAAAAATTGTATCGCAGTCTCACTATTTATTTCAAGAGAAAACCATGAAAAATGATCATGAAAGAGTCTCTTACAAATTGTCAAGGCAACCATCTGTTTATTTGGGTTCCTCCATCCAGACCCCTCCTTTTTCCATGCATCTAAAATATGAGCAGGATCTCTAGGGCTGGATCTTAGCAAAGGGGACTGCCAGGGCCAGGAAAATATGCGTAGCTTTTACCAAACACAATCCATCTAGATTTTAATGAGGTGGGAATGGGCTGCAAAGGAAAAATAGAAAACAGAAATTTTTAAACTGGGAATGATGGGTAGTTACGAGCATCCACACACAGACAATAGATGCTCTGAAGCACCTTTGATATAATAACCAGGATTTAGAAAATTAAGAGAGAAAAAAGAAGAGAGAAATGGCATATGTGTTTTTGCTCTGAGATATGTTCTCAGATACTTGTCAAAAGAGAACTAAAAAAATTTCACTTCTCTGTAATACCCAAATAGGAAGGTTGCTACTGATGTAAGATAATCTTTTTTTCCCTGTCTGTTAGTCTTTGACAGTACCCTTTTTTTCCCTTTTAAGTCAGTGACTAGGATGATTACAGGAGAGGCAGCCTCCTTAAGTTTCTGTATATTCGGAGGAGCTGACTACTCTCATAAGAGAAGTGAAATTCAAAATTATCTTTACTAGCTAGATGAATAGGTTGGACAATATTGGACAACTGATAGGTAAAATCAGATAGAGGAATGGGAAGCAGCTGGCAGAGACCCCAAGTGCATCTGTCTATTTGACATACGTTAGATAGAAAGGATGATCCCAGTGAACCATAAGCTGAGTATCAGTCAACAAACAATGTGACTCTTGCTATAAAGAAAGAATGGAGGCTGGGTGCAGTGGCTCATACCTGTAATCCCAGCACTTTGGGAGGCCAAGGCAGGTGATCACTTGAGGTCAGGAGCTTGAAACCAGCCTGGCCAACATGGTGAAACCCTCTCTCTACTAAAAATACAAAAATTAGCTGGGCGTGGCAGCGGGGGCCTGAAATCCCAGCTACTTGGGAGGCTGAGGCAGGAGAATCGCTTGAACTGAAGAGGCAGAGGTTGCATTGAGCTGAGATCGCACCACTGCACTCCGGCCTGGGTGACAGAGTGAGACTCTGTCTCAAAAAAAAAAAAAAGGAAAGAAAGAAAAGAAAGAAAAGAAAGAAAAAGAAAGAAAGAAAGAAAGAAAGTAAGTTAAGGAAGGAAGGAAGAAAAAAGAGCAGTTTCAACATAGATATCAGGATAGATTTCAGTTTGATTTTCAGCTGGGTGATTTTGGGTAGGTTACTTAACTCTCTCAGAACCTCAGTTTTCTTCTCTATAAGATGGAGATAAAACTATCTACTATATAAGGTTTCTGGAACGGTTTTCTAATTTGATTAAATTTGAAGATGCTAATGACTCTATTTCCAGTAGAAAAGAGAGCACTGATAGTCCACAGCTGAACTGTTTATGGGAAGATGCAAAATATCAGCATTGGATACTCATCAGCCACTTAAAAGAAGCAAGGCTGCTTCTATACATGACAGTTTCAATTTTTTGTTTAATTAATGAACATAATGATGTTGGCTGGTTGCTCCTAATGTCACTAGACACAGCAGTGCAAGAAAAGGATGATCTCAGGGATTCAAATTCCCAGCTCAAGTGTTGCCTAAATAACGTAAGAACTTCTACATGTGTCCTGAAGAAGACCCTTATCCTTTTAACTGCAGGGCTGACATTGCTGAAACTCAAACACAAAATTTCATTCTGTCACTGGCTGAATGACAACACAAGTTGAACCCCAGCAACAGTAGCTATTGTCTACTGTTAAAGTGAAAGCACTGCTTTGGAAAGAATGGGAGCCCGTGAACTGGGATGGAGACATGTGGGAAGGCCCTGATGAAACTGAGGACATGGATTCTGCTGAGTGTTCTTTGCCAGTGGAAGAGGTCTCCTCAGCCCTGGCAGAACTGGTCTCCCCACCTCCAATGGAAGTGGCCACCCTAACCCCAGAGGAAATGGCCTTCCCACCTTCAGTGGTATCAATGGTATCAACCTCTCCACCTCCAGTCTTTCCACCTCTGTTCTGAGGGGATTAACCCCACACTACCTGAGGAAACTGTAATGGTCTCTCCTGAGGCAGATGCTGTGCAAGATTACGTTGACTCTCCCCAGGATCCACCCTGCCACTCCTCTTTGCTTCTAGACCTGTAATGAGACTCGAGTCCCAGCAGGTGCCTAAAGATGAGGTACAATGTATGACCCATGAGGAGGGGCATGACAGTCCAAAGGAACTACTGGATTTTTCTAATTTATACAGGCAGAAATCCAAGCAACATGTGTAAAGATGGACACTAAGTGTATGGAATAATGGTGGAAGAAACAAAAAGTTAGGTCAGGCTGAATTTACTGATCTGGGCTCACTAAACAGAGATTCTGATTTAATGTTGCAGCTTCAGGAGTCCAAAAGGGCTCTAACAGTTTGGCTGGCTGAAACACAGACCAAAAGGTAGCCATAGTGAGTGAACTGAACATGCTGGCCATGTCTTAGTTTAATGTAGAGAAAGGGATTCAAAAGCTGAGAGAGAATGGCATGGCAGAGTGGATTTGTCACTTGAGACCTACCCACCCACCCGGGGAGGGTCTAGAACGCAGACATTTCACCACAACTGTGAGAAATAAATTTGTGAAGGGAGCTCCAACATCTTAGAAGAACTCTGTGATCCTTCTTCTATGTAAGTCAGATCTCACAGTAACTGGACTGGGAAACCTAAATGCAGCGGGGGTATCTGAACCCTAGGGAAGCGGGGCCAGGCGGAGGCACTCAACTGCTAAAGGCAAGATATGTATGGTTACTGTCATAGACAGCAGAGTCCAAACAGCAATCTGAATAGTCTAACTTATGCAGAACTACGGAAGTTGGCTAGCTGATCATGATATTCCTAGAAGTGAAATAGATAGGAAGCCAATTAAATTCTTACTTGATCTGTATGAGCAGAAAAGTTCTGGGTCAAGTGAACAAAGTCTAACCTTAACCATAAAGACAGAGAGTCATGGCCACTCAATTAATTCCCAGACTTGGGCCAGTTTACAGACTCAGAACCCTTTGAATGAAGGGGAAGCTGGATATCCTTGAGGAAATCCCTTCCTCAAGGACCTCAATACACTACTGAAAATTCCTACTGAAAAATGTAATCTTTTTTCCAGCCTCTAGGGGACCTATTGCCTTTTACCGAGGTAACTGTTCACTGGGAGAAAAGAAATAATCATATTTTTCAAGGACTATTGGGCACTGGCTCTAAACTGACACTAATTCCCAAGACCCCAAACATTGCTGTGGTTTACCAGTTAGAGCAGGGGCTTACGGAGGTCAGGTGATCAACAGAGTTTTAGCTCAGGTCAGGAAATGTAGGCAAGACAAAAGAGTACCAAAAAATCAAAAGATACAAATCCCTTGTTCCAGTTACCCCCCAACTCCACTAAAAAGTCTGGACTTTGTTCCAAGACAAAAGGCACCAAATTAGGAATCTTAAGAAGCAAACCAATACTGCAAAAATAAATGGAAAAAACTGAATAAACAGATACAGAGTTATTACAAAGAGCTAGAAAATAAGATCCAACACGTCTCAACTGTTGAAATTTTTTTCCAAGAAAACAGCCATGAAGCAAGAACATTCAAAATGAGTTAAATGTACTAA
Source organism: Pan paniscus (assembly GCF_029289425.2). Classification (NCBI taxonomy): domain Eukaryota; kingdom Metazoa; phylum Chordata; class Mammalia; order Primates; family Hominidae; genus Pan; species Pan paniscus. Next base: position 29,005,515 of record NC_073263.2, on the reverse strand, counting down.
AACTGGCATTTGAGATATGAAAAAAGATCTTGAATAAAAAATACAAAATGAATAATATAAATGGACAAAGAACAAAAATATAATAAAGAGTTGATTAATTTAGGAAAGCAATGAAAGAAAATGACAAAGTTATCTCAAAAATGAAGATTAAATTACAAGGTGCCCAGAGTAAGATAAACTAACATGAAAATTTACTAAGGGGCATTTTAAAAGGTAGGAAAACAACCAAGAACATAAAAATGAGAAAAATAAAAGAATATCAAAGGTCACAGGGAAAACAGAGAAAATGGAAAACAGATAAAGAAGGATTAATACATAATTAGACTATCTGAAAAGAAAAAATAAACCAATACTAAAATAGTTTGGATTTCACCCTCTCTAAATCTCCTGTTGAAATGTGGTCCCCAGTGTTGAAGGTGGGACCTGGTGGAAGGTGTATGGGTCATGGGGAAGAATCTCTCATAAATGGCTTGAAGCCCTCCCCATGGTAAGGAGTTTGCATGGGAGCTGGTCATTTAATAAGCCTGCACCTCACTCTTCTCTCTCTTGCCCCCTTTCTCTCCATGTGATGCACTGGCTCCCCCTTCACCTTCCACCATGATTGTAAGCTTTCTGAGGTCCTCACCCAAAGCCAAACAGATGCAGGTGCCATGCTTGTACAACCTGCAGAACTGTGAGCCATAAACCTCTAAATTATAAATTATCCAGCCTCAGGTATTCCTTTACAGCATTGCAAAATGGACCAATACAAATGCTTAAAACTATAATATAAGAAAACTTTTCAGATAATTGAAACGTACTATTGAAAGGGCCCACTGGGTACTTGGGAAAGTTAACCCAGAGATAGCAACTCTAAGACTTATTAAACCTGTTAGAATTCAGAGACTGAAAACAAAACAAAACAAAACCTCTAGGCAAAAAGGTCACTTAATTATAAGGGCAAAAGTATTCGATATTCAGAGCAAGACAACAAATAGAGCAGTATTTTAAAAACAAA